>NC_090259.1:35336413-35498913 GCF_037325665.1 Littorina saxatilis | reverse complement strand
GACGTAATGCTAAGCATCCGGTTACCTTGAGTTTTCTCCGTAATACATGTCCGTGGGTTTTTCAATGTTCGGTTATTTCCGTGGCTTCATGCAGAAAGGGAACCGTCGTCTGCAATCAACGACATGGACCATTCTGGTCCTTGTTGCTGACAAAAACATGATTTTAACACAGAATTTAATGTCAGAATAGCTATATAAACGCTATTGTGTTTTCATCGTAGCAATAGGGTCCGATATTTAGACTCGAACAAGTATAATGCGACTCGTCTTCGACTCGTCGGCATTATACTTGTCTCGTCTAAATATCGGGCCCTATTGCTACGCTGAAAACACAATAGCTGTTAAGGCTGGAGCACACTTTGGAAAGTGTGTTGGAGTAGCCTCCCTTCTACGTTGGAGTAGCCTCCCTTCCCGGATTTAGAACGCGTTTCGTGTCGTAACAGATTATCCACTTACTAGCCATATCCGCATGCAAAATAATGAAATAAACATTAGGAAATGGCAGACGTTTACAAATATCGACATTCTCTATCAGTGCAATAAAAAACAATCGTTAGAACTTGCATTTACGACATGTCGTGCGTGAGAACGTGTCAGTAAACAAGCACTTTTTGCCTGGCTGAAGAACCCCACGAGTCAAGCTAAAACAGACGACAAGTAATGGAAAGCAGTCTGCGGATAAACATAACAAACTACTGATGAAAAAGTGTGTTCATCCCTGCTCTGGATAAAAGACATCGGACTGATGACAACGTGGCAGCGTTCACGCGAAAAGATTTTTTTTCATATTATCGCTTCTACATTTTATGGAGGTCTCCCTATTGACGTCATCACTTCGTGCGCACCGGGGCTTGGAGGGCAAGAAGCCACCGCGCCGCTTAGCGAAAACATGGAAGCGTGGTGCCGATCGCGAAGTTTCGCTGCGGCGATTCCGTATTTGCGTCGACGATTTGGCTAAATTTCATTCAAGATGGTGAATACTTGTTGCATAATCGGTTGCACAAGCCGAAGCAACAAGGAAAATGCTCTTGCATTTTTCAGAATTCCGAAAGTCGACGCTGGAGTGAGGAACACGATTTACTGGAGAAAAGAAGGAGAGCGTGGCTGAAAAAAATCAACAGGAAAAACATAAACATAACTTCTGTGGATGCCAAACCAGAAAAACAGTATTAATTTTACTTATGTATCTATATGATTTGTGCTGGCAGGAATGTGTGTAGTTACTTTTTTGTTTTTGCTTTCTGACTGAAGTGTGTATTATTGAAAACATTTTCAAGGGCTCAACACTGTTCCTTATTTGATCTTGAGATATGATGCTTAGTATGTGGGTGCATGTACAGTTCTTTTCTTTTTACACTTTGACAGTATTGATGTGTGAACAGTTGTTGTTCATTGATTCCAAACCTCAACAGCAGTATTAATTTTGCTAATGATTGAAACACCGATTCACTCGCTTTTTGACTGAAATGTGCAGTTTGAAACAAGATTCAACACTGCTTATGTTAATGCCATAGCTTTTTGACTCAAGTGTGTGCCTTAATCAATGCTGGTTAGCATGTCTGTATAGTTTATTGACAAGTGTGTGATTTAAAACAGAAACAAAACTGTTTATGTGGATGCCAAACCTGAAACACAGTATTGATTTGACTTGTGTACAGTATCTGTATGACTTGTGCTGGCTGGCATGAGTGTAGTTCCTTTTTTTGCTTCCTGGCTCAAGTGTGTATAATTCAAAGCATTTTCAAGACTCAACACTATTCCTTAGGCCAAAAAAAAAATAGGTGTGGTTACGGTAACATAGCCAAAAAAAATAGGGTAGGTAGGTAGGCAATCACTTTTTTTTTTTTAACTTTTTTTTCTAATGTGTACAAATTAAACCTACTTGACAGGGAAATAAGTGTGCGACTCGGGCGCTTTCGCTTTCATTGCGTTTTTTGCACTGGTTTTTTTTTTTTTTTTTTTTTTTTTTTGACAAATGTAATAAAAAGTTATAGGATCGGCCCCTAAAAATAGGGAAGGTCGGGTTACCGTAACCACACCTATTTTTTTTTTAGGCCTTATTTGATTTTGAGATCTGATGCCAAGTGTGTGTGTGTACAGTTCTTTTCTTTTTTTCTCACTTTTTTGTCAGTTTTTCTATGTAAACAGTTACTGTTCATTGATTGGAAACACTAATTCACTCATTGTCAGACATGTGATTTTTGACTGAAGTGTGCAATTTGAAACAGATTCAACACTGCATATGTTGATGCCATAGCTTTTTGACTGAAGTGTGCAATTTGAAACAGATTCAACACTGCTTATGTTGATGCCATAGCTTTTTGACTCCAAGTGTGTGCCTTAATCAGTGCTGGTTAGCATGTCTGTACAGTTTATGCTTTTTTTTTATTGAAGCATGTGATTTTAGTAAGAACTAATAAATACATTGTTGTTGCAGTAACGTTTTTGTTCTTAAGACTTTTTTTTTTAAAGCTTGCGTGTGTCTTATCTGAGACATTTCTTAATTGTGAAGAATCTGGTGAGTGATTGTCAGAATGAGTGTGTATCTGTGTAATGGCTCCTTTGTTTAGTCAACAAAGTTAATATGTTGAGCCCAGCTGTCCTAAACGGAAAAATATGTGTCTGGTTTGTCTCAAAACAGTGACGTTTCACAAAATTTAACAAAACTGTTGAAAACACACCTACTGGAGCTAACAAAGGCAGAGATTAGGTACAAATCAAAAGTAATGTGTTAAATATCACACTCACACCAGCTTCACATTCACAGAGTGACAGATTGGTAAAAATTAAAATACATATAATGTGTTCAACGCTTTATTTAACTGAACTGTCATTGTCAACATATATATAAAAATTAAAAACAAAAAACACGTAACACTGAATTCAGGGAAATGTTTAGTTACTGTCTTCAGCAGCACTAAAGTAAAACGAAATAGAAAAAATAAAAAAGAAGAACAAAAAACACACACACACATTACACATTTACAGGTTCACAATAAATGTTCTAAGGTAATATCAAAGTAAGCACTAAAGCAGACACCAGACTTGATCCCAAAAAGGAAAAAAGAATCGCTTCTCCAAACATAAACATACAAAGTTAGAAATACCATTTCTCGAATAACAATGAAATGAAAACTCACACACACTGAAGCAGAAATAATAGGTAATCTAAAACTAAAGAGCTTCACACATAAATATACAAAGTTAGAAATAGAACTACAAGTTCTTGAATAATAACAAAATGAAAACTCATGCACACACACTGAAGCAGAAATTATATGTAATCTGAAACTAAAGAGCTTCGGTCAATTTCTCCAAGTATCGCACTTTAGCAACGTCACTCAATGATGTAATGTACTTCTCTTTTGGCTGGTCGACCGTTTTTGTTCCTGATTTTGACATTATTCAATTAAAACACTCCCGAATCATCGAGCGGCGCACTAACGCTACTAGCCGTTCCGCTTCTTGCCCTCCAACCCATTTCTGCGTATCACGTGACACCGCTCCGAAGTACGCAAAAGGGAGACCTCCATTGCACGTACTTGGGGCAGATCTGATTTTCTGAAAGATGACAAATCGGTCTTGTGAGTTGAGAACCACATGTTCTTTGCTGACAGAAATCACGATGGGACAAGATGTAGATTGTGTTGAAGAGATGTTTGCAGATTATCGCATCTACATTTTATTGCTCAGATCAATGCACGTAGTTGGGGTAGATCTGAATTTCGCAATGGAAGACGACAAATCCGTCTTGTGAGTTAAGAACCACACGTGCTTTGGCGGCAGAAATCACTATGGGACAAGATGAGGATTGTGTTGAGGGGCTAATTGACTGACTTTAGATGAAGAGTTCCTAGACTGCCTGGTTTTTGTAGAGAGGCATCATGATGATATCCTGGGTTTTTTTTTACGTTCTTGGTGACAACGCGCCAGAATCGCACGAAGATCGAACTCTCGAAGAAAACAAGTTTATCGCTGAACATCGGAAATGTGAAATGCTCTTCCTGTCTGACCAGTCTCCCCGTTAAATCCACAGGCTACATTATTTATCAGGTAACTTACCAAACCGGAGTGTGTGTGTGTGTGTGTGTGTGTGTGTGTGTGTGTACACCGGATTACCACCATCAACGCACCCTTTTGGACTTTTCTACTATGCCTGCTGTGACATTCACGAGGATTATTGTGATTCTTGGACAATCGTGTGCCTATGCTGGACTTGCAGGAAGACAAACGGTGCCGGAACGGTATACGTGCTGCCAAGTGTGCACGTCCAGAGCGCAGTGTGAACCGAGAGTGAGTGTGTCATTGTGTGGAAGTTTTGCTTGATTGATTTATTCATGTTTTAATTTGCTTTTTGGTTCAATAGTAAAATCTGTGTACGTTATACTTTGTATTTTGTGGTGTGATTCGCCCGAGTGCGAGACCCCCATCCCCGAACGCCTCTGTGGGTGGAATTGTATATATGTGTAACGTGAGTGTGTAGATGAGAATGTGAAAGTTGCTTTGGACCCAGATACACACAGCAGACACCAACGCAACAGCTAAGTTTCAGCCTGACAAAGAAATTCGAGTGACACAGCTAATGGCTGTACTTGTTATTTCTCTATTAAAACAAATGTTTCAAGATCTTTAGGCCAAAACAAATAAATTGTCTGTTTCTATTAACATGGCTAAAAAAAATAGGGTAGGTAGGTAGGTGGTTTTGTTGTTGTTGTTGCCAGGATAGAATTCTTGAAAATAACTAAATGACACAAAGAGACAAGACTCGCTATAGATACATTTATAAAAAATAAAAAAATGTGACAAAGGATATAAAATGATTGTAACTCATAACTCATAACTCATAACTCATAACATTTTATTGATCCAACAAAGGAAATTAAATTGGTCATCAGAACATATAGGTCATTAATTAATAATTATAAAAGAATAAGAGAAGAAAATTCATAAAACCCATGATAACAAAAAAAACAACAAACAAAAAATATCTAAAGTAATATATGTACAACTACAATACCCTTTTTACTTGCACACTTGACACACCGACACACCAACACACATGCATACATACCTACATACATACCTACATATACATACATACATACATACATTCATACATACATACATACATTCCATGTCAAAGTGCAGCCAAGAACATCACAATAACCATATCACTGTTTGGACTAACAGACAAGTCCCCATGCAAACGATGATAACAAGAGTTTTACCTGGTCTGGAATCTTCAGTAGTAATTGCATAAAAAAAAGTCTGATATATCAATTATCATGTTAACTTTTTCTTAAAATGGGTGCGTTAAATCCTAGTCTGTTTGTTTTTAATGGACTAAGCAATCCTTGGACTGACAGAAAAGATGTATTTTAAAAATGTCCAGTTGCTTTTACTTATTTTTCTAATTGGAAGAGAATACAAATTATGCACTCTTTTCTGTTCAAATGGGTAGAGGGCGGGGGTAGTAAAAGGATCACAGTTCAAGATTTTGCGCGACAAGAGGTGTGTTTCTTTTATAAAGAGCAAAAACTCAACTTGGTATCTAACACTATTTCTTAAAACTGTAACCACTTTAGCACTTTTTTTCTTCTTTTTTTTCTGTCTTCCAAACTTCTAATTCAGCTTCAAAAATGATTTAAAGAAAAGGGTTTTTTTCTTCTGAAATCTACAGTTAAATCACTATTTTGGATATTCTATTTTGCTTCCCTATTTATCTTCTTAAGTTTTTGATCATCTGATTACCTTGCTTTTCTATTTGGAAGATAATATGCACTCTTTTCTGAAAAATGGGTTGGGGGTGGGGGTAGTAAAAGCATCACAGTATAAAATTTTGTGCGACAAGAGGTGTGTTTCTTTTAACTGTGATGAAGAGGGATAACTCAACTTGGTATCTAACACTAGTTCTGAACACTGTAACCACTTTAGCACTTTTAATTTATTTGTTCTGTCTTCCAAGCTTTAAATTCAGCTTATAAAATGAGTAAAACAGTGTGTGTTTTCTGAATTCACCAGTTAAATCACTCTGTTGGATGTTGTTTTTTGCTTCCCTCTTTCTGTTCTAAAGTTTTTGATCATCTGACTACCTTGCTTTTCAATTTGGAAGATAATATGCACTCTTTTCTGAAAAATGGGTAGGGGGTGGGGGTAGTAAAAGCATCACAGTTCAAGATTTTGCGCGACAAGAGGTGTGTTTCTTTCAACTGTGATGAAGAGGAATAACTCAACTTTGTATCTAACACTATTTCTGAACACTGTAACTACTGAAGCACTTTTAAATTTTTTTTCTGTCTTCCAAGCTTTAAATTCAGCATATAAAATGAGTAAAAAATTGGGTTTTTTTCTGAATTCACCAGTTAAATCACTATGTTGGATGTTCTATTTTGCTTCCCTATTTCTGTTATGAAGTTTTTGATCATCTGACTACCTTGCTTTTCTATTTGGAAGATAATATGCACTCTTTTCTTAAAAATGGGTAGGGGGTGGGGGTAGTAAAAGCATCACAGTTCAAGATTTTGGCCGACAAGAGGTGTATTTCTTTTAACAGTGGTAAAGAGGGATAACTGAACTTGGTATCTAACACTATTTCTGAACACTGTAATCACTTTAACACTTTTGATTTATGTTTGTCTGTGTTCCAAGTTTCAAATTAAGCTTCAAAAATGGGTAAAAAAATGTTTTTTTAATAATTCACATGTTAAATCATTATGTTGGATGTTCTATTTTGCTTCCCTCTTTCTCTTCTTAAGTTTTTGATCATCTGACTACCCTGCTTTTCTATTTGAAAGATAATATGCACTCTTTTCTGAAAAATGGGTAGGGGGTGGGGGGTAGTAAAAGCATCACAGTTCAAGATTTTGCGCGACAAGAGGTGTGTTTTTTTTAACTGTGATGAAGAGGGATAACTCAACTTGGTACCAAACACTATTTCTGAACACTGTAACCACTTTAGCACTTTCATTTTTTTTCTCTCTGTCTTCCAAGCTTTAAAATTCAGCTAATAAAATGAGTAAAAAAGTGGGTTTTTTTCAGAATTCACCAGTTAAATCACTATGTTGGATGTTCTATTTTGCTTCCCTATTTCTGTTCTTCAGTTTTTGATCATCTTACTACCCTGCTTTTCTATTTGGTAGATAATATGCACTCTTTTCTGAAAAAATGGGTAGGGGGTGGGGGAAGTAAAAGTATCACAGTTCAAGATTTTGGCCGACAAGAGGTGTATTTCTTTTAACAGTGGTAAAGAGGGATAACTCAACTTGGTATCTAACACTATTTCTGAACACTGTAATCACTTTAACACTTTTAATTTATGTTTGTTTGTGTTCCAAGTTTTAAATTAAGCTTCAAAAATGGGTAAAAAAATAGTTTTCTCATAATTCACAAGTTAAATCATTATGTTGGATGTTCTATTTTGCTTCCCTCTTTCTCTTCTTAAGTTTTTGATCATCTGACTACCCTGCTTTTCTATTTGGAAGATAATATGCACTCTTTTCTGAAAAATGGTAAGGGGGTGGGGGTAGTAAAAGCAACACAGTTCAAAATTTTGCGCGTTAAGAGGTGGTTTTTTTTTTAAATTGGTAAAGAGGGATAACTCAACTTGGTATCTAACACTATTTCTGAACACTGTAATCACTTTAACACTTTTAATTTATGTTTGTCTGTGTTCCAAGTTTCAAATTAAGCTTCAAAAATGGGTTAAAAAAATGTTTTTTTAATAATTCACAAGTTAAATCATTATGTTGGATGTTCTATTTTGCTTCCCTCTTTCTCTTCTTTAAGTTTTTGATCATCTGACTACCCTGCCTTTCTATTTGAAAGATAATATGCACTCTTTTCTGAAAAATGGGTAGGGGGTGGGGGTAGTAAAAGCATCACAGTTCAAGATTTTGCGCGACAAGAGGTGTGTTTCTTTTAACTGTGATGAAGAGGGATAACTCAACTTGGTACCAAACACTAGTTCTGAACACTGTAACCACTTTAGCACTTTCATTTTTTTTCTCTCTGTCTTCCAAGCTTTAAAATTCAGCTAATAAAATGAGTAAAAAAGTGGGTTTTTTCAGATTTCACCAGTTAAATTACTTTTGCTTCCCTATTTCTGTTCTTCAGTTTTTGATCATCTTACTACCCTGCTTTTCTATTTGATAGATAATATGCACTCTTTTCTGAAAAAATGGGTAGGGGGTGGGGGAAGTAAAAGTATCACAGTTCAAGATTTTGCGCGACAAGAGGTGTATTTCTTTTAACAGTGGTAAAGAGGGATAACTCAACTTGGTATCTAACACTATTTCTGAACACTGTAATCACTTTAACACTTTTGATTTATGTTTGTCTGTGTTCCAAGTTTCAAATTAAGCTTCAAAAATGGGTAAAAAAATGGTTTTTTAATAATTCACAAGTTAAATCATTATGTTGGATGTTCTATTTTGCTTCCCTCTTTCTCTTCTTTAAGTTTTTGATCATCTGACTACCCTGCTTTTCTATTTGAAAGATAATATGCACTCTTTTCTGAAAAATGGGTAGGGGGTGGGGGTAGTAAAAGCATCACAGTTCAAGATTTTGCGCGACAAGAGGTGTGTTTTTTTTAACTGTGATGAAGAGGGATAACTCAACTTGGTATCAAACACTATTTCTGAACACTGTAACCACTTTAGCACTTTTAATTTTTTTTTTTTCTGTCTTCAGTTCCAAGCTTTAAATTAAGCTAATAAAATGAGTAAAAAAAGTGGGGTTTTTTTAGAATTCACCAGTTAAATCACTATGTTGGATGTTCTATTTTGCTTCCCTATTTCTGTTCTTCAGTTTTTGATCATCTGACTACCCTGCTTTTCTATTTGGTAGATAATAATTATGCACTCTTTTCTGAAAAAAATGGGTAGGGGGTGGGGGAAGTAAAAGTATCACAGTTCAAGATTTTGCGCGACAAGAGGTGTATTTCTTTTAACAGTGGTAAAGAGGGATAACTCAACTTGGTATCTAACACTATTTCTGAACACTGTAATCACTTTAACACTTTTAATATATGTTTGTCTGTGTTCCAAGTTTCAAATTAAGCTTCACAAATGGGTAAAAAAAATAGTTTTCTCATAATTCACATGTTAAATCATTATGTTGGATGTTCTATTTTGCTTCCCTCTTTCTCTTCTTAAGTTTTTGATCATCTGACTACCCTGCTTTTCTATTTGGAAGATAATATGCACTCTTTTCTGACAAATGGGAAGGGGGTGGGGGTAGTAAAAGCATCACAGTTCAAAATTTTGCGCGTTAAGGGGTGTATTTTTTTTTAAATTGGTAAAGAGGGATAACTCAACTTGGTATCTAACACTATTTCTGAACACTGTAATCACTTTAACACTTTTAATCAATGTTTGTTGGTGTTCCATGCTTCAAATTGAGCTTCAAAATGGATACAAAAGGATTTTTTTCCGAATTCACAAGTAAAATCACTATGTTTAATGTTCTATTTTGCTTCCCTATTTCTCTTCTTCAGTTTGTGATCATCTGATTGTTATTTTGTTTACATTTTCACAATACAATATTGCAACTTATTCAGTAGTGTTTGCGTGAAAAAATCTGATACCTATGCTTAAACTTCAGTCGTTATCTTAAAATTTTGCGCGTTAAGCCCTTTATATTTTGTATTTTCCTGATAAAGCAAACATTGAAGTAACAGAAAAAGTAACTTTTAAAACTACCTAATCACTTTGAAATTGGGCCTCCAAAGTGTACTCCAGCCTTAATAACAGCAGACGGAATAACCTTTATTTATTTTCCTTGTCTACTAGTCCACTGGTCGAAACTGGGGTGTGGGCGTTTACAAGGTACACCTGCATGCAACTGAGGTTTATAAAAAAAAATTAAAAAAATCTCCCCGTGTTTTTATTTCATTCAGTTTGTTTGGGTTGTTGCTATTGACTTTGAAACTGACACGCCGGCGAAAACGCCGGTAACACATGCGCAGAGAAGAGCAAGCATCGTGAATCTTCAATTCTAAAAATAACCAACTGGTAGCTGCCGACCTTCCGCTAGACACACATGAATACCGGGGAAAAATAAATAATTACTGGGCAGTAAAAATAAATACCGGGCGGTAGTTAAACGACAGTTTGACTTTGAAGGACACAACGTTGCAGCTTTTTAGCCAGCGTGTCAGTTTTAAAGTCAATAGCAACTACCCAAACAAACTGAATGAAATAAAAACACGGGGAGACCCTTTTTATTTATTTTTTTATTTTTTTGTTTTTAATCTCAGTTGCATGCAGGTGGCTGCTACCGCATTTTAGTTTTTTTTTTACTCTCTCACCTTTGTTTTTTTAAGCGGGAAGCATCCTTCTTCATGGTTATTTATTTAATTTTTTTTTAATCAAATGTTTACATGGTTAAGTTAACAAACTTTATCAATAAACTAATATTATGTTAACCAAAGATTAAAAATAAAACCATTCCAGCCTAAAAAAACAATTTTTAAATCAATTTTGCTATTATAACGTACTCTTTTGTACATGAAGAAAATAAACAAAAATAAACAAATGCCAAAGAGTAAAAAAAAAAAAAATTACGGGCAGATGGAAATTTGAACTTGACTCAATCACGCATCAGGCGAACGAGAGAACCGTTCGACCACGGAATCAGTGGACAATAATCGGACACTGTAATGCATTAAAGAAGACGCTAGCACGCTTTCACAACAAGCCGGTATGATCGAGCATCGGTTGAAATCTTTCGCGAGCGGTATCTCGTATTTGTCCGCAATGCATTGGTGCTTAAATGACACCAATGTGTGTCCATGAGGGGCATAAATCTACAAACAATATTTTAACAAGATTTATTCAAAATTGACGGTTTTAGAGGAGGGGGTTGGGTCCTCTAACTTTGCAGCTCGGAAAAACCCGGGTAAGTCTTTACCAGAGTTTCATGAATAACACTACTTAGCGGACTTATCGAGCGGAAGTGGTTTTACAGGCCGGTATATGAGTTGCAGCTGTTTCAAGAATACGAGCCCAGATCACTGGAAGACAGACAGGGAGAAAGAGAGATATTTAGAGTTTGTCCTCTGGATATCTGGATATACAACTAGCTCTATACACTCGACAGGTAAATCCCATTTAGCAGTCTGTAAAACTTTCTTAAAGTGTTCCAAAACCTTACTGGATTCTGCCACAGGCATACTAAAGAGAATTTGCAACATTACTTCACCATTCACCACGTTTCTCTCCCCCGCCAATTTGATTTTGCCATGCCACGCCACGGCTCAACTGCAGGATTTTTGCTAATGCATCGCTGCATTCTTTCGTTGTTTTTCTTTTCTAATTTTTTAACCCAGGCATAGGCCATACATGAGGGGGGGATTTCAAGGAATCTTGCTGAAATCTATTGCATGTGTCTGCCTTCTTTCGGTTTTTTTTTTAACCTAGAGGCCATACATGGGGGGGGGGGGGGGGGGGGGGTTAAAATAATCTTTCTTAGGCCATACATGGGGGGAGGGGGGGTCTATTACCTGAAAACAGCATAGGGAAAATTGTGTTATGTAGACGTATTTTATGATTTTGCTAATAATTTTTTTTTCTTTTTTCTCCCAGTCCTTACATGGAGGGGGAGGGGGTGAACGAATCTTGCTTTTTCTACTTCTCTAACTCATGCATTACATGTGGGGGGGGGGGGGTGAACGAATCTTGCTTTTTCTACTTCTCTAACCCATGGCATAGGCCATACATGTGGGGGGTTCTATTACCTGAAAACAGCATCCACACACACACACGCGCACACGTTCCATTGGACGTACATTTATTGTGTGTGTGTGTGTGTGTTTGTCTGTGTGTGTGTGTACATGAGTGTATATATAGCTTTTCTGATGGACACGTGGGGGGATTCGGGGGCTGTGATTGGATGGTCTCACACATCCCTTTTCCGATCATCAAAGCATAACGCTACGAAAGTTGGCCATTTTTGCCGATATCCAAACGATATCGGCAATAACAAAGACGCATGGTTCCGGTTTCTTCCACGTGTATAAAGTACACGCATACCTCGCCAGGCTTGTGTCTGTGGCTAGTCGACAGACGATGCAATTTGCTTTGTGTGTGTTTTTGTTGTTGCTTACTGTACATGACATACATTACGTGTAAAATCCAGTTCTTTAACAGGCAGCAAACCTTGCACATTTCCAGAAGCTGCAATCTGTAGCGACCTATCTCTGATTTTTGCAGACGATCTCTCCAATCACCAATGTTTAACACAAAATCAGCAAACTCTCCTGTCACATAGAACGTCCATTGTGTAGTGCAATGTTGAAATGAAGTCACCGGTCTGAAACATTTCGTCGTTTCTTCTGAGACAATCCTTGTTCTCTTATCATCTACAGATTTACCGCAGTCTTCACCACGCGAATTCCCAACAGAAGTCAGACTTTCGAACATACAATCCACGTAGGCAAGCATGATACGTCATAACGTCATATGATTCCTAACATATTGACGTAATGCTAAGCATCCGGTTATCTTGAGTTTTCTCGGTAATACATGTCCGTGGGTTTTTCAATGTTCGGTTATTTCCGTGGCTTCATGCAGAAAGGGAACCGTCGTCTGCAATCAACGACATGGACCATTCTGACAAAAACATGATTTTAACACAGAATTTAATGTCAGAATAGCTATATAAACGCTATTGTGTTTTCATCGTAGCAATAGGGTCCGATATTTAGACTCGAACAAGTATAATGCGACTCGTCTTCGACTCGTCGGCATTATACTTGTCTCGTCTAAATATCGGGCCCTATTGCTACGCTGAAAACACAATAGCTGTTAATATATGCATGGATGCGTGCACTCGATTGTGTGTGTGTGTGTGTGTGTGTGTTTGAACCATGTATATATTTTCTGTTGTCATTTACTTATGTTATACTATGCGTTTGAATCATTATATATTTTAGACGTCATACTTTTTGTTCGTATCTTCACGATAATGATCATGTTGACCAATTTCAGATTGCTATGACAGTTCGAGGCAGTTGTTGTACTGAAACTAATGCTTCATGAGTCCCTCGTTTCGAATTTTGATAGATGCAAGATATTTGCAAGCCTTTTTCTTTCTTTTTTTTTCTCTCTTTTTTTTTTTTTGTCTTTCCTTTTCTTCTTTATGTATTTATTTTCATTTTTTTTTTCATCCTCATCCTCTTTTTGGTTGTTCCGACGCTTGTTCCTTCTCCCAGTATGCTCCCACGCCGCCCCGTCCCAGCACTCACTGCAACATCCACCCCCCAAACTTCGTTCCGCCACCAGACTTTGTCGAATCCATGAGCCCCCAGTGTTGGTCAGGCACCTGGGCACCCTCACAAATCTTACAGACACTCCAGGGAAGGATGTTAGGCCGCTGCCTTAGGCTACCCTCGGAAGATGACACTGCACTGCTGCTGAGTCACTTCGACGGTGCTCAGTATTGGTCCTGTTCCTGGCCACGGACACAGGCACCGCTACCTACTAAGCCCTCTACTTATGACACTGACTGTCGAGTCGCGGAGCCAGACTGAGTGTCTCCTCAGAGAGCAGACCGCCACTGCGTCCTTCCGTCGACCCCCCTGGAGCATCCCAGGGTGGCAGCAGAATATTCAGGGATGGCTGGAACAGGAACACTGGGACCAAGGTCACCATGAGAGCCCTGGGCAGAAAGGGTCACAGGAATCGAGACACGTTTGTTTATTTTCGCGCTTTTTGAGTCAATCGCATTCGTGAAGTGAATGACACTCGGCTGTGTGATCACAGCCTTTCCATTGGAACTTTAGCACTTCCACTCTGGGTAGGAGCCGACCGAAGCCCGAAAAACCCACGCACCCCTTATGGGATTCGAACCACGATCTCCCGGCCGCGAATTTGCGATTCCTAAACGCCCCACTGAACGACTGACGTCACGGCCGCTTCGGCCTTTTCCGGAGGAACACCGCGTGCCACTTCGATCGCGTTGCACTTGCACTCATTCGGCGATGCCACCTTGAGTATCAGTTAATAAAGTTATTATTCAGGCAATATGAAAGAAATTAGTTTTTTCTTTTGTTACACTTACACATAATTTTATGAAGATCAATTTCAGACTCGGCAAAAGAATGGTTGTATCATGAGCGACTGTCAAAAGCGAGAGGTGCGGTTCGGTCAGTAGGTCAGTCACTGACACTGTCGAACTGTTCGGTGCGAAGCACGGTTTTGTTTCTGGTAACTATATTGATTTCTTCAAGTTGTACTAATGTTTACGCTTTGCGCTGCGGTTTAATATGTGTGCTTGTTATTGGCTAATACGGTGAGCCCACCCCGTTTGCAGACCGTGCACATGTGAGCTTTGTGTGATCGCGTTTTCATCATAACAACACTACTGTGCTAAACCGCTTAAAGGGAAATGGTTTAAAAAAAATTTAAAAAATAAATAAATAAACAAACGGAATGCATCAGGGTTGAAAAGATTGAAGGGTGGAGTTAAGGACACAAAATAGATGACAAAAATAAAGCAAACAAGAAAAAAAATGTAACCAGGAAGAGAGTCGAACCCGAGTCAGCTGACCTTCAAGCTGGAGCACAAACCACTAGGCTACGACAGCAACTGACAGACAGGGCTACACAAGTGAAGGCATTTCAGGGTTACTCCGTCGTATGTGGCGTTTCTCGCGCATGAAGGTTCTGTTACCAACTCTACGGCTAAGAAAGGTTGCATTTGAAGTTAAATGTCCACTAAAATATCAAAGGGAACACCATTTCTGAACAACACAACGGTTTGCGCTCGCCTCTCGCAGTCGTTCAGGTGAAACCAAATCGGCTTGCCTGATACAGCAGATAATTATTTGAACACTTCCACGTCACACTGAAACACTGAGCTACAGTTTAGTAACGTGATATGTTTTCAATTGTTCGTTCACTTATATTGCTTTCAGATTTAACACACCAAGATGAATGAAACAGTGGTACGGTTTTCGTTGCGAAAAGTGCTACGCGATCGAAGTGTGTATTATGTACACTCGGTGTTCCTCCGGAAAAGACCGAAGCGACATGTGACGTCAGTCGTTCAGTGGGGCGTTTAGGAATCGCAAATTCGCCTCCCGGCCCGCAGTCCGATGCGCTAACCACTGCGCCACGGGGACCAGTCACTTTACAGAAACCATGAAAAGAGCTTTTGCAGCTTGAACTGAACGTACTGCAGCTTGTCTACGCAATTTGGACTGCAAACTTTGATCAGTTTGTCCAAGCACTGGCGGTTCTGATTTCCATGTTTTTTCGCACTGGACCACATATATATATATGCGCGGTGGCTTTCTGTGCATCTGCGTGACATGTGTCAGCTGTTGACAACGATTCCAGCTGTGTATCAAGCCTTCTATCTGGGTGCATTTGTCGTCAACAAAACCCGGCGGCCATTCTCTTCCATTGCGATTGACCACGCACATGAGCAGTGCTTCTTCTTTTTCTTCTTCTTCTTCTTCTTCTTCTGCGTTCGTGGGCTGAAACTCCCGCGTACACTCGACCAAAGAATGCATTTGCAGAAGTTGATGCCAGGATAATTGATGGTGCTTTCATCGTTCAGCTTCTATCTCCAAAGACATGACGCACGTTTCAGGAGTATGCAGATTTCGTCTTTATACAGGGTGACACAAAAAAAACAGAGCCCACCAAAAGTTTAATATTTTCTGAAATAATCAGCCGATTCTTTTATTTTTTCAGGTGAGCCAAGCTGAAATGATGTTCTAACAGCCCACCAAGTTTGAGCTTCAAGATGTCATGGACAACGGAGCATAAGACATTTATAGTCGAGGCCTATTTTCGGTCGAATTCTATCCAGACTGGTCAGCCGCAGATGTGGGATCGCTCTTACAGCTGCTGTTATTGCTGCCTTAAGATCAGGGATGGTCTGGGGGTTGTTGCCATATACCCTGTCCTTGAGGTACCCCCACAGATAAAAATCTGGGGGGTTCAAGTCCGGTGAATAGGGGGACCACTCTGGGTCACATCTGCGGCTGACCAGTCTGGATAGAATTCGACCGAAAATAGGCCTCGACTATAAATGTCTTATGCTCCGTTGTCCATGACATCTTGAAGCTCAAACTTGGTGGGCTGTTAGAACATCATTTCAGCTTGGCTCACCTGAAAAAATAAAAGAATCGGCTGATTATTTCAGAAAATATTAAACTTTTGGTGGGATAGATCTGTTTTTTTTGTGTCACCCTGTACCATACGTGCTTTCTCAGCTAGAAAACGTGTCAAGAGTGGATGTTGTCTGGAATATCTACCTTCCTGACAGCTTCAAGTTCTCAACACGGCGGATACGTGGCCATGGGCAGCGACGGAAAGTGACTCCAACTTCCCCAATTCCATCGAACTGGATGTGCTTTCTTCGAAACGATGGCAACAAAGAAGATTTGTTCCAGTTTCTCGCAAGAGAACTGATCCGCCAGAAGGTCACGGACAAAGTTGTCATTGCTTCATGTGGAGAAACAGTCCTCTGCTCTTCCCCTCATGTTATCCTGTCCACCATTGATAGTTGCAGTCAAGAAGAAGCGGACACACGCATGTTTCTTTATGCTGCACACTGTATTGCACAAGGACACAGAAGAATCGCGATACGAACTGCAGACACTGACGTTGTTGCCCTTGCCATTTATTTCGCTGAAAAGTGGCATGGTAATGAGCTGTGGGTATCATTTGGTTCGGGGAAGCATTTTCACCACCTTGCTGCACACAAGATTGCTGGTAGTCTTCCGCCTGAGAAGGCGAATGCCTTGTCAGTTTTCCACGCATTAACAGGATGTGACACCGTGTCTTTTTTCTCGTCAAAGGGCAAGACAACAGCATGGACAACTTGGGCAGCTTTTCCAGAAGTAACTTCAGCTTTCGAGTTTGAACTTGCTGCAATGAGAAAACCTTCCAGCGATTGCATCAGTAAGATTGAACAGTTTGTTGTCTTGATGTATGAGAAGAACAGCACATCGTCAACAGTCAATGAAGCAAGGCAACGCTTGTTCTCTCAGAAGTGCGGTTCCATTGAGAACATTTCTCCCAACTCCGATGCTCTGCATCAGCATGTTCCCCGCGCTGCCTACCAAGCAGGGTTTGTATGGGACCAATCTCTGGAGAATGCTCCCTCTCTACCTTCTCCAAAGGACTGGGGTTGGACCAAAGAAGAAAAAGAGGGGTGGAAGCCCTTGTGGACCACTTTGCGCCAGGCTGAAGATTCCTGTTACAAACTGATTCGCTGTGGATGCAAAAAAGGCTGCAAGGCAAGGTACAAATGTGGAGGTGCAGGTCTTCAGTGCACCGCCCTTTGCAACTGTGGCGGGGACAGTGGGGAAGAGTAACAGCTCCAAGCGTCAGCTGTAAGTTCTGTGAGTTGTCAAACATTCCTTTGGTACACTGACGATTCAAATAGTGTTATGTTCAAGTGTTTGTTGGAAAACGGTGTGTGTGTGTGTTTTTAATCCTTTTTGACACTTACAAAATACATTAATTCATGATTTTGTATATTTTGGATGTTGATCGGGATTTAAAAAAAAATGGTTTTGCATACATGTACTAATAAAAAGAGACTTTTTTTGTGTGTGCTTATGGAAATATAATATTTTTTTGCAGGAAGTTTTCTGTAACACACACACAATAGTTTTCTGGAACACACACTCACACTCACACACACACACACACACACACACACACACACACAGAAAAATGTGATGTGGATTTTGAAATGTACATGTAAAGTTTTGCTTAGCTTTAACCATCCTTTTACATTTGTACTTGTGAAGGACGAAATGAGGGGTTGATATTTTGTTGCAAGAGGCAAACGTCTTTCACTCCCGGTAGTGATGACCTATATTTCAGCAAAATTAGGTCATATGAGATATATGAACTTGTCAAAGATAATCAAAAGGTTACAGACTATTGCAGAAATTTATTTGGTTAACTGTTATAGGTATTACCTCGTGACCAGAAAAAAAGCATTTATTGATCCCTGTGACTGTGACAGAATAGTTGGAGACTGTCGAGGGCACACCGTGTGACCTACTTTTGAAGGGTCAGTACCCTGTGTTGTCAATGAATACGCTTACCTCTAATGAAATATATTAATCTACATGCTTTTTACTCTTTTGTTTGAAAATGCACGCTTTGAATTAATTTTCAGGCGCCACACAACGCTACAATGGGGTTCCGGGCAGCTATGACCTATTTTTAATCTAATGTAGGTCATCACACATATCAATCGATCAAGTGTTTTGAAAAGCTTGCAGATTAATACAGGACATTATGTGATCGATTGTTTTAAATTATATCCCTGTAACAAAAAATCATTTATTGATCTGTATTAATGTTTTCACCGAGTGTCTGGAGACTGTCGAGGGCATACCGTGTGACCTACTTTTGAAGCGTCGGTACCCAATGTCAGTCAATACAAACGCTTGCCTCTATTAAAAATATTCATCTACATGCTTTTCCACACAGGTGTGTAAAAAAGGCATGCTTCGAACTCGATTTGCATTCTAATGGGGGTTTGTGTTGCTCAACATGCTCACTACGATGGCTTTTACCTATAATGCTTCCAACTTTCAAAGCGCTGCAAGGCTGGGAAGAGATGCGCACTTTCATCACTGTGTGTGTGTGGGGGGGGGGGGGGGGGCTGGATTTTTACACCAATGAGCAAACGTATAAAGAGAAAATTTTGTTCATGTAGATGTAATCATGCAAACGTCATTCCTGCCAAAACAAATCATTTTTCAGTGTTGCATACTCCTGTGTATAAGGTATATATATATTTTTTTTCATTTTCTTCAGATATGGCGTCCCAACGACCAACTCACTGCGACCTCACTTCAAGACGGTGACCACCACTTGGCCTGTGAAGCAGTACCCCGACTTCGACAAAAACAAAAGCAATCTTTCCAGACCATTGTCAACCAATTGTCAGATGCAAAAACCAAAGCGAGCAAAGACTTCACACAACTAACCAATCTTAGGCGTGAAAATCAACGCATCAAGTCGGCCACCTCATCTTCATCTGCACTACGTTCATCTACACCCACCGCTGCACCAAACAACCCTGCGGCAATAGCCAGCTCATCTTCATCTGCACTACGTTCATCTACACCCACTGCTGCACCAAACAACCCTGCAGCAATAGCCAGCTCATCTTCATCTGCACTACGTTCATCTACACCCACTGCTGCACCAAACAACCCTGCAGCAATAGCCAGCTAATCTTCATCTGCACTACGTTCATCTACACCCACTGCTGCAACAAACAACCCTGCAGCAATAGCCAGCTAATCTTCATCTGCACTACGTTCACCTACACCCACCGCTGCACCAAACAACCCTACAAACACATCAAACCACCTCAATTGTCGACGTCCTAACGCTCAGTCAAATCATGGATGACGACATGATTGACGCAACACAAAATTCAACACAATCCATAGACATGTTTGATGCAACACAAAACGCAACACAAAACGCAACCCAGTCCACTTCAGATGACGCAGTCACATCGGGAGAAGCTCTCCAAGCATTGTCTCAGGAATAAACATTCACATTCAACCCATTTTTTCCACAGTAGTTGCGGGTAAAATCTGATCCCTGTTTTGAATTTTGTGGAATCATTTTGCGACATATCGATAAAGTCACGAGACAAACAACATCAACAAAGACCATATGGGCAATCATGTAAATTTTTGCGGGGGTATAACAGAGATCGACTTTGTCTTTATAAGAATAGGAATCACATCATCTTAAACTCTACACACGGTGACAACTGCAACGCGTGTGGCACACAACATGACAAACAAACAAAACTTGACTAAATATAAAAAGAGCCCCTGCAATGAATACTCCATGCTTAGTCCTATTTATCAGTTTTGGTGGCGCTGATTTGGCAAATGAAATGTTTTAATTATGTTGTGCTGGCTGCAGCCCAAGAGAAATATTAAACAAAAGCAAATTTATTTCTTCAGGCCTAACCATCATAATGCCATATATGCATGGTGATCTGTAAACTTTTGTTCTCTGTGCACAATGCATGTGTAAACATTTTGTTGTTCGCAGAACGCAGAACCAATTTCACATTTTAACCCTTAGGCTGGTTGTCACGACATATGTCGCGCTACTTTACGTATACTGTCATGGTTGTCACGACATATGTCGCGCTACTGGCTCAGTCTGTTTGGTCGGTTCCGATTACCTCCCATGGATGCGAAAACCTACATGACCGTTTTTTGTTATTTTTCTCTCTGTTAATTCACCAGTGGCTATGTAACATGTGACATGTTTGCTGAAGTGTACAAATTTTGTTCCATATTTAGTGCTGTTTGTTTCCCCTGTCTCAAGACTTATATGGTGATGTGTACAACTATTGTTCTCTGGGCACATTTTTTTGCACATTTATGTCCCTCACTTATGTCAATGTAGCCGCTAATTTGTTTAAGTCCAGTCAATCGTACAAACGTTTCATTGTGGGTGACTCGAGCTGGCGGGGTACTGCGACGAGATTTCTTTCCCAATTATATATACTAGCGGAAAAAAGTTAAGGACGGTTCACACACGCAATCACAGCAAAAAAACGAATGAACATATCGTACGGAAATTTGGAACACGTTTACTTCAGTCAATGTGCAACGCAACTGCAAAATTTGGGTTTATTTCATCGAGCCGATTCGGTTATTCATGTCCACAAACAGCAGAGGGGTCACAAATAAACATAACAAGTCTTTCATGAGGTCAATAATGGGTGTGTCCGCCACGTTTGCGCTCAAGTTCACCACACCTTGACCGCATAGAGTTCATAAGCTTCGTGAAAAAGGCCTGTGGAATGGCCTGCCACTCCTGTTGGAGCATCTGCAGCAGCTGCTGCAGGTTTCTGGGAGGCTGGTGGTTGGCCCTCACCTGCCTGTCCAGTTCGTCCCATACATGCTCTATGGGGTTCATGTCTGGCGAACAGGCAGGGAAATCCATCCTGACGACCCCGGTTTGCTGGATGTAGTCGTTGACAAGCCTGGCCCTGTGAGGAGTAGCATTGTCATCCTGAAACACGGCGTTTGGGCCAATCTGCTGCAGGGTCGGCAAGACAATAGGGGCGAGAATTTCGTCCCTGTAGCGTTGACCAGTGAGATTCCCGACCACATGGTACAGGGGGGTGCGTTGATGAAGGCTGAAGCCCCCCAAACCATGACAGAGCCCTCTCCGAAGGCCACCCTCTCATGCACTGTGTCGTCTTCATAACGCTCGCCCACCACGCCTCCAGACCTTGCGCCGGCCGTCAGAATGGTACAGGTTGAACCTGGACTCGTCACTGAATAGGACCTGAGCCCAGTCCCGGCGCGTCCATCTCAAGTGGCGGCGACTCCAGGCCAGACGAGCCCGGCGATGTGCCTGTGTCAGCAGGGGACGCACAGCAGGACGACGACTCCGCAGCCGGGCGTCATGCAGGCGGTTGCCGATGGTCCTCTCACTAACGTTGATGTTAGTGGCCTCCCGTAACTGCCCTCTGATGACCTTGCAGGTGGTGGCCCGGTGCTGCAGCGCCTGCCGTTGGATGAAACGATCTTCCCTAGGAGTAGTCTTTTTAGGGCGACCCGACCTGGGCCTCTCCTCGACATTGTTTGTCGTCTGGAACCGTTGATTCAGCCTTACAATGACTGAATGCGATACCCCAAGTTGCCTGGCCACTTCGCACTTGGATACGCCGTCGTGGAGCCAGGCAATTGCTCTTCCTCGGTTGAATGTTGTCAGCTTCCGTCTGGCAGGCATGGTGAGGAGATGGCAGCTCGCAGAAAATCGGCGGCTTATAAAGCCGAGTTCGTGATCACAATTCACACTCGAAGGATTGTCCTTGCATGTGCACAACAATTTTGCCATGTTACCTGCCTTATTCTACCCGTGCGCACGCCAAACAACAGCCTACTTTTTGGCGATTTTGCTATTTTAGTCACGTGCTGCAGCTCTGCGCCCGGGAGTCCCGTGCAGTTTTCCTGCTAACACAGCATAACTTACCCATTGGTGTGTAGCATGCGACAGCCATTTGATTTTGCTGACGAAAGAACAGGGTGTTTTAAACAAATGAAAGTCAGCGGGGAAATCAGTGGCCCGTCCCTAACTTTTTTCCGCTAGTATATATGATTGGTGTTATATATTCTTTTACACATTTTAACTAGCATTCATCATCTTGGTTGAAGCGTGACAAAATGATTTTGTCACGTTGATTGAATTCTCAGACTGTCCACATTGACTGAAATCTCAGAAAAGGGCACAATTTAACGCTGTTTTATTCTTTCCCAATTATATGATTTGTTATTGTTCACAGAACCCACTGTATATTTACCACTGGGTTACTTTTTCATTTCTATTTGCAAATGTGTAAAACTTTTTTTTGTACTGTGCACACTATTTGCTCATTTAATGCTGTGTTTATGTGTTTGTTTCACTCCCATGTGTCATATTTTCTGAGATTTCGGTCAATGTAGCCACTTTTTTTGTTACAATACAATACAATACAATACAATACAATAACTTTATTAATCTCTAAAAGAGAAATTGCATTGCTGAGCTTTTGTGTCCGTAATAAAACATACATAAAACATTCAAAAATAAACATTTGTTCTTTGTCATTCATACGTTCTTGTGTTCTTATACATTTCTTCAATTCATACATCAATATTCTATCATAATTATGTACATACATTTATTCTCTTTTAACAGTCTGTCTTCAAACGCATCTCAGAGAGGGAGGCTAGAGATTTGTGTTGTGCCATAGGTAAAATCATGTGCTTAGCTATGAAGTAATGTTATCACATGTTATTTAAGGAAAATGAGTAAATATGTGTACCAAGCGTATAACATCAGCAAAACTGAGAAAGTACAGCACATTGGTTATCACATAAGAAAGTATATTAAAAATAAATTAACATGCATTCACCATCAACAATGCACAAACGAAAGTCAGCACCTTGCCGGTTATCACATATTGTCTAAGAGAGCAGAATAAGAGTATATAATCATGCAAAACAAAATCAACAATACTGAAACATTTAGCCTTTCCTTCGTAACTGTCTGCCTTCACCAAGCTGTAGATTCTTGCATTACTAATGGCGAGCAGCTACGCAAGAAAACAAAGAAAGTGTATTCAAGCGCCGAGCCTGGTAAAAAGAAAATATCGCTACATTGACCGAAATTTCAGAAAGCGTCACATGTTTGCTGCTGTGTAAATGGTTTGCAGTTCATTGCACATTGAACGCTGCTTTTCTTAGGTTTGATGTTTTATCATATTTTGTTGTTCTGTGTGTGCTAGCGCTTTTTTGGAGTAACTTTGTCGCAATTACTTCTAAATTTAATATGTTACTGTTGTCACTGCACAAGTCATGGCCAATCCACCACTGTGCCCTTTTTTTTTTATCTCTCCCAATAAATGTATGGCATTTTGTTCTGTACGCGCGTGCCATTGCACATTGAACACGTTTTTGTTGTTGCTTATTCATAATTAACTCTGTAATTAATGAAGAAGAAAAAATCCCGTGCAGAGCACGGGTATTACTAGTAATAATTTAATAATAATGAAAATTACAGCTTATATAGCGCGAACCACATTAAACTAAGCTCTCCGCGCTTGACATATTATAGACGTTGCGGGGAAGACGCCCGACAATTCAGCACGACAAGGGACGGTGACCTTTTTACATTTAGTCAAGTTTTGACTAAATGTTTTAACATCGGGGAATCGAGACGAGGGTCGTGGTGTATGTGTGTCTGTGTGTGTCTGTGTATGTGTGTGTGTGTAGAGCGATTCAGAGTAAACTACTGGACCGATCTTTATGACATTTTACATGAGAGTTTCTGGGAATATTAGGGAGATTTAATAAACGAAACGTCGGGACGTTTCGTTTTGAAGTTGTGGTAAACGTCATCATTTCGGGGGTCTCTCGCTGGAAAGGTGAAGGTCAACTGAAACGGAACGTGGAACGTCAAAACGCAGTCACGTTTTCCACCCCCAAAAAACGAACAATATTTCGTCAACTTTTGTGAGTATTTTTGCACACTAACAGTTTTATTTGTTGGCCATTTTATGCATTGCTAGATTCATCAACCCTTTCACAGTCTTTCAGCGCTGAGAATGTGTTCATTGGAGGTAGACAACTGTTGTGAACTGAAATATTTTGAAGGGTGCTGATCCTGGTACATTTATCCAACTTCATGGTGAGAAAGCAAATGGCGAAGCAGAAGTAGGTCATCGCATCGAATTTTTATTCTGGCTTCGTATGTGATTTTGTATAAACAAAGTCTGTGTGATTTATTTGGACTGAAAATAATCAAAGTATGCCCGATTCTGGACCACCTCCTAGGGTTTTTTTTTCCCATTCTGATCGAGGACAGACGTGATAATTTCACTTGAAGATTTATCGCCCTTCCTTCATTCCGAAACGAAACGTGAATACATCTAAATCTTGTCTGCAGCCTATGCCGTCTCGTTTCACGTTCCGTTTCGCGGGGTGACTCATTCACCAAACGAAACGAGCTGCAAAACGAAACGTGCTGTCTTTTGAATCTCCCTAGTATCCCCAGTGCCCGTATGCTTATGGGGGAAGTTCGCGAAAACTCCCGAAGTTTTGAGTGACATCGGAAGAACTTGCCTCACTTTCGTATGCATGGGCCGGAAGAAGGGCTTACTTCGAAGCAAAGCGAGGAAGTAATTGATGGTAGTTTGCGACAACTCCTACGTTTTGAGCGACATCGGAAGTACATCCTCAATTTCGCATGCATGGGACGGAAAAAGTGCTTACTTTTGAAGCAAGCGAGGAAGTAAGTGAGGGTAATTGTACTACAGCGAAACCCAGGAGTAAACACGCTGCTTACAAAGTTTCTCAGTGCAAAATAGCAGGGCTTTTCTTAGGTTTTTGGCTCACGTAAGTGTAGCCTATGCGATCGTAACTTTGTCTGTCTGTGCGTGCGTGCGTATGTGCGTATGTGCGTATGTGCGTGCGTGCGTGCGTGTGTATGTCTGTGGTAGAAACTCTAACATTTGAAGACGTCACATTACATTGACGTCACATTATGACGTAAGAGGGTTAGACGTCACGCGAAGGAAGTACTGAAAGTCTCGGTCATTATTATTTTGAGCGGGCCGAGACTAGTGTACATGCAGACAGACAGATCTAGATCTAGTGTCTCGCTTTCTTGCACAGTTTCACCTATGCTCTTTCTGTGTGTGTGTGTGTGTGTGTGTGTGTGTGTGTGTGTGTGTGTGTGTGTGTGTGTGTGTGTGTGTGTGACGGAGTGATTGAGTTTGTGTTACTGTTTGTCGATTTCTTACGTGAGCCTTGATGGCTTCGCCTCTTGTTCATATAAAAACGATCTAACGCAAATGAAAGTCCCAAAGAGAGAAAATAGAAAGAAAAGTCGTATCTCGTGCATTTCGTGTAAATTTTCCTGAATACAAACCTGAGTTGCCAGCTTTGACTTTTGTTCGTTCTGGGTCACTGGCCACCACTCTTAAAATTTCATCCCCGCTTATAGGAGGGGGTGTTTCTATGTAAATGGGCGTCTGTGTGTGTGTGAGTGTGAGTGTGTGTTTGTGTGTGTGTGTGTGCGTGCGTGTGTAGGTGTGCGTCTGTTCATTCATTCATTCGTTTGCGGTGCACGTGCGCACATGTGTGTGTGTGTGGGGGGGGGGAAGGGTGTGTGTGCGTGTGTGTGAAAGTGTTTGTATGTATTTGTGCGAGTGCCTGTGCGTGCGTGTGTGCGGGTGTAATTGTGCGTTTGTTTGTGTGTGTGTGTGTGTGTGTGCGTGCGTGTGTAGGTGTGCGTCTGTTCATTCGTTTGCGGTGCACGCGCGCACATGTGTGTGCCGGTGTGGGGGGAAGGGTGTGTGAGTGTGCGTGCGTGCGTGTGCGTGAAAGTGTTTGTATGTATTTGTGCCTGTGCGTGCGTGTGTGCGGGTATAATTGTGCGTTTCAAGTGTTTGTGTGTGTGTGTGTGTGTGTGTGCACCCCCACCCCTCCCCCCCACACACACACACTATTATGAGCTGATTATTTGCGCCTCGATATTTTATTTATTTTCTTACGTTTTATGTTGTTTGTTGTGATTCACCACACCCGAGTTTCTCGAAATTGAGATAATAAAGTGTTCTATGTCTAACACACATGCACACACGCGCGTAGGATAAACAAATCCAATCTTGACTTTCAACTTTACATAAACATACATCCTGTTCACAATTAACGAGGACAAACATGATTTACTAACACCTAAGTACAACAATTTCTCTTTTGTAAAAATTTGGACACACATTTTCCCAATTAATATGAAAGTTACTGAACTTATCTTCTTTTCACTACACCTTATATACCAGCGGAAAAAAGTTAAGGACGGTTCACACACGCAATCACAGCAAAAGAACGAATGAACATATCGTACGAAAATTTGGAACACGTTTACTTCAGTCAATGTGCAACGCAACTGCAAAATTTGGGTTTATTTCATCGAGCCGATTCGGTTATTCATGTCCACAAACAGCAGAGGGGTCACAAATAAACATAACAAGTCTTTCATGAGGTCAATAATGGGTGTGTCCGCCACGTTTGCGCTCAAGTTCACCACACCTTGACCGCATAGAGTTCATAAGCTTCGTGAAAAAGGCCTGTGGAATGTCCTGCCACTCCTGTTGGAGCATCTGCAGCAGCTGCTGCAGGTTTCTGGGAGGCTGGTGGTTGGCCCTCACCTGCCTGTCTAGTTCGTCCCATACATGCTCTATGGGGTTCATGTCTGGCGAACAGGCAGGGAAGTCCATCCTGACGACCCCGGTTTGCTGGATGTAGTCGTTGACAAGCCTGGCCCTGTGAGGAGTAGCATTGTCATCCTGAAACACGGCGTTTGGGCCAATCTGCTGCAGGGTCGGCAAGACAATAGGGGCGAGAATTTCGTCCCTGTAGCGTTGACCAGTGAGATTCCCGACCACATGGTACAGGGGGGTGCGTTGATGAAGGCTGAAGCCCCCCCAAACCATGACAGAGCCCCCGCCGAAGGCCACCCTCTCATGCACTGTGTCGTCTTCATAACGCTCGCCCTCACGCCTCCAGACCTTGCGCTGGCCGTCTGTAGAGCCAGTTGTAGGATACACCAGTCGATGCAACAGCAGATTTGACAGAGCAGCTCTGCCCCGATTCAAAGCTGGGGATCCGGATCAAGTGGCAACGTTCGCTTTGGGTCTGACTAAAGACTACGCGACCGCACGCGACCGCACGCGACCTTGCACTACCTTGCGGGGCCTCAAACTAAAGCATGTATGTGTAATATTTATTATATATCCAGTATCTTCACAACATTATCATACAGAGAAATAAAACACACGGCTAGGTTCGTCTGGGGTGCGGTCGCGTAGTCTTTAGTCAGACCGTTCGCTTTCGGCCAATGGGATAGCTGGGATATTTCGTCTGCTACAAAAATTTTCGCCGAAAGGCCTCAAAAAGCCATTTCGCTTTCGAACTCGTTAATCTAACCCAGCGCATCGTGTTCAGCGCGATCCGTTCCTACGGGATAACCGAGGGACAGGGGCCAAATCGGCGGGGTTTGGTAGGAGATACGTCCACACGGCGAAAAAGCCCACGCGTATTATAATATAGATATTATCAATCACTAAGGACTGACCAATTTCTACCAAATTTTAAAGGCACACACAGCTTCACGTAAACCATCAGTTTCTCGTCACAGACACTGTCAGGTTTTACACGCAGTACAGTCAAACACCCTTTCGGCGTTTAAACACTCACCGCTTGAGAACATCCTTGGTGCCCTCCGTAAAGAGCGAGCATTTTTCAAAGAATTTATTTTTGCGTGGCCAGCCGGATTGTTTGGTACCACAATTGGCGCTAGACTGAACTAACTTTTAAATTCTAAATAATAAATTGACAGCTTGTAAAACAAACATTCTTAAATCATTAAGGTCATGTTTCCCGTAGCAGACGAATTTTCTGCATATCGCTTGCTACTTTGAATCCAACCTCCGCGGATAAGTTCGTGTGACTCGCAGTCGTTTGTTGCATTTTAGACTCGATTCAGAGGTACAAAATAACACGTGCTATTGCAGATACAGCGAGTCGCATTCAAATTGCATTCAAATTACAAACTGACGACGAAATTGTGAGAGAAAAAAAGGAAAGTGTGTGACACATGTCCACGATGGCTCAGGGCAGGGACCTATATTTAGATGCTCAGGGGTAAAATAAACCACGAAATCTGAAGTGTGGTTTAAGCAAGCTAACTAGCCATTAAAACGAACTGTCTCATTTAATGCTGTTAAATGCTATTGCAAGTGTATTCCATAAGGTTAGAACTGCTTTTTTCGTGAGAAGATTTAAATCGTTCTGTAAACCATTTGAGGCAGACTGGGCCTTTAACTACTGAGAAGTCGCTGCAAGGGAGACAACTCTTTCTACTTGTGCGAATAGCTTGTGCCATTGGTATTGCTGTTTCGAACTCTGCCCCGGATTCTTACTTTGCGTCCAACATCGACAACTCGAGTTTCCGTCTCTCCGTTCGTATTTGTGTACTGTTCTCTTTATCTCACTGTTCGAGGCAAGTTCAGTTAGTAACTGACCCTATGCTCCCGGTCACTTCGTAAAAGTTTGGAAAGCAATATCAAGTTGCTGTATCAAGCAGAAATGACGAAATTGATACATGTATGCAGAATGAGTACACATGTAACCATAAAATGAGGCAAGATGAACGGACATAACTAGAATGGAACTTGTGGTAGGGGCAGCGAGATAAATCCCCGTGAGTTTGTGGTCGCGGGTTCGATCCGCTTCGACAGCAATCCCCGTGAGTGTCTGCAAGATGTCCAGCGTGAATCGCGACATCGTATGTCGCTGGCAAGAAGCAGTGTTGGCTGTTGAAAGTGGCCGACTTGGGGACGCTCGCAGCCTTCTGTGGGAAATACGACACTTCTCCGCCAAGATCTGGTACAACCTGGCCGTCGTCCACCTCATGGAGAACGATTATTCTGCAGCAGACCAGGTCACAAAGCGTGCTGTGCACTTGCATACAAATTAGAATTGCAAAAGAAGTTGCGGTCACTCCGTTTGGGAAGAAATTTGCGTTTCTCCAGTGTCATACCCTTCTTGCAGTATTTCTGGTAATCTAATGATGATCTGGCAGTCCATAGTTGTTTTGGTAATCTTGAACTTTAGCGTGTTAAATTCATTTTAAACACCGTGTGCTATTCTAAAAAAAAAAAAAAAAAAAATTGTTTTTATTTGTTACATACACTTGAGGCTTTGCAGGGTTGGCAGGTATATGCCGCCTTCCTCCGGCAATTGGCATCTGAAAGTTTAGAGTTGTATTGTTTGTGAGTTTTACAACAAATTTAGCAGTGACCCTATAGTCACTAGAGTCACTGAAAAGTGAAATGTGGTCTGGTCGAACCCTATGACATCACTCTGGTTGCACTCATGTCTGATCTTTTATTTACACTCACAGAATGTAATCTACATTACAGTAAAGGTCGTGCAGCATCAGATTGTTTTTGTACTCTCTGATAATCAACTAATCTGCGGTTCTGAAGCAAAGTGGCGTCGACTTATGTTGAGTTTCCCCAGAAACTCCTCCTGAAGTGCACTTAAAGGCACAGTAAGCCTCCCGTAAACCATCACAGATACTGTCAGGCTTTTACACACAGTACAAACACCCTTCCATTTGAACACTCACCAAACGGGAACATCCTAGGTGCCTTACGTAAAGAGCGAGCAATTTTCAAAGAATTAATTTTGCAGAGAGAGTGTCAGAGACAATCGGACCGTACGTGGTGCGTTTTGGCGCTAGACCTAACTTTTAAAATCTAAATAATAAATTGACAGCTTGTTACACAAACATTCTTAAATCATAAAAAAATTCCTTTTTCATCAAGACAAGATCAGTACAATTCAAAGTTTGAAAAAAGAAAAGCCCGGAAGCAGGGTCACGCAAGGTCGTGGTTCTCGTAGCAGACGACGGTTTATACCTATCGCCAGTTCCTCTAAACAGTCAAAAGCCATCGCTAGAGTTCTTGTGAACCACAGCCGTTTGTTTCGTGCATAGTCAGAGGTACTTAATAACGTATTATTGCAGATAAGCTCACAGCGAGTCGCATTCAAATTACTAACCGACGACTACATTGTGAAAAAGGAAAACTTGATCACACGGGTTCACGATGGCTCAGGGGTAAGATAAACCACGCAAAAATAAATTCTTTGAAAATTGCTCGTTCTTTACGGAGGGCACCTAGGATGTTCCCGTTTGGTGAGCGTTCAAATGGAAGGGTGTTTGTACTGTGTGTAAAAGCCTGACAGTATCTGTGATGGTTTATCGGAGGCTTACTGTGCCTTTCATGTAGTTTTATCTTCTTAGAAACTCTACTCTGTAAACGTGACTGCATTACAATTTAGCTTTTGAACTGGCTGGTAAACTGTCATGAGAAGAAAAAAGCATGAAGCAAGTTGAGTTCATGATGTTTTCGGTAGCATCTGATGTGTTGCTGCACAGGAGCATGCAATGATATGTAATCGGTAATCGGTACTTACGACCAAACCTCCACTTCTGACTGACCCGTGATACCTTTGTTCGCTGACCGCTGTCCAGTGGGGCAACATGCTGAGTGTGTATCTAGCTGATAAAGCCAGTGCTGACTGTTGCGCATGACCGTATTCAGTTCATGACTTGATTTTTGAACTGACCGGAGATGGGATTACAAAAGACTGAAAATTTGAATTCATCCCGTGCTTGTGCATCCCCAGAAACTCTCCTCAAGGGCACTTCTTACAGGTTTCCAGAAACTCTACTTTGTGGGAGAAACTCTACATAAGTACATGTACAATTTGTATCAAACAGCGTGTCATAACTCCATGTCTGTCTGTTGTGGCTTGTGTGTGTACGTCTCTCTCTCTCTCTCTCTCTCTCTCTCTCTCTCTCTCTCTCTCTCTCTCTCTCTCTCTCTCTCTCTCTCATGCTTCTTCATGAACAGTAGTTTCTCATTGGGCAAGGGCTGGATGTAAAAATCTGTACAAAAACCCAACTTTTGTATGCTTACTCCATTTTCTTAGAATAATATACTTTGATAGATCTGGAGGATGTTAACATTATGCTTTTTTTGTGCAGGCATGAAGCAGGTGTTTGTGTTGCACATTTTGTTTGTTTGCTCTTTTTTTCTTCTTCAAAATTTCAGTTATTTGAAGATTTTTTGAAGATGAATCTGGCATGTAAGCTGACGAAAACCCTCGCACATGTTTATCTTGAGTATTTGAGATGGGGTCGGCCCGCTATTGCGCGGGGCCGCTATTGCGCGGGGCCGCTATTGCGCGAATCTTTAGGGTTAGGGTTAGGGTTAGATTCGCGCAATAGCGGCCCCGCGCAATAGCGGCCCCGCGCAATAGCGGCCCAGCCCCTTTGAGACAATAACAAAAGGTTGTCACAGCAAAAAATACCCTGACAAAAATGGATACATTATATTATGTGAAAACTGACTTTGATTCTTTTTTTTTTTTTTTACATCTTCTGCGAGTGCAAAAACAGAACATATTGATATGTCTCAGTGCGTCTCAGAATCTCGTCCTCTGTTTGTGACATTATCACCAAAAGTAAAATCTTCCCAGAAAACTTTGATAATACTATTTACACACTTCTCAGGGTGTACCTTTTCAGTTTAAACAAGAAAAAATATAACATTGCCTTTAGTTTGCCATATATTGAGCATTATTTGGACAATGTGTGCAAAATCACCCGTGTAACATGGAAACAATAAAAGACAACAAAACTGCATTTATAAGGCTGAAAACGACTTTTATTCAGTTATTATTGTTGAATCACAAGCCATTATAGAGTTCAATATGAAATGACTACATGCAAACAACAAAATAATGTTTTTTTCAAAGTTCCATGCATTCGTCAAAACTTCAATACAAAAATGAAAATTAATTAATGATATCCTGATCAGAACATGTTGATACATGGCATTCATTCAGTCTTATTGACATTTAACCTTCACAATAGCATATATATACAAAGATTTGTTGCTCTAAGACAAAATGTTAGAAAGTTATCCCAAAAGAATGCAAAATGATCACCGATGTTACATGGAAACATCACTTTTGTAACAAAGAAACGGTTATGCTTTTTCCAACAAACTTTACTAAATGAAGCTAATTTTGCAACCAGATTCTTCTTAGCTAAAATGCCAAACACTAAAACAGGAACAGAAAGAAAAAAAGCTGGACAAAATCAAGCAAACTTTGCCCCAAAAAAGAGAAACATTAATGAAAAGTTCATCACCGACGTAACTCGGAAACGAACAACCAGACATGTATTATAAGGTTTGACATGAAGAATGCAAATGTTCAAAAGTGGTTCATTCAATTGTTAAGACAATAAACCAAAGGCATTGGTTACATATAGAACAGTTGCCACTTGCAGTTAATTAATTTATTTCAAAAGAAATAATGCCCCCTGGCATTGAAGGTGGGGTCACGAATCATGGTTGCATCAGATGTAGGGACTAAGGAAATATCATCGATCCCTGGAAAGCAATAGTAGTTCCCCTCCGGTTTCCTTCGAAGAAACTTTACCACCAGTTCATCAGGTCGAATCTCTTGCACCTGAAACATGCAAGTACCTGCGATTTCAACCAAAGATTGATGCAATATGTGTACTAGTTTCACTAACATGAATTTGTTTGATATCTATCAAGATTTTGATGCATCCACATTCACTGGCTAAAAACAAAATAAAGTAATTATTTTGTTCAGACTTACCATTCCATTGAACATACAACTTTTACAATTAAAGAAAACATTGACACTTACCGTTCCTTTAAATCGATTTCGGAAATTTAATTTTGATCATAATTTTGATATTTTTAATTTTCAGAGCTTGTTTTTAATCCAAATATAACATATTTATATGTTTTTGGAATCAGAAAATGATGTCAAATAAGATGAACGTAAATTTGGATCGTTTTATATATAAAAAAAAAATTATTACAATTTTCAGATTTTTAATGGCCAAAGTCATTAATTAATTTTTAAGCCACCAAGCTGAAATGCAATACCGAAGTCCGGCCTTCGTCGAAGATTGCTTTACAAAAATTTCAATCAATTTAATTGAAAAATGAGGGTGTGACAGTGCCGCCTCAACTTTTACAAAAAGCTGGATATGACGTCATCAAAAGTATTTGTCGAAAAAAAGAAAAAAACGTCCGGGGATATCATACCCAGGAACTCTCATGTCAAATTTCATAAAGATCGGTCAAGTAGTTTAGTCTGAATCGCTCTACACACACACACGCACAGACAGACAGACAGACACACACACATACACCACGACCCTCGTTTCGATTCCCCCTCTATGTTAAAACATTTAGTCAAGTTTTGACTAGGTGAAATCGAAAGAAAAACTATTATTAACAAATGTTTAGCCTAATTTTTGAGTCACTTGAGAAAAAGTGACTCTATGTAATCGGTCAGTGTTAGTCTGTCCGGCCGGCCGGCTGGCCGGCCGTCCGGCCGGCCGTCCGTAGACACCACCTTAACGTTGGACTTTTCTCGGAAACTATCAAAGCGATCGGGCTCATATTTTGTTTAGTCGTGACCTCCAATGACCTCTACACTTTAATGATGGTTTCGTTGACCTTTGACCTTTTTCAAGGTCACAGGTCAGCGTCAAAGGAAAAATTAGTCATTTTATATCTTTGACAAAGTTCATCGGATGTGATTGAAACTTTGTAGGATTATTCTTTACATCAAAGTATTTACATCTGTAGCCTTTTACGAACGTTATCAGAAAAACAAGGGAGATAACTAGCCTTTTCTGTTCGGCAACACACAACTTAACGTTGGGCTTTTCTCGGAAACTATAAAAGTGACCGGGCTCAAATTTTATGTGAACGTGACTCATTGTGTTGTGAATAGCAATTTCTTCCTGTCCATCTGATGCCTCATATAATATTCAGAACTGCGAAAGTGACTCGATCGAGCGTTTGCTCTTCTTGTTCACTTCATAGAATATCATAGCAGCAAAAACTCACCTTTTCTCAAGAACCTTGGGTGTTGATCACTGTCGTAACAAAATCACAGACTTCGGAAACATCCTCGAAATCTTTCTTCGCTGCTGGAAGCTGAACTATTTCTCTCTGTAACTGCGCATGCGTAGTCACCCGCACCTCTAAGTCACTATGCGCAAAATAGTTCTAATCTTTCTTCAAAACTCTGAACATTATTTGCAAAACCGTTCACCATTGTAACTGAATTTTGAAGAAGCATGTCATATTGCACAACTTTCAACTTAGTTTGCAGATGCAATTTTGAGAAAATAATACTTAAATAATCATTTAGCTTAGCGATTTTCTATGCCCTTTCATGTCAAGATCGTGTTGAAGATGAATATGCAAATTCTAAAGTTCAAATTTAGGACTTGTTGCTGTTGCACGCGTGTGGAAACCTATGTTACGACAGTGATGGCAAACTTTCAAGCGATTAATTTCGTTTAAAAAAACAATTCTGTGGACAAAATAACATTTCAACTGTCAAGTACACTTAAACCAAACACACATAACAAGAATAGCAGTCCTTGGACATTCTAAACGATTCTTGTAGTGAGGTGCAAAACTAGTTGATGGTTCATGTCACAGATCAGACCTCCATTTTTCACGCATCCAATCATTTCTTTCGCAAAACAACCTTCATAATAATCATGCAAAATACTCAGTTTTGTTTGTACTATTTCTTTATCCATTTTACTTCTCAAAAATACCAATATCATGATTTAAAATTCAGTATGTTTCAATTGTGGGCTAATTTGATTATGGCACACACAAAAGGTTCAGTTTCTGAGACGCACCCATCATCAAGCTAAATGGTTTTTATGGTTTTTCTGTACATCCATTCCCAGTAACTCTTCCTTATCTTTTCCAGTGTTTTGCGCGTTTATCTCCCTTCCTTCGTGTGGCGTCAATTGCGTACGGAAGCCGGCGCACCCGGCAAAGCCGGGTCAGGCGAACCGGCGAAGCGGGTATTCATCTAGTAGCTCATAGCATTAAGGGGAGGTTCATAATCTGAGAAAGGAAACAATGAATCAAGAAACTAAAACCCAGCTGCACATCTGCGGCTCCTTGACAGTGTGCATGCACAATATTTTGTTCCTGCCTCTTGTCATCTCTGAGGTATGGTGACAACAGACAGACAGACACACTTACATCCATTCTTATATATATTCGATTAGATTAGATACTATAGCAGTCAGGATTAAAAGGCTGGGAGACAATGTAAAAGTATTACCATCAACATGCTTGGTTTTTTTTGCTGACATCATGATAAAGTTGGATGACATGTGCTTGTGATTTATGTGCAGAAGTTTGAGGAGTGCTTGCTAAGAGATCGATACCTGGCAGTAGCTCACTTCCAGAGGGGGGTCATTGCCTGTCTGCAGGGAAGGTCAGATTCTTTCACACACGCACAGACAGGCGCACACATGCACGCACGCATGCTTGCACACATGCACCCCCCCACCACACACACACACACACACACACACACACATGGGTTGGTGACACCACTAAATTTGTCATCTGCAAAATTTTCGGGAAGTGGAAGACGTTTTTGAACATCAATGCCAGCTTGTTGAATAAATACTGCATTCATGTTCAGCAGCAAGACAAGTCATGAAGAAAAATATGTTTACAATGTGATTGTTCCAAATGACTTTATTTTTATTTTTTAAAGCTTTCTTGTAATTTGATGTACTGTCATTTAATGAGCACCATACACAAATGATACAGAACTATTTTAATCATTGTTACTAAACTGTAACTTTGTCAAGAAGGATGAAGTTTTTGTTTGCACTGTTTGCAGATTGTCTGCAGCACAAGAGATGTTTGCAAGGGCTCAGGAGCATGTAAGGAATAGTGACCTGATTGATTATCGGCAGTTGGGTCTAGCCTTACGTCTGACACAAAAGCAGGCGAGTGATGTATGGTGTTAGTTTTAGATTCAAACACTAGGGAACTGAAGTGATTTATTTATGGCCATTGTGCTATAGTCCGGCCGAGGGGCTAGACGAGGACTTTTTTAATCTTCTATACTATATATAAAAATGGGTGTGTGTGTGTGTGTGTGTGTCTGTCTGTGGTCGCCATACCTCAGAGATAGCAAAAGATAAGCACAAGATATTTTGCATGCACACTGCCCGGGACCCACAGATGTGCACCTGGTCTTTAGTTTCTCGAGACATTAGTTCCTTCCTCGGATAATTACCCTCCCCATTAATGAATACAGCCTATACTAGTGCAAGGGAGGTAAGTCATGCTTTGTTACCCATGGAAGGGAGGTAACTCTTATCATACCAGCATTGCATGTCATTCTCATTTCCCCCAAATGTTTCATTTGGAGTTTTTCTTTGAGGGCTTTGCTTACACCCGGGCGAAGCCGGGCCAGATTGCTAATTATTTTTAAAAAATCTAGCAAATCTAGGCACAGTCAGCCTCCCGTAAACCATCACAGACACTGTCAGGCTTTAAACACAATACAAACACCCTTTCGTTTAAACACTCACCGCTTGAGAACATCCTAGGTGCCCTACGTAAAGAGCGAGCAATTTTCAAAGAATTTATTTTTGCGTGGCCAGCTGGATTGTCTGATCAGACAATCGTACAGGCCTAAGTTTTAAAATCTAAATAATAAATTGACAGCTTGTTTTTTTTTTTTTTTTTTTTTTTTTACAATACAATAAACTTTATTAATCTCTAAAAGAGAAATTGCATTGCTGAGCTTTTGTGTCCGTAATAAAACATACATAAAACATTCAAAAATAAACATTTGTTCTTTGTCATTCATACATTCTTGTGTTCTTATACATTTCTTCAATCCCTACATCAATATTCTATCATAATTATGTACATACATTTATTCTCTTTTAACAGTCTGTCTTCAAACGCATCTCAGAGAGGAAGGCTAGAGATTTGTGTTGTGCCATAGGTAAAATCATGTGCTTAGCTATGAAGTAATGTTATCACATGTTATTTAAGGAAAATGAGTAAATATATGTACCAAGCGTATAACATCAGCAAAACTGAGAAAATACAGCACATTGGTTATCACATAAGAAAGTATATTAAAAATAAATTAACATGCATTCACCATCAACAATGCACAAACGAAAGTCAGCACCTTGCCGGTTATCGCATTGACAGCTTGTTACACAAACATTCTTAAATCATAAAAGAATTCTTTTTTCATCAAGACAAGATCAGCACAAATCAAAGTTTTGAAAGTTTGAAAAAAAGATAGCCCGGAAGTGTGTCCCGTAAAATGTGGTTCTCGTAGCAGACGAATGTTCTGCATGTCGCCAGTTTCTTTGAACAGGCCACCGCTCAGTTCGTGTGACTCACAGCCGTTTGATGCGTTTTAGATTCAGAGGTACACAATAACGTGCTATTGCAGATAAAGCGAGTCGCATTGAAAGCACAAACTGACTACTAACTTGTGGAAAAAAAAGGAAAGTGGATCACACGGGTTCACGATGGCTCAGGGGTTAGATAAACCACGAAAACAGGTATGTGGTTTACGCGAGCTGAATAGCCATTCAAACGAACTGTGTCATTTAATGCTATTAAATGCTATTGCAAGTGTGTTCGATAATGCTTTTTTCATGAGAAGATTTAAATCATTCTGTAAACCATTTGAGAGGGACTGGGGCTTTAAAGAAGAAAAGTTGTTCAAGACAATTAGTACTATCTTATGTTAAAAGGGTTAAGTGCTATCCCTAATCGTTTTCGCTCTACCCTAATAAAAATGGTTGAGTGATACTAGCTGCAGTAACGCACCCCACTGACCTCTCTACTTGGTCGGGTGCACATAATTATTGGTTACATCTGTCAAGTTTCGTTTGACTGCATTCCTCGGTCAGGTTCTGTCCTATGAGCGTGAAACTCTGTTAAAAAGCACAAGAGTTCAAACGAATATAATAAAATGTGTCATTGAGATTAAGGCTCGTTTCGTGTATGAATGTGAGGGTTTTTCTTCTTGATTTGTCAAAATGTACATGTCCAGGGCTCAAACTGCAAAAGCTGGAAACAAGCCACTTTAACAGAAGATAGTAAATATCTTCCTAGACAAGTTTTCTTCTTGAGCGCTGCATAAAAGTTGCCTAGGTTTTTTTTTTAATAACTAGCAGTCAACCCCAGCTTCACCCGGGTTTTAGCAGAGCCCTAAACAGACCTGTTTACCAGTACGATTTGGGCGTATTTTGTACGCCAAATTATTATCAGTACGCAAATACGCGACACACGCACAAAATACGCCTAAGAAAAAGTCTAGAATACGTTTTCCGGTGTTGGTGTGCTGATTACGGGATGGTACAAGTGATACCGGTTTCGGTCGAAGGGAGATAACTATGACAGCGAGTCTTCAGCTGTGGAAACCTTGTTCAGTTGTTGGCACGTGCGATCGTCTGGACAATCGTGGCAAAATGAAGCGGTAAAATGTGACAGTTTCGGATGACTGTACCAAGTCTAAACAGCAGAAGCAGCAGATTTTCTTGGAGAAATATAAGAAAGAGCCAGGAATTGTGGAGTCTACTATGGGAAAAAGTCATGCACACTGCAAGTATTGTAAATCAGATTTCTCCATTGTCCATGCTGGGAAATATGACATCGAACGACACTGCAGTTCCAAAACTCACATGGACAAGGTTGCTGCAAACAAATCTGCTGAAAGCTGCCAAAGAATTATTAAGTTCATTCCCGCAAAGCAAATCCTGCCAGAAGAAAAGGCTGTAGTCCGTGCTGAAGCAATGTTTTCTGAGATGATTGTAAAAATGAACTTGCCACTGTCAACCGCAGATGTTATTTCACGAACTTCATCTTTTCATTATCAATCTGCTTGGAAGACACTGGTTATAATGTTATAAACTGACAGGTAAATAAAATTGTTTTATCCCTGTTGTATCGGAAGGAGTTAAATTTTGAAGATGTTCACAAGACATGCTATTCTTACACAAACACGTTTGCACCCACGGCCCACGTACGTTTTGCCTAGCCCATATGGCTTTGCTTGCAAAGTACACCAACTTTTTGAAAAATACACTTAACTTTTTGAAAAAGTACTCTTGCCTCAGGTTTAGGGTAAACAGGTCTGCCTAAATCATTTTGAGACATGTGTGCTATCCAATTATTATCAGAGTTACCTCTCTTATTTGGATAACAAAGTAAGAGTTACCTCCTTTTGCGTCTAGATATTTCCTGAACTGTCTGGTTAATTTCTTCTTTTTCATTTCTTCTTCTCATGGGAGCAATAGAGAGTCTCTAATATCACTGGCATTATGTGCTTGCTACAGGTAAACAGAAGGCACTGTACCGGCCTTGCATAATGTACCGTATTTGACGGACTACAAGCCGCGACTTTTTTTCAAAAAAATTCGCATTGCGGCTTTTAAAAAGATGCGGCTAAAACGTTACTTAAACTTGAATAATGCATTCACCTAATGAAACACTTTTGCACTGCACTGACACAACTGTCCTGGATTTACAATGCCGAAGACCAAAAGAATCGCGTATGATGCAGCGTTCAAACTGAAGGCGATTGCTCTGGCCGATGACAAGGGCAACAGGCGCGCTGCTTTTGAGCTTGGAATAAATGAATCCATGGTGCGACGATGGCGATCCGTCCGCCAGCAACTCTCGAGATGCAAGAAGAACAGGAAGGCTTTCCGAGGAAGAAACGCGAAATGGCCTGAGTTGAAGACCGAACTGAGAGCAGAGATCATCGCAGCAACTACAGCAGACGACCTGAGCGGGACCGATTCAAGCTCCGATGATGACGTCACCCCCTCGGCCTCGACTTCGACTTCTTCAGTTCTGGATGAAGCGATCATGTCGCTGTTTGTGTTGGACAGCGAGGAAAGTGACTTTTCTGGCTTCTCCGCAGCAGAATCTGATGGTTCCGACCAGGCTGACTGAACGATAGACACCTTTGTACATGTGTGTGTTGGTTACAAATTGTGTGTGTGATATTTTTCTTCAAACTTTTTCACTTTTCTTCTTTGTTTCACTTGTTTATTCTCGGAGCCGATTTCGCCAAATACCGTACTTTCGTTTGCCTGGTTGTTTTGATTGATTGACACGATCTGATTATATTTTTATGACGGCGGCTAATATAGTGACGCGGCCTATACGTGGCTCGTCCCAATTTTTTTTTTAAAGTCGGGGGTGCGGCTTATAAAACGGTGCGTCTTGTAATCCGTCAAATACGGTAGGTTGTATTCAATAATGGGGAGTTTCATAATCTGAGAAAGAAAACAATTACTAAAACCCAGGTGCACATCTGCGTCCTCCAGCTGCTCCTCTGCCAGAATATACCCTTGTAATTAGCTAATTACCATGATCATCTTAGCTCAAACGACATTGAGTGTTACATCAAACAAAAGAGCTATGCAAAGTGGACATTTGCTTAAGCTGTGAGTATATGTGCAAATCAAGTTAGAAATTTAGTTAAATCACTATCCCCTTAAGGCAATGTGAGGCACTATAATTACCAAACTTAAACTTGGTGAATACATGAATTAACTTAGTGTTCTGGGCAGTTATTGAAGTGAATTATGAAAATAAACGAAAAATGTGTGAATACTAAAGGACATAGACAGCCGTTGCTATGGAAACTGGCATAAACAGCGCCATATTGGATTTCTAGGAAACAGTTTTAGTCAGCAACATCATACATCAAAAATGCCTAATATTTGGCACAAGGATTACACATGACTTATATCTACAATCAGATAGAACGATTTTTTGACAACAGATTAGAGTTGAATTTATTTTAATATGATGGACCTGCAACAAATTTGATAATGAGATAGGATGCGAAAAAAAGCCGTGAGGCTTATGGATACCAATTCAGTCCCTTACCACTATTACTACTACTTGTATTAATTTTTGACTCACATGCGAAGCAAAAGTGAGTCTATGTACTCACCCGAGTCGTCCGTCCGTCCGTCCGTCCGGACGTCCGTCCGTCCGTCCGTCCGGAAAACTTTAACGTTGGCTATTTCTTGGACACTATTCAGTCTATCAGTACCAAATTTGGCAAGATGGTGAATGATGACAAGGCCCCAAAAAACATACATAGCATCTTGACCTTGCTTCAAGGTCAAGGTCGCAGGGGCCATAAATGTTGCCTAAAAAACAGCTATTTTTCACATTTTTCACATTTTCTCTGAAGTTTTTGAGATTCAATACCTCACCTATATATGATATATAGGGCAAAGTAAGCCCCATCTTTTGATACCAGTTTGGTTTACCTTGCTTCAAGGTCAAGGTCACAGGAGCTCTTCAAAGTTGGATTGTATACATATTTTGAAGTGACCTTGACCCTGAACTATGGAAGATAACTGTTTCAAACTTAAAAATTATGTGGGGCACATGTTATGCTTTCATCATGAGACACATTTGGTCACATATGATCAAGGTCAAGGTCACTTTGACCCTTATGAAATGTGACCAAAATAAGGTAGTGAACCACTAAAAGTGACCATATCTCATGGTAGAAAGAGCCAATAAGCACCATTGTACTTCCTATGTCTTGAATTAACAGCTTTGTGTTGCATGACCTTGGATGACCTTGACCTTGGGTCAAGGTCACATGTATTTTGGTAGGAAAAATGTGTAAAGCATGTGAGTCGTATGGGCTTTGCCCTTCTTGTTGATTAATGAATATGCGATTAGAAATTCATTAATCCTTTTTACAAAAATGTTTTCAAATTCAACTGTAGTCTTTTGTCAACATTTTTTTCTATATGATTGTAGATATAAGTCATGTGTATACGTGTGCCAAATATTATGCATTTGTGATGTGTGATGTTGCTGTAAAACCGTTTCCTAGAAATCCAACATGGCGGCTGTTTCCATAGCTACAGCAGTTTATGTCTATTAGTTTTCACAATTTTTTCATTCATTTTTATGTCACTTCAATAACTACCAAGAAAACTAGGTTATTTCATGTATTCTCAAAGTTTAATTTTAGTGCCGCACATTGCCTTAATTAACAGAAAGAGACGTTCCTTGAGTTATACCTATTGTTGTGGATGAGAGTGAAAACTGCTTGGGTTTGGTGTGCTCGCAGCAGGAGATATGTAGGTAGACCCCTCCTGTACTCACATGTAGAAAACACCTTTTAAAGTAAATATTATAGTAAAAATGGAACCAGTTAACCCTTACACTGGTGCAATTCTGTAGCACATGTTACATAGCCACTGGTGAATGAACAGAGAGAAAAATAAAGAAAAACGGTCATATAGGTTTTCGCATCCATGGGAGGTAATCGGAACCGACCAAACAGACTGAGCCAGTAGCGCGACATATGTCGTGACAACCAGGTGACAACTGGTATACGTAAAGTAGCGCGACATATGTCGCGACAACCAGCCTAGGGGTTAATCTTGTTTCTGGTTTAAGATTGTGGTTTACTGTGTTAAGTTCCTTTCTACTGGTTTTAGATTGAGCATAACCAGGGAGCTGTTGAAAAGTGCCTCAGGAAGCAGCAGCCAGTAATGAAGGTATGTCTTGAACATGAAATGTTGTTTAGAACGTAGAATGATAGTATATAGTCCCAAACAAAAATTGGTCTTAGATTGACTTTGGAAAAAATAATAAAAATGAAAAATAAGCAAAGCGTTGAATCAAAACATGTTAGTTCACGGATGACAAGATAATTTCAACACTATTCATCAGAATGATTTGAACTTTGCAAAAGTGTTTTAGACATGTTAATGGATGTTTTGTTCCAAAGTATAAGGTCTAGGAAAATCACACCTTGACTCGATCTGGCCGACTGGTACTTTTAAAGAGCACTTGAAATTCCCTGCATCACATCCCGACCTAGGCACAGATCATAAAATCGCAGAATCTGCTGACTGTCGCTCCGCATCTACTTAGCTTCGTCTAGATTATAAGCCCACTTCAAACACTGACGGTGGAATTCAAAACGAACACGGCTGAAGCGGCTGGACACCACCATCCTGAACTCAGGTCAAAATGAGTTCGGCTCATTCTCTCCCTGACAGGATGCCTTGAGTTTCCTTGTCTGGCAAGGAAACCGATTTTTTTTTATTTTTTGTTTACATATTTAGAGCTTTTTGTAATGTATTATTGATATAAGCAGATTCGCGATCGTCGATAATGATTTTTCATGGTGTTTTGTGATTTTTAAATTACAAAGGAATTGATATGTAGGACAGTTTCAAGCGAGCTATTATTCGCGGCTGTATTTACTGTGCAAACAACTCTAAATATGGCAAAAGTGTCACGTGATAATCAACCGTTTGGTTTCGTCGCTCACAAGAGCAGACGATTTTTTCTGTAACCAGTTGACAGTGATGAAACCATATATTACGGTCTCCTTCCGGCAGCAGTCCCAAAATTTCAACTTGTTTTGACCTTAGAACGATGTCTTTATCATAACTGTGAAGAACAGAACGGAGATCACTGTCGAAGTCAGCCAATCTGCAATCATTTTCGTCTCGCGAACACTGATCTCAAATTTAGATCAGTGCTCGCGAAAACCATATGGGAGATAACTCTGTATTTTTGTTTTGATAGATTCGCGTAGGACTGTAGCGTCCGGTCAGGGAGAGAATGAGCCGAACTCATTTTGACCTGAGTTCAGGATGGGACACCACATGTTACAGACACCCTCAGCATTGAAGTAAATCCCGCTTTCGTGAAAAATAATCTGCTCTGGAGATGGTCTCACAGTTTTGTAACACTGTTCGAGTATGATTTTACGATATTTTCTTAGTTTGTAAATCAAGTTTATGTAATTTTGTTGTTGTGAATATCAAAAAAAAGAAAGAAAGAGAAGAAAATCGTCCATTCATCCGTTTTCTTTGGACGGACAAAAAAGACAACTGATAGTGATAACACAAAGTAAAAGAACACATCTGTAATAAGTCGGGAGTAAATGTCCACCACGCGCATGCGAATACTAGCAGGCCCCACCTCCTTCATCGGCGGCCTTTGTTCCATTCCGCTTATCACCCCTCCACCACTCTCGCAAATCAACCCCCCCCCCCCCCCCCCGCCACATTTTCATTCTCTTCCGCCTGGGGCTTGTCTGCGCGGCATGCCGATTGTTAAGTAGCGACCTGACTATGAACGGTTTAAAGGCACAGACTTCCAATTAAATTACATATCTTATCCCAATTCACATATAGGAATTTACTTCAGTTTAGTGCTAGAACGCTGAAAACTACGCTCCACCCTGGTAGGGGGGAAGTAACCCTAAAAATAGAACAGCCTTGACGGTCACATGACAACGCCAGGTCAAGGTTACCTCCCAACATGCATTGCGCACACGTGCTCTCGCCGCCATGTTTTATTCATTCTACTCTTCAGCGTTAGCGATGCACGGGTATAGTGCGTTCGGGGTTCAGGCTATTCTGGAAGGAGGTGAAGGCTCCCTTAACCAGAGCGCCACAGCTGTTCAAGTTTCCCATCAAAACGGAAGCAAAGACAGCGATACAAGCAGAAATCTTGTCTCTGATACAGAAGGAGGCGATAGACGAAGTAACGGATCACAACTCCCCAGGTTTCTATGGGAGAATTTTCGTGGTGCCGAAGGCTTCAGGGGGCTGGCGCCCAGTTTTAGACTTGTCCCCTCTGAACAGATATCTGAGACAATCAAGTTCACAATGGAGACACCCGCGTCAGTTAGAGACGCACTCAGACCAGGAGACTGGGTGACGTCAATCTAGGACTCTACGTCAGACAGCTTATGGCTAGCTTCAGACGTACAAGCCTCTTTGTTTAAGGATAAACGGCTTCACAGTCGCACATCAGCGACTATTGCCGGACAACATGAAGCACTCTCAAACCTTCCAAATTTTCACATTTAGAGTTACGAACAGAACTAAGGACACCATCATGTGGCGATCCTTATGTTCGGCACTAAAGCTTTTTGGGGGATCTTTTTCCCAGACGCAAAAGATAGTGAACGCGTTTGGTTGGCAATAACAGTTAGAAACACACACCTTCTGGTTCAGTGATTCAACTTCAGCTTTACACCCCTCAGGGGCCTTTTTATACCGCGAGTTAACAAAGTACACTCTTACTGTAGTCTTCCCAGCGGTGGCCCCTGGATTTTGCACAACTTGACTTTGCGCCAGGAGTCCTCTCCTACATCGCAAAATAGTACTCTTTTCCTCTAGATTAAGCCAACGAAGGCTGAATCACGAAACTCCAGTTTCAGGGATTCAGCTTCGGATACATACTCAGATCCCTCTGCATGGTTTCTAGGGACATTATAGTCTTGAGTCACTTCCGCACTTATGTATAGCTTACCTTTACCCTCGGGGATATCGAACTTCAGGTTACCAGTACTTGAAGTACCAGTTAATGGAACCTTGGCTATATAGCGGCCTCCTCTAACAAGAGTCCACTTCTTTTCCAAGCCAGTTCTCTTCCCTTGAAGATATTTTCACAAGGTTTCAGAACTAGCTCCACGTAATGCCTCTAGCCATACAGTCATCGGGAAAAATTAAAACTCGTGAGACGCTCACTCACCCCTCCCTTGGGACGGGAATTGATATGAGCATGGTCTGAGAGCGGATCAGGTTACCGATACCCAGACGTGTCTTCCCCAATTGCGGGCTGGATTAACACAGAACTAACAGGCAATCAGGTTTTCAATACCCGACTTTTCACCCCTGCTTTTGCAACAGGGAAAGTATACCCGCTTCTTTGCAGCCATGGCATAGACTTTCTTGTTTTACAGCCAAAGGCAACAACACGGTCTTGTCCGACCACCGAGGTTAACCAGCATCGGGCCCGGTTACTACCGGGATGGGTGACCGTTTGGAACACGGGCCCGGCAGGCAATCTCTTTAACATTCAAGCTGCGGCCTTCCGGCTTCAGCTATTGTACTGTCGTTTACTCAAACACAACATCAGCAGTACTTCGCTCCCTAGAGGGTTACACTGCCGGTTTCACCGGAGTTCGCCTCCCTTTCTTTCAAGCCACCGCTTAGGGACTTGGGTACATAGTTCTCACTGATACCACTCCCGTAGCCATTGAGGACAACGGTTGTTTTCTCTGGAGCTTGATTTACTCTCTGAACTTCATCCTTTTCTTTGAAAAGATCAGTGACATTCTGTCACACTCTCGCAAACGGGGCCTTCCTCTTCACTCATAAGTCTTATGAGACAAGGTGGAAAGGAAAAGGGGGGGGGGGCATGTTCGTAAATTGGACAGTTCTCCCTTGGGCTCCTTCCAGACTGTGCGAGATAGAGCATGGACCTACTCATAGGCCTTACCTGAATTTGGCTATGTTTCTTCCTAATCTTATCAGCGTGTCTTACTTAGCTCGCAGTATAAGATTACAGGTCTCCCTTAACAGAGAGACCATAGGCTCGATAGCGTTCATAACCAAAGGGTCACAGCAGGACAAGTCTGAGTCTTTTGGTACTGGAGTTTCTATGCTCCACAGATTTTGAACCGCTACAGTCCGCTCGCCTTCATAATCTGACGCGTGAAACGCTCTCCACTTTGCTTCTAGCTACGGCACACAGCTGTAGCGAGATTCACGCACTCTCCGGCTTACCGGGAGACGTAGTATTCAATAGAGACGCTCTATCTCACTCCGTTTCCGGCCAGACTTCTTAGCCAAGAATCAGAAGTCAGGACAACCATCTCCGATGGTTTAAGTTATTCCTCTTTATAGGATTCTCGCCACAGTCTTATGAATCTGACAAGTTAGATCGCTATGCTCCTTCCTGTCTCATACAAGGAGTTAAGATCACAAATAAAAGCTACTCTTATCGTCTTTGAACACAAAGAGAGTTAAGGACATATATCTTAACCTTGAACGGTTGAAAACGACGTTAAACACCAAATAAATAAAGAAAGGACATATATCTAAGTTGGTGCTAAAATCAGGAAGATTATCTGAAGTCCTAGACTCCGCCTACTGGAGATCGGAGGATGTCTTTATCAACCACTACCTGCGCGACATTTCCAGTGCGCGGCAGGGCGGTTTCAATGCGCTACCAGCAATGGTAGCAGCAGGGCAATTGTTGCCTAGCTCATGGGTGAGCTTCCCACCACCTTAATTAGCAATCTAATGTAATATATGTGAGTTGGGATAAGATATGTAATTTAATCGAAAATTTTAATAATAAATTTTCATTTGATTAATATACTTACCCAACTCACATCGTGAAGTCCCTCCCGCCTACCCCGCTTTAGATTCCCTAAAAATAAGAGGGCGCTTCAAGCGAATGAAGACAAGATGGCGGCGAGATGATGATGATGATAATTAGTTTTAACGTCCTCTTAGAACCATTTGGCCTATCTTGGGACAGGTAGAGTTAATATGCTTTATGTGGGGACAAGACACTGGACAAACTTGCAAACAGAGAACATATGATCGTGTTATATATGCGCAGTGCATGTAGGGAGGTAGCCTTGACCTGGCGTTGTCATGTGACCATCAAGGCCGTTCTATTTTTAGGGTTACTTCCCCCCTTACCAGGGCGAAGCGTAGTTCAGCGTTCTAGCACAAAACTGAAGTAAATTGTAATAATATGAGTTGGGTAAGTATATTAATCAAATGAAAATTTATTATTAAAATTTTCGATTAAATTACATATCTTACCCAACTCACATATAGCAATTAACCCTGGTTCAGTGCTGGTAACGCTGTACGCGTCCCCTTGGTAACAAGGAAGGAGCCTCTAAAAAAGAGTGACCGAGACCCGTAAGGGTGTCTAGGCCAGCCCGGAAACGAGCCTGCCTTCCGTATGCGCGCGCATACGCCGCCATATGCATCATTCTAAAACTCAGCGTCAGTGAGACTGGTCGCATTTGATGTACGCTCCGGCTGTTCAGCCGTTGTTACTTAGTCATTTTGACTTTGTTTCGCTCCTCTTGGTATCTTTTTGTCTTCTGGACTTCACAACTATGTTGAGGTGAGGTCGTTTCTTGTATGTTTCTTGATTTTGGCAGCATTGTCGGCCGCATTTTGGACTTAGAAATTTTTTCATAAATTTTTCGTGAGTCGTTTTTTTGTCATGGCCGACAATGCTAAGAAGAGGTCAGCTCCTTTACAGGTTCTGCTGTGCCCTCTTCGCCTATGAAAGCTCCTAGAAAGTCTAAACAATCCGGTCAAGCGTCCGTTTCTGTTGAAGATACTCTTGCTTAAAAATGTTTTGATGTGTTGGGATTTTACCCGCAAAGCCGGTAGACAGTACTGCGTCCATTTTGTCTACTAAGCCGGTTGACAATATCGCTCATGTTGATTAACCTGCTATAGGGGAGTCTTCCCCGGTGGGGCCTGTTTTGGCATCCGCGGACTTTGCCGCGTTGTTATCTCTTAGTTCGCAGGTTTCTACTTTAGCGGCCGAAATGTCATCGACGAGAGTGGAGCTTCGTTCTCTCCCTTCCGGGTGGCTGACGTCGCTGCCCTTGCCAAGGTTCGACCGTCCCCTTCCGCTACAGTCACACGGGTGGATGTGCATGCCTCTCAGGATGAGGATGTCTTTCCGTTTGCCGCTTTTGAGGGGTTCGCCTGCCGGCGTGCTGTCACAAACACAAGGTATGTCTGCTGAGTTAGTAACCGGGTTCTCCGGCCAAAACTCGGCACGCGGTCAGGAGCGAGTAGCCTCAGGCGCATGGCGGCCGGGCGAAAGTTTTTATCTCTCGGCTGACTCAACCCGCTTTGGCGGCCTTTCAGTGGGGAGTAAGAGCCCTGGTGCGCGTAAGGAAGTTCCACTGCACTCTGCTCAGTCCGTGGACGGGGGCGAGTGTGTGTGGCTTCCGCTTCCGCCCTCTGGGCGGGAGGTAGACAGTAAAGCTGGTTCTCTGCTAGACGATGGTAGTAAGTACGGGAGTCAGCTTTCGGATTGCATGGTAGTGCAAGACGACTGGTTTACTGTGTGCAAAGCTAGGTGGTGCTTGGATCGACCAGGAGTGTCTTTCTGGGTGTCACCTTCCTGATTGTGATTGCGAGCATGAAGGAGAGGTTAACGAGGGTGCGTCCACGGTGGTGGACGACTCCCAGCTTACTTGCCGTTCAAGTTGTTCAGCGCAGTGACGTGGGCAGCGGAAAACGGCATTTAGGTACTGTGTGCAAAACTAGGTGGTGCTTGGATCGACCAGGAGTGTCTTTCTGGGTGTCACCTTCCTGATTGCGATTGCGAGCATGAAGGAGAGGTTAACGAGGGTGCGTCCACGGTGGTGGACGACTCCCAGCTTACTTGCCGTTCAAGTTGTCCAGCGCAGTGACGTGGGCAGCGGAAAACGGCATTTAGGTATTTTGAAAATTGGTGATCCTGGGATCGACCGCGAACGGCTTGGCCGGGAACGTCTTTCCGGGGGTCACCTTCCTGATTGCGTTTGCGAGCATGAAGGAAAGGATAACGAGTGCGTCCACGGGGATGGACGACACCCAGCTTAACTTGCCGTTCAAATTGTCCAGCGCAGTGACGTGGGCGGCGGAAAACGGCATTTAAGTTTTGACCGGAAGGGGTGGTTGAGAACAAAGGGGTAACTTACTCCACCTCTATCTGGTTCCGACTTCTGGAAGTTCGGAGGAACAGGATGTTCTCTTCAGCTTCCTGGATTTATTGTCCATTGCCCTGGAGTTGGCAATTGGCCGCGTGTAGCCGGGTTCTCCGGTGAAAGTGGTGTACGTTCGCAGGAGGAATGTAGCACGCATTTTCGTGGCTGGGCAACGTAAGCTTCCGCCCTGGGGGCAGGAGGTTGTTGGGCTGAGTGATTCTTGGATTGACCATGCGAGTCTCTCTGGGGGTCACCTTCCTAACTTTGTAACCAAGTAGGAAGGAGAGGATTGTGAGGGTGTGTCCACGGTGGTGGATGACACCCAGCTTAACTTGCCGTTCAAGTTGTCCAGCGCAGTGACCTGGGCAGTGGAAAACGGCATTTAGGTTTTGACAGGAACGGGGGCAGGTAGCGAACAGTAGGGCTGGTTCTTTGTTGGACAGTTAAGTCAAACAGGGAGTCAGCTTCCGGATTGCACGGTTGTGCTTGACGGCTGTTCAGATGAAGGTGCTTACGCATTACTGAAGAGCACTGAATTTAGGTTCCGTTTCATGTTAGCAAGTGCAGTGGCGCTCGCAGCTGAAATGGTTTGAGGACAACGGGATCGTCCGGTGTGTTTTTATGCTACCTGTGGGTTCTGATGTTTACTAATCCACGGCCGGTTTCGCTTCCGCTTTTGTGGCTGTGTCTTCCGGTACAGGATGGGATAGCCTTCTACCGTTAACACTGGGGTGTTGGTAGTCGGCACCTTTCAGCCTTTGGCTTTCGGTTCCGTCGCTGCGGTTCCTTTGCTGTTATTCAGGCTGTGTCCACTTCCTTTTCCAGTCTTCCAGCTGGAAGGAGACAGGTGGATGGAGTTTTGGTCATGGAGTTCCGGTGTTGAATTTTTCAAAACTTTTCCGATTTTTGGCAAGTATTGCCTTATCGGGATTGGTGACTGGTTCTCATCATTTCGATGATTGTTATGATGCTTTTGAACGAGGGGAGGCTCATACTTCAGCTGTGTCGCTGTTCGCGGCATTTTGTAGTTGATTTGAGCCTTCTGAGGAGAATCTTTGAGTGTTAAGTTCTTAGATCCTCTGGCGGGGTCTTTTTGTTCTTGTGGAGTTTTCACAAGCGAGTCTTCTTTGTCACCACTACCTGTGTAGACAACGTTCGACTTTATACCTGCGGCGGTGTTGCTTTAGCTTGTGTCTTACACTCAAGAGCGTGTCACTCGCGGAGCGCTTTCTGTAGGCTTCGGTTAACTCCAAACTTAAGAACTTAGGTTCTCTGTTTTTGTTCTACGGAACCGCCCTCGGGTTTGGCTAACATCCATCTGGATTTTGATAGCTAGGAGAAAGTGTCTGTAAGATCAAGATCTCCTAGCTCGGGGAGATTGTGGCTTCGGGTTTTTATGATGGGCTCGTTTGAACAGAACTCGCTTTTTCTCTCGCCTGGGTGGTTACGTTCTAACTGGATATCTTTGTGGTCTGACAGGACGCAGATACAAAGGAGTTAACTTTGCCGGTTTTTACCTGAGGGTAAGCCTCTGCCTTTAAAGTATTGTTCTTTTGGCTAGACTTTAATCTCTTTCTTGTTTGAAAGGTCTCTTTTTGAGACCCCTTCTTTGCACGCGGGCTTTTATCTATCAAAGAGACGCTCACGGTGAAAGGAAAGCGCAAGGCAGGCCTTGGCTGTTGTTTGTTTCCAAACGAAAAGCTTCAGGCTGGCTGTTATCTACTTTAGCTTTTGGCTCTATACCCTCGCTTTCACAGGATCTTTCTCATAGATCGTTTTGGCGACCTGTTGGTCGCACAGTACGGGTCTTTGCAATCTTGGTTCCAGACCTCTTAAGGCTGGCAAGAAGGCGTCTTTGCTTTCTCACATTCCAGTTACACGGAGGTCTACTGTAAGGGTATCCTTGAGATACTTAGGGGCTTCCGCCTCAACTCTGGATTTGGTTCAGAGTCTTTATAGGGGTTTTGGCGTGTTTGTTCGCTTGTCACTTAGACTGGCTTGGTACGAAGCGCTTATTTCTTACGGAAAGAACTCCTCTTCTCTACGGGTAATGCAGGTGGCGATCCACCTATTCTTGGTTTTCGTTTTTCTTCCATGTCTTATTTTTAAGACTTTATGTAATTTCTGTCACTTTGGTACGGCTTGGTGCAGCGTTGCTTTAACCCGTTTTAAGACTAGCCTGGCGGATCTACACGGAAAACGGCCAAGCTTACTCTAGTAGCTTCTGTGAGAAGTGGGAGTAAGCGTACTTTCTGGCTATTTTGAATATAGACATCTTTTCAAGAAAGACTGATCTATGACTTTTGGGTTTCTTCGAAATTTTCTGGCATTTAAGCAAAAATGGAAAAACAAGCTTCGAGTTGCATTTTCAATTCATGAAGCAAGGGTTTGGCTCCTTTACAGTCACGTTTAGTCAATTAAAACTTTTCGGGTTTCGAAGTTTTTTCCGACTTGCACGGATCTTGTTAGATCATTGAATCAAAGGTTACTTGCCTTATCTTTCATCTCCATCGTGATTCAACCTTGGCTTTGATGCGAAAAACGGGGAAAACCAGCTTCCAATTGTATTTTCAATTCATGAAGCAAGATTTTGGCTCCTTTAGAGTCAGGTTTAACCGTTTTAATATTTCGATTTTCGAAAAATTTTCTGACTTTCACGGACCTTGTTAGATCGTGGAATCAAAGGCCATTTGCCTTATCTTTCGTCTCCGTCTTGATTTAACCTTAAACGGTTGGAAATGACGTTAAACACTGTATTAGGGTGGGTACAGGTCTATCTACTCTGGTAGGGGTATGACTTTTTGAAGTCAACCTTACCTAGATGGACTGCTACACTGGACTCTTGCTCCTGGGGAGCTTGATGTGGTTATTTGTCCCGTGAGGACTCTCAGAAGGTACCTGTCACGGACTCGGCATTGGGTCAGAAAATCTGAAGCTTTTATGATATCACTTAGCACAGCAAGGTGTAAGGATATTGCGAAAGTTTATTTAACCAAGTGAGTCTCCACTTTGATCAGACAGGCGCTTACCTGGTGATTGCCCGTACGAAATGAACATATATGAACATATAAGAGACATATAAGAAACCTATAAGTTTCTTATAAGAAACATATAAGTTTCATATATGACAAGTAAAAAGCTATGTATGTCAGTTGTAGGAATAGGTTTCTTATAAGTCTCTTATATGAAAAAGACCCCAATTCATATAAGAATCATATATGAATCATATATGAGAACCTGCACTTCCAGAAACCTATAGTTCTCTTATATGTTTCTTATATGAATCTTATATGACTCTTATATGAATCATCACTTAGTTTCTGCATAGGAGAATTCAGGACTTAGAAAAGATATTGGACAATGCTGAATTACTGGCAATACTGGCTTTCATATATGTTTCATATATGAACAGGAAGTGGATGGTTTGCCTTGAGCATTATCTCCCCCTGACTGAACGGCCATCTTTGTGACAGCAGCTCTGTGAGGATGTTTAGCAGAAAATCAGTGAAAGAGCAGGACTAAAATGCAAAGTTCTTACAGAAATAATTGGACTTGATGTATGAATATATGTCATGCTGATGTTTGTGGGTGGCTGGCAGCCCAACCAACCCAACAGCTTGACACTGACAGGTTTGTGTTTTTATTCAAAATCCAGAATTTCCCTCCATTATTTGTTTTACTTTACAGTTCTGGTTCTGCATCAGGTGATCAAATCATGTTTACCAGCACTACTTTGGTTCAAGCAACAAGAAACTGTGACAGCTGTGCATATTCAAGAAAATTATTTGTGGCTGTAACTTGTTTGTTGTTTCTTGTTCATAATTTCAAGTTTCAAAGTATTGGATTTGAAGAGGACAGTGCATGTCTTACTCCTCTTCTTGTGACCAGTGATTTAGAGATCTGTTTGTTTTTGCCCTCAAAATAAACACAACTTCAGTAAAGATATGTATATATACTGAACCAAAAGGTATTTTGCAGTTGGATTCATTATAATTCAAAGTCAAGACAGTTAAATTGGGTTAGGCAGGTGTTATTTCCCTTGTAAACACAAATGTAGGTCAAGGTCGTGTGTCTAGTATGAGACATAAATATCATATATGAGACATATAAGAATCCTATAAGGGAGATGTAGGTTTCATATAAGATTCTTATAAGTCTCATATATGAACATTTCATATAAGAGACCTATAGCTTTCTTATAAGAGAATATAAGATTCATATAAGAGACCTATATGAGCTCAGGTTATAGGTTCATATATGATTCATATAAGTTTCTTATAAGAATTTACCTCATTTGCATTTAAAATACCTATAAGCCACATATATGAAATGGTCATACAAGACTCTTATAAGAATCTTATATGAAATTGGGTCCAATTTCTTATAAGAACGTTTCGTACGGGTAACACAGTCTGGAGATGTTAGGGCAGTTTTGCCTCTCACTGTATGAGGCAAGGCCTTGGGCCTCCTCTTTGACAGTCCTCTGGTCGGGCCGGTTTGGCTGAAGTACTGGAGTCGGCTTACGGGCGGTCTGAGGAGGTTTTTATTAACTTCTCCCTCAGAGACGTCTTGGGACAGGACGGCAGTTCCGCGTTACCGGTTATGGTAGCCTCGGAACAGGTTCTAATTTCATGATTTCACTATATACCCGCCACCTATAGTAGCAATCTGCTATATGTGAGTTGGGTAAGATATGTAATTTAATCAAAAATTTTAGTAATAAATTTTCATTTGATTAATATACTTACCCAACTCACATCGTTTATTCCCTCCCGCCTCCCCGCTGTGGGGTTGTATATGTCTAAAAAAGAAGTGAGTTGGGCTTCGTTTTAGAATGATGCATATGGCGGCGTATGCGCGCGCATACGGAAGGCAGGCTCGTTTCCGGGCTGGCCTAGACACCCTTACGGGTCTCGGTCACTCTTTTTTAGAGGCTCCTTCCTTGTTACCAAGGGGACGCGTACAGCATTACCAGCACTGAACCAGGGTTAATTGCTATATGTGAGTTGGGTAAGTATATTAATCAAATGAAAATTTAGTACTAAAATTTTTGATTATACTTTAATTAAATAGGTTCTCCTGAACATGGCTTAACTCAACTAGATCGCACACAAAAACTGCCGATAGGTCCGTTCACTTGAAAAAAGTAGCGGTGTACTTGATTCTCCGACTGGCGATCTCGACCTAACCAGTTCACTTCGTCCCGTGACCTTTCTGGGTCCAACTATACGGACTTTCCTGTAACCTCGCTGCTAGCTTCGTGAAAGTCCCGTCGAACTTCAGCTAAACTGATCTAGAGAAATAAGATATTCGGCGGCTTCTCAGATGATTCTTCTTTCCCGGCATCTGGCCGCAATCCTCCTCTCATGGACTGGTTACTAGACACACTGCACAAACATGAAGAGCGGACATCTTGTTTTTACAATCTGTCCTCTACGAACTAGTTTCTGCAATGTAAATCGGTTCAGCTTACGCGATACACAAAATATCGATATTCGAATGCCTATTAAAGTTACCTGTTAAAGTGCTTTGACAATCGCGTCTCAGAAAACACAAGTAAGGGCTGGAACCTTCTTCTGCATTCTCTCCGGGCATTTTCTCCTCCCGCGCGATTAACATTGAGACCTTGCTCCTCGATGGACAGCCGTCAAGTGTGCTACTAAACTAGCTACGATTCACGAAGTTAACTGTTCGCTGGTTTGTGAGCTCTGTTCACTCCGTGCAACACACATTTCCACGTTTTCATGTGTATCTCGTTGGCTTTCGTGAATCGTGAAGGATACAAATGCTATCTCGGCCTGACTCAGTTGTTAGCCGTTTGATTTCCTTCACAGTGAATATTAATGGACACAGACTGCCGTTGCTATGGAAACAGCCGCCATAGTGGATTTCTAGGAAACGGTTTTACAGCGACGATTCATACATCAGAAATGCATGATATTTAGCACAGTGATACACATGACTCATATCTACAATCATATGGAACGATTTTTTTACTGAAGACTACAGTTGAATTTAAATTAATATTTGTAATAAGTATGAATGAATTTCTAACCACATATTCATGAATCCTTTTTTGAAAATTAATTTAAATTCAACTGTAGTCTTTTGTCAGAAAAACGTTCTATATGATTGTAGATATAAGTCATGTGTATCTTTGTGTTGTTTGCACTTTGAAAGCACCCCCTATTGGTTACTGAGAAGTTCATTGGACAGAATCTGACCGAGGAATGCAATTTTACTGAATTGGTGTGAAAAACGTGCTCACGCGGCACACCTGGCTGGCTTAGGAGGTCAGCGTTATGCGTCACTGAGGCTCCTCCGGGGTTGATATTTAGCCATTAAATTACATATTCTTACTCCGAATCACATAAAGCATTGATGCAGTCTGAGATGCTAAGGTCTGAAAAGGCTACCCGTCTTAAACAATTTTAAAGGGAAGCAACCCCACCACAAAAAGTGTAACCGTAGCCATGGTAATGACCATATACCCGGGGAGTCACCTCCCATTGGTGTATGCTACGTCACTACCGCTACTCAACACGTGGTCAAATCATACGACTTTTTCAGCTCTGAGGAGAAGGTTGTTGATTTTTTGGCTCTCTCATGGCTTGGTGTTTGTTTGACACCCACCGGCCACTTACCCGTTTTACTTGCCTTCTGCTTCGTTAGTTGGTGAGCTCTTTCCTTTTTGGTCATTAGTTGCTGACTTTTCGTCCGTTTTTTTGACTTATACATTTTTCAGTAACTGATTGTTTGGCCGCCATTTTTGTTGGTCAGCATGGCTGACAGCGATAAAATGTGGCAAGGCCGATGTAATGGTGAGGTAAACCTTATATTACCTCCTTACTTGCCTTCTGCTTTGTTAGTTGGTAAGCTATTTCCTTTTTGGTCATTAGTTTGACAGGAATTTCGTTGTAGTTGCTGACTTTTCGTCCGTTTTGGACTTGTAAATTTTCCAGTAACTTATTGTTTAGCCGCCATTTTTGTGGGTCAGCATGGCTGACAGTGATAAAACATGGCAAGGCTTATGTCGTGGATCTACCAGACCATTGGTAATTGTTGTTGTTTCGGACTAAGCATGTAATACCGCTATGTCCGTTACTTATTCTGCCCCAAATGAACATGTGTTTTGGGGGCAGTTAAGCTTGTCTTTGACTTCTTTTCTTCTTGCTTTCCCTCTTTTAGGCATCGTAGCATGGTGCCCTGGTGTCTATACTGCTTAGCTCTTTATTTCCAGAGTTCCGCAGTTTGGGAGAGAAGAATTGCAGCGTCCCACGCCGCCTGCCGGTGGTGTTTTCCCCCCCTTCATTGGGTGACGCTCGCTTTTCGGTGTCGTTGATGGCCGTCGGCGACGATTTCCACGGAGGATCTCCTTGCTTCTTTGTCTTCTGCCTCCGTGGTTGACACTGCGGTAAGTCGAACTGGTCCACCGGCCCTCGTGAGGCTGCCGGACATTCCCTGCTGGGAAACAGTTCTTTCGCGCGGGATCACAACCCGCAAACTTCTGTTCTGAACTCCCCTATTGTCACGTAGAGGGCATAGGCGTTTTCAGAGCAAGGGCAGCTTCCGTTTACGGTAGTCGCGCTTCCGGGTTTTCCCGGAAGCGAAGGTCCTCCATCTCATGTACACACAGAGGTCTTGACTGGAGTTGACCGCGGACTGGCCTACGGGCGCTCGGGCTTCCGGCCCCAGTCCACTTCTGTTCTGACCTCACCTTTGCCTCGTCGCGGGCATTGGCGTTTTCAGAGCAAGGGCGGTAGCCGATTCCGGCGCTGCGCCTCCGGTTTACCGGAAGCATAGGTCCTCCATTGCAAGTACACGTTGTGGTCTTTACTGGAGTTGACCGCGGACTGGCCTACGGGCGTTCGGACTTCCGGCCCCAGTCCACGCAACCTTTGCTTCCGCATTGTGCGGCTTTGTCTGTTGCGTTTCCGGCTCTGTCCGGATACACTGTTCCTCTTCCTGACGCTTCCTCTCGGATGTCAGTGAGTGAGGAACAGCGGCTGGTCTACGGGCATTCAGGATTTCAGCCTCGGCCGGGACAGTCGTCACTTCACCTGTTGGGTGTTGTGGCTTCGGATGTTACCTCCTCTTACTCTTACCCTCATACGGGAGGGGTTGAGACAGGACGGTTTCCGGGTGGACGGGTTTCCGGTTTCCGGTCATCCCGTTCATTAGTCTTCCACTGGCAACTGTGACTTCGGTCCGTGTCCGTTCGCTTGGCTATTCTGATGTACAGTCTTTAGCCAGCGATCAGACATGTTCTGGATTTCCGTCGAAGCTCTTGGCTGCTCTCGAAGCTGCGACGGAGGTTACTTCCAGATACTTTCCGGAGGGTACATCGGCTTCGGCGGCTTCCGCTTCGGTTGCTCAGTCGGCGATGTCGGACTTCCGTTCCGCGAAGGAGGAGGATTCCTACTTCCGGTTCGAGAGTCACCTTCGGTGTGTACCACCTTTCTCAGGTTTTGGCTAGACCATCTCCTGCCGGAAGTGGTATCCCCAGTGTTCCGGTTCTGCTGCTCGTTCCTCATGGTTCAGTTCCGGAACACGCTCAGCCTTGGCTGGTTTTGGCTACACAGGCTTCGACTTTTGTTCCTTCTTGTCATAAGAAGTTCACTTTGCCGAAGCCGGGTCGGAACTTGTTGTCGTCCTTTGCTCTTGGGCGGGGATATAGCTCAGTTGGTAGCGCGCTGGATTTGTATTCAGTTGGCCGCTGTCAGCGTGAGTTCGATCCCAGGTTCGGCGGAAATTTATTTCAGAGTCAACTTTGTGTGCAGACTCTCTTCGGTGTCCGAACTCCCCCCCCGTGTACACTACATTGGGTGTGCACGTTAAAGATCCCACGATTGACAAAAGGGTCTTTCCTGGCAAAATTGCTTAGGCACAGTTAATAATTGTCTACCTATACCCGTGTGACTTGGAATAATAGGCCGTGAAAGGTAAATATGCGCCGAAATGGCTGCAATTACTGGCCGTATAAAATTTCATCTCACACGGCATCACTGCAGAGCGCCTAGAACTGTACCCACGGAATATGCGCGATATAAGCGTCATTGATTGATTGATTGATTCCGCGTACACCTCTACCGGTAACGCAGGAACTTCTTCCTCAGCTGGTGAAGCAGGTTTTAGAGGGACTTGGGTGTTGTGTTCCCAGACCACACCCTTGTCGCTTCGGAGGAATTTGGACGTCAGCTTTTGGAACTTGCCTCTTTCTCGGAGATGATCTTCAGAGAGCTCTCTCGCTCTTTCACGGAGTCACTGAATCCTTTCACACTTAGTGTGGATCAGGACGCTGATGACATCTTACGGCTGTTCCAATGGCCCCTTTTCTGTTGTTTTAGTTTACAGGCGAGGAGGATACAGCCCGCGCAAAGTGTATATATATAGCGACCCAGCCACACCTTCCAGCACGCAGGATGTGTAACCTAACACCTTTGCACTCTTTGTCTGTGCGTCGCTGTTCGCAATGGGCTGCGTGGCATATCAGCGCAGTTCAACGTTGCCAGAGACCAAAGAAGCGCTCACTGCATGTGTCGGGGAAGTGCTGTGTGTGTTTTTTTCCACAAATTGGTGTGATTAAATCATCTTCGCTCTGGACTGCCAGATGTGTTTGTGTTCATACTCTGGAATTGTGTCTGTGAATGGTTGTTCCTTGAAGTAACAGAGAAATGGTGCATATTCACACGTGTGTTTTATTTCTAGTAGGATGTGATTAGGTGTTGCTTCCCGCTTTTTGATTTTTGAAGTCATAATTTGACTTGGATATCAGTGGTGTGTGGTGTTACAAAAATGTTACCCTGCATCAACATTCAAGTTTTAATTATCTTCAAACTTTGGATTTCATTCAGTGAATGGTAGTTCTATGCAACAGAAGGAAATGCGGCAGGATTGTCCGTGTGTTTTATTTATATGCTTTTATTTGTTGGCTTGTGTGTTGCTTCCCACATTTTTTGTTGCTGCACTCTGGGGTGAGTATGGCTTCACAGGCGCATGAGGAAAGCCTTCACTTTGAGAGACTCCAAGCTCTCTGCAGAATATGTGGAGAAAGATCGAAGAGGAAGTACGACACTAACCCAGCAAAATTGTGCATAAAGTATGAGTCAGATCTTGCAAGGTTATACGGCCTAAACATCGCAGAAGAAACGAATGCCGATTTTTTCTCGCAGACTTTCTGTTCCAAATGTTATATGCGATTGACAAGGCTCAGATCGTCTAACAACAGATCAGAGCGTGATAAACAAACGGTATTATACAGATTACAAGCGTGTGTTTTTATCATGTGGCGGTATTCGCCAAAACGGGCCCTCTAAAGTCAAGTGTTATCCCCTCAGAAAATGACTTAAAATCATCAGAGAACTGACACTAGTATTGGTTGGAGCAGAGGAGCAGACAATCGAGACCCTCTAATGGTTGTGTGCCAGTGTTTAATGGATTCTATCAATTGGATTACCTAACCAGGATGGAGTAGCCTTTGACTTCTCGTACGCGTAGTTACAGAATAACGGAACTCAGCTTTTGGTGAGTCAGTGTTTCATACCAGGGTCCGTATGCTTATGGGGGAAGTTCGCGACAACTCCCGAAGTTTTGAGTGACATCGGAAGTACTTGCCTCACTTTCGTATGCATGGGCCGGAAAAAGGGTTTACCTCGAAGCAAAGCGAGGAAGTAACTCAGGGTATTTTGCGACTACTTCTAAAGTTTTGAGTGACATCGGAAGTACATCCTCACTTTCGCATGCATGGGACGAAAAAAGAGTTTACTTTGGAAGCTAACGAGGAAGTAAATGAGGGTAAATGTACTACAGCCAGACCCAGTAGTAAACACGCTACTTCCACAGTTTCTCAGTGCAAAAAGGCAGGGCTTTTCTTCAGTTTTTCATGTCAAACCGAGCTGACGCTCCCAAAGAGAGAAAATAGAGGGAAAAGTCGTATCTTCTGCATGCATTTCGTGCAAATTTCCCTGAATACAAACCTGAGTTGCCAGCTTTGACTTTTGTTTGTTCTGGGTCATTGGCCACCACTCTTTCATTCCCGCTTATACGAGGGGGTTACTGTGTTTCTATGAAAATGGGCGTCGTTGTGTGCATGTGTGAGTGTGTGTGTGTGTGTGTGTGTTTGTGTGCGTGCGTGCGTGTGTTTGTGTGCGTGTGTGTGTGTGTGTGTGTGTGTGTGTGTGTATGTGTGTTCGAGTGTTGAAGTGTAAGTTTCTGCTATTTTTTTTGTCATTGCTTTATCTGTGTGTGTGTGTGTGTGTGTGTGTGTGTGTGTGTGTGTGTGTGTGTGTGTGTGTGTATGTATTTGTGCGAGTGCCTGTCTGCCTGTGTGTGCGTGCGTGCGGGTATAATTGTGCGTCTGTTCCTTCATACGTTTGTTTGCGTGTTCGCGCGTGCCGTGTGTGTGTGTGTGTGTGTGTGTGTGTTTGTGTGTGTGTGTGTTTGTGTGTGTGTGTGTTTGTGTGTGTGTGTTTGTGTGTGTGTTTGTGTGTGTGTGTGGGTGTGTTTTCGATGTTATGTGTGTGTTCGACGGTGTGTGTGTGTTCAACGGTGTGTGTGTGTTCGACGGTGTGTGTGTGTGTGTGTGTGTGTGTGTGTTCGACGTTATGTGTGTGTTCGACGTTATGTGTGTGTTCGACGGTGTGTGTGTGTGTGTCTGTGTGTACCCACTCCCCACACTATGATGAGCTGACTATATTTGCGCCTTGATATTTTATTCATGTTCTTACGTTTTATGCTGTTTATTGTGATTCACCACACCCGAGTTTATCGTAATTGAGATAATAAAGTGGTCTATGTCTATGTATTATGTCTAATACACATGCACACACGCACGTAGGCTACAAAAATCCAATCTTGACTTTGAACTTTATATAAACATACATCCTCTTCACAATTAACGAGGACAAACGTAATTTACAAACACCTAAGTACAACAATTTTTCTGTTTTAAAAATTCGGACACACATTTTCTAAAATAATATGAAATTCGCTGAACTTATCTTCTTTTCACTACACCTTATATCTTGATTCCCAAAAAATGGAGTTCTGCCTTTTTAAATTTACCAGTAACACAAACATTCGCTCTGACCAAACTATTTTTGTCCAGCAGTTTTACCGATACACAATCATTAAAAAAACACTACAAAAAGAGTTTTAAGTTAACCGACTTCGCTACCACATAAACAACCTTTTTTTATTGTCCCCAACATTCTGATCAACGAAATCATTATTATAGACAGTCATTCTATTTAAGGACAATTATCACAGCTTTCGTTCAACCAGTTAAAAACAACAATTATAGTAAAAGCTACAGCGCGATCAACGTTTGCCCATTTACGAACTCGCGATGAGATTTGTTTCTTCTGGTCACCAAGCCTACCGTTTACAAACGCATGCGCACTAATTGGGATTCCCCCAATTTTCTCGACCTTGACCTCAGAACTCTTGAAGCCACTACTTCGGCGTTCAATTTAGCTCGTGCATACCAAGTAGCTGGCAACTTTGCTTTCGAAGTTCCCACTTCCAATGTCAAGGGCCTCTCGCTTGACATAATTATACGACGATATCGCATCTCAAGGGTCCTTACCCATCCAAAAGAAACCTCCAGCGCATAATACAATTGCAGGACATTCCGTTTTTAAATGATCTCAGACACAATATCGAAGACGTGAAATGCGTCAATCGAGCAACTGTCGTAACTTGGCTACAATGAGACGGTCTCCTACCTTGCACCATAGACACGGACTGTGACATTCTTGTTTAATTTAGGTGAAATACTTAAAACAGAGTGACTCAAAAGCGACAGTTCGATCAGTTACTGACCGAAAAAAACGTGCTCGAGTCATTCGGCGAAGGTGGCGAGCTTTCAAACCAGCACGACTGAATAACTCAGAATGCCTTTTTTCATCATGCCTCTATTCTACACGAGTAACATAGTGCAGTGGTAACGGTTCCGGACTCTCGTTCATTCGCTCCGGGTTCAAGTTCCGCCGGGAGCTATATATTTTTTTTATTAATCTTTTCCTTTTTAAGCCTCCGCAATTGCATTCCGGCTGCAAAAACCGGGTTTTGCCTCTGTGTTAATTTTATTCATTTGCAAAAGAAACCTTCCTATGCTTTGAAAAAATCATATCATGTCTTGACTTTCAACTGTACGCGCGTGTGTATATGTGTGTCACTACGGTGAGTATGTGTGTGTGTGTGTCACAGTGTGTGTGTGTCACAGTGTGTGTGTGTGTGTGTGTGTGTGTGTATGTGTGTGTGTGTGTGTGTGTGTGTGTGACGTGTCACTTGTGTCATCACAGCCTTTTCAGTGTGTGTATGAGTGTAGATTGAGAGAGAATGAGAGAAAGTGAGAGAGAGTGAGTGTGTGGTTATTTGTTTGTGACTGTGCGTGCGTGTATGGGTGCGTGTGTGTGTGTATATGTGTGCGCGCGCGTGTGTGTGTGTGTGGTGGTGTGTGTGTTTATGTGTGCCGTCAGTGTCACTTGTGTCATAGTGTCAGTATGTGCATGAGTGTACGTTTGTCTGTGTGTGCGTGTGTCGTAAGAGAGAGAGAGAGAGAGAGAGAGAGAGAGAGAGAGAGAGCAACACTTCTTTGGCAATTTTGGACCAGACAGCGTCTTTATGTTTAACAGTTAGACTGTTCTGAAATTTGGACAGAATAACCGTTCTTTCGTAAAACACTTCTGTCAAGAGTACAGCAATTTCACCATCTGAAAAAGGCGCAGAACGCCCCTCCGTGTCTACTTTCTTTTTGAGCGGCACACGTGCCTTGCCATTTTCGTTGTCTGCCATGTTGATAGAAACGTGCGCATGCGTATTAGTAGGGATTCCCCCAATTTCCCCGACCTTGACCTTAATACTCTCGCTGTCACTACTTTGGCGTTCAAGTCAGTTCATGCATTGTGAACAGTTAGAAAGTTGACTTCGGGAGTTCCCACTTCGAAAAGAGGCCTCTACTTCCAGTGTTTCTTACTTCTAGTTCATGCATACGGGCCCAGATGTGTGTGTGTGTGTGTGTCTATATTCATGTGACAGATACCGTGACCTCCTTCAATCCTCTCTCTCTCTCTCTCTCTCTCTCTCTCTCTCTCTCTCTCTCTCTCTCTCTCTCTCTCTCTCTCTCTCTCTCTCTCTCTCTTCTTTCTCATTCAAAGGCACACACACACGCACCGCTGACGCACAAACCACGCACACACACACTGACTGTCGGCAAGCATCTCTTTTTGTTTGTTTCACCCTTGTTTATTGTGTTTTCAGTATTTGTGTTTATTTTATGCTTGACTTGTCTGTTTTATTTTAATGTTTGCTATCCACATCGTGTGATAAATGTTTCTCCTCTCCGAGTCAGTGTAGTTTCTGCACGCCGTTTTGGTAATCCTTATTTTTTTAACTGGTGTATTGTGCGCGATTTGCGGATTTGTTTGTATTCCATTCATATGCTGTTGAAGTGTTGTTGGCGTTATTGTCTGTATATGTTATGTTGTGTCTATGTACGCCTACAAGAATTTGCATTCGCGCTCTGCCAGTACAAGTCCGAACTTTATTGGGTGTGCCTGTGGTCTGCTGGCAGGCGAGCACAGATAATGAACATTCCTCCAGTAAGCCGCCGCTGCGAGGTAGAGTAAAGCGCTTCTTTGGTCTCTGGCAACGTTGAACTGCGCTGATATGCCTCTCAGCACAACGCAAACGGCGATGCGGAGACAAAGTCGCCGGCTGACAGTCTGCAAGCAGTGATATCGCGCCGCTGGCTATTTTTACCACTCCCCATCGCGGGCCTTAAAAACAAGCCAGGAACAGCCGTGATCTCCACTCTTTTGGTCAGCCCTTGCTAGGGTGAATGAAGAGCAAATGAGGCTGTCCTCCCTTCACTACGCTCATACAGTCATGTGTCGGAGGGACGTGTTTCTCTCGCTTTCTTAGTTTACTGATCCCGCAGTGGGGCACTGCGGTTATGAAATTAAAGGCCCCTCCTGTTTTTGAGTCACTTGAGAAAATGTGACTCTATGTAATCGGTCAGTGTTAGTCTGTCCGGCCGGCCGTCCGGCCGTCCGGCCGTCCGGCCGGCCGTCCGGCCGGCCGTCCGTAGACACCACCTTAACGTTGGACTTTTCTCGGAAACTATCAAAGCGATCGGGCTCATATTTTGTTTAGTCGTGACCTCCAATGACCTCTACACTTTAACGATGGTTTCGTTGACCTTTGACCTTTTTCAAGGTCACAGGTCAGCGTCAAAGGAAAAATTAGACATTTTATATCTTTGACAAAGTTCATCGGATGTGATTGAAACTTTGTAGGATTATTCTTTACATCAAAGTATTTACATCTGTAGCCTTTTACGAACGTTATCAGAAAAACAAGGGAGATAACTAGCCTTTTCTGTTCGGCAACACACAACTTAACGTTGGGCTTTTCTCGGAAACTATAAAAGTGACCGGGCTCAAATTTTATGTGAACGTGACTCCCAGTGACCTCTACACTTTGACGTCTGCTTTGGTGACCTTTGACCTTTTTCAAGGTCACAGGTATGTCTTGAAGGAAAAAAATTGAAATATCATATCTCTGAAACTATTCATCGGATTTGATTCAAACTTTATAGGATTATTCTTTACATCAAATTATTTACATCTGTATTGTGTTGTGAATAGCAATTTCTTCCTGTCCATCTGATGCCTCATATAATATTCAGAACTGCGAAAGTGACTCGATCGAGCGTTTGCTCTTCTTGTTGGAACCGCAGGAGCTTTCTAGTTTGCTGTTAGGTAGATTTTTGGTTCCTCTTTCCTGTCATGCTCTCTTTTTCTTCATGAATTCTTTTCTTTTTTCTGCCTTCTTGCTCATTCACCTGTATTTTTTCCAAAAATCTCTTCTCTTGCCGCTTGTCTCGCGATTCATGTATAGTTTAATCTGTTAGTGTTCTGATGTAAGTCCAGCAGTAGATAGGTTAAGCCTATTTTAACATACTGGAAACTGGTAATCTTCCAGTAGGTATTAATTTAGTTTTACTAAAGCCTGCTGGGACACAAGTAATGGGTTAGTGCATTTGTAAACAGGAATCGCTTGACAAGTGGCCCCCTTCATCCCCCCCTTCCTCGTCCTGATATGGCTCTGCGTAGTCGGCTGGACGTTAAGCAACAAATAAACAAACAAACAAACAATTAGTTTACTGAGCAGACTAAGAGAGACACCTTGAGAGCTTTTGCCCGTGGTAGAGGGATCTCTTTTGAACATCTGGTGTTCTATACCAGAAGAAAGGAGATCCAGTTGAACAGAGATCAGCAGTTCTCTGACTTCTCTCTGCAAGGTTTGAAGCAGAGCTAGCCTCCTCAGGAGTAGCAGGCTCAGGCCTCTGGCCAAGCTAAACCGTCAGCCATTAGGCTGTCTCTGACTGGTTCTCGAGCTTTGAGGGAAAGATCAGTGTCGGGCAGGGGAAGGGGCAGCTCTAGCAGCAAGCCTTACCCCCAATGAAGTGTCCCCTCCCTGCACTTTCTCATTGGATGGTCTCTGTACACAGCCAATGGATGGTGGGAGTGGTGAAATCGGGCGACTTCAATCGATCTGACGGATGCAGATTTTCACGTTCTTATGCATCAGTCCGATCTTAACACAGCAAACAAGGTCCATCAGCTCGAGCACCCGCCGAGGTCTCTTCTGGTCGGATCTAGGGCTGGCCTTCGGGCATTCTGGCTTCCGGCCTCATGCAGTCAGTGTAACAGTCGTTTTAGCCACGGGCTGCTTCTTCTGTCGCACTTCCGGTTTTAACCGGAGAGGTTGTTCCTCTCACCGACGGTCAAGTAGGTACGTCAGGGTTTTTGGAACAACGGCTGACCTAAGGGCATCTAGGCTTTTAGCCTCAGCCTGTGCAACAGCCATTCCACCTGTCGGTGGTGGTGGTTGCTTTCTCTGTTCTTGTGGCTTCGGATTTCGACAATTCTTTCTTTATTTCTCTTCCTATGCAGGAGATGAGGCAGGACGATTTCCGTTTGGGTGGGGTTTCTGTCTTCACGTTACCCCGTTCACCCTTTTTGCCACAAGCAACTGGACTATGGTCCTTGTTTGTCTTTCGCCGAGTCGGACTCTGTCTTTCTCTAGCGAGCGGACGCGTTCTGGTGTTTCGTCCAAACTTAAGGTGCGCTTGAGTTGGCCTCGGAGGTTACATACAGATTTTCCTGAGGGGACATTGTCTCTGGCAATGTATGTTTGAGGAGTCATTCTTTTTGGCTTATCACCTCTCTCAGGTTTCTGGCTACTCCTCTCCTTCTGGCAGAGGTTTAGCTAATGTTCCGGTTTCTTTGCTGTGGGTTTTAGCCCAGCATCTTTTTTGGCAGCTGAAACTTTCGTTTCTTACGTTTACCTGTGTACTGTGGGTACTTTGGTACAATGGCTGTCCTACGGGCATCACGGCTCTCAGCCTTAGCCTGTGTAATAGTCTCCTGCCTGTTGCGGTGCGACTATGGCATTTCTGGTTCCTGTGACTTCGGATTTTGTCTCTTCCTCTTCTCCCTCATCCTAGCATGAGGTGAGTCGGGACGACTTCCGTTGGGTCGGGTTTCCTGTTCAGTCACTCTTCTACCACAGGCAACTATGACTATGGCGTTTGCCCGTTGATCTCCGCGTCTGACTGTCAGTTTTTCAGAGGTAGGCAGACGCGTTCTGTTTTTTTCGGCCAAACTCAGGATTTTTCTTGATTTGGCCGGCTGCGAAGTTTACTTCGTGTTTTTCCCTGAGAACTCTTGTCTCGGGAGTCTTATGGCTTGTAGGCTTCACGGTTTTCCGTTTATGCTTGCCAGTCTTGTTTTTTTGTTTTGGGTTTTTGATTTACGTTCAATTACTACCTACAAGCAGACTGATCTGCGAACACTCTGGCTTTTAGTCATTTAGTCGTAAATAAATTTTGTTTATGGTCACATCAGTCTTCGACCACTGTGATTTCCGCACTTCCGGTGGCTTACGCACTATCGTAAGTCGCTGCTTCCTCATATTACCTCTCTCTCTGCTTTCGCATGGACTGGTAGAGAATGACTGGCGACCGTCTCTTTTTTGAGATTTTCTCATCGTGTTGGACTCTGGTACCTTGTACTCAGGTGTCTCTCTCTCTCTCTTTGTTGGAGATTGGTCACTCTTCTCTGGAGCTGACTTTTATCTCACAGGCCTTTCGGGCCTCACTCCTTTCCAAGGTTTGCATACTTTGGCATTATTGTCTTACGGTCACCGTGAGGGTTGGTCCTTCTTAGTACTGAGTGGACAACCTTACGCACGGATCATTCCAGGGCATTGGCATTTCCTTTCAATAAAAAAGGGGGGGGGGGGTGGGGCAGCTTGTCTTTCCCTCTGCTCGGCTCGGGTTTTCCAAGGCTTGGGTCTCTTTCCGGGCCGTTTTACGGTCCAGGAGATTGGAAGAAGTGCTGGGCACAGCTTACTGGCTCTCTGATGTTGTCTTTCGCAACTTTTGCCTGAGAGACATCGCGGCTGTCAATCAGGATGGTTCTCAGTCCTTTCCTGTCTTTTGGCAGTGGGCCAGTTCCTGTCAAGGGTTTTAGAGTGAGTTAGATTTTTTTTTCTCACCGGGCCCTTCCTGACTTTTGGCAGGGGGCCAGTTTCTGGCAAGGTTTGAAGAGTGAGTTGGATGTTTCTTTCCCACCGCCTTGTTGAAGCTATCTGCTATATGTGATTCCGAGTAAGAATATGTAATTTAATCTAAAATTTTATAAGTAAATTTTCATTTGATTAATATACTTACCCGAATCACATAGTGAATTCCCTCCCACCGACCCCGCTTATGGTTTTTAGAGTTCTTTAAAGCCGTATGATATTGACCATGTGTTGAGTAGCAGTAGTGACGTAGCACACACCAATGGGAGGTAACTCCCCGGGCATGTGGTCATTACCATGGCTACGTTTACACTTTTTGTGGTTGGGTTGCTTCCCTTTAATTGTTAAGACGGGTAGCCTTTTCAGACCTTAGCATCTCAGACCGTATCAATGCTATATGTGATTCGGGTAAGTATATTAATCAAATGAAAATTTACTTATAAAATTTTCGATTTTTGGTCACATCGCTAAAAATTTCACCTTGGTTACAACAAAAACTATTGACAGTATTGCTTATAATTATAATTCTTTTAATACAAGATAATACTAATCGTCCTTAAGAACTTTTATTCTTAGACACTATGCAAAAGTTGATTGGATTTTTAAAAAATAATTTAAATTGTCCTCTCCTGTTTACCCGGACAGACTATACATATGAGTTGTTCTTTGCTACTGGTCACAAGTGGGGGTCAGCTCACACGGACGCATTGTTCAATACAGTCTAGGGGAGAAACTGGTCACAAAGCACACAGTACATGCCAGAGAGATAGGAGAATCGGCACAATCAAAGAAAATACCAAAATCATTCAATAGATCTGGAAATTTTAAGATGTACTGTGAAAATGCTAGCAAAAATGGCGTCCAAAAACGGGAACGCACACTTGGTGCGTCTTTGAAGACTTAATACCTCCCGTTCTGTGTTGTTGATAATAGTCGTGTTTGTGCTGTTTTTGTTGAAATAGTATCTATACTGTTCAAAAAAAGAAACGCATAGCTTGTAATATTTGGTTAATTTAGTTATATGGCTACAAGGATATCCACCAAACTGCAGAAAATGTTTATCTGGTCGTCGACCTTTCGTCCATTGCCACAAATGAGCTCTGCACGTGACGCATGCGTTATCAGTGGCTACAATGTCAAAATTGCTCATTTGGCATGACCACTCGTCATGCTTCAGTGTAATCTCGTGAAACTCGGAGAATATTGAGCTCTCACCATGTCTTCCAAAACCCATAAAAGCGGATTGTTCGCCACAAAGAAATCAGACGACAATTCAGCGACGAAAGATGGCCCGATTGAGCAGAGAAGACCGCCAAATTGCATTGGGTCGTTTACAAGCAGGCCAAAGTCAAAGTGCAATCGCCAGGCACTTCCACGTGTCCCAGAGCACCATCAGTAGACTGTGGGTCAGGTTTCAAGCCACTGGCTCCGTTGCTGACTTGCCACGAGCGGGAAGACCAAGGGCGACAACTGCTGCTCACGACCGCTTCATACGGCTCCGCCACCTCCGGAATCGTTTCCTGTCGGCCTCATCTTCTGTCCAGGCTCTCCCCGGGCCACACCGATTATCGGACCAGACCGTGCGGAACCGCCTGCATGAAGCTGGTTTGAGAGCTCGCAGATCTCACAGAGGAGCTGTCCTCACCCGCCGCCATCGCCAGAACCGAGTGCAGTGGGGCAACCAGCACCTTCGCTGGACCGTCCGGAATCACTGGAGACACGTGTGGTTCAGCGACGAGTCCTACTTCCTGCTCCAGCGACATGATGGTCGGAGGAGGGTCTACCGGAGAGTAAACGAACGTTACGCGCCCAACTGTGTGGATGAGGCACCCGTTCATGGTGGTGGAGGCGTCATGGTGTGGGGGGCGATCAATACCGCTGGAAGGAGCACCCTGGTGCACGTCCAAGGGCGCATAACTGCCCAGCGATACGTGGAGGAAATTCTGCGCCCACACGCCCTTCCTCTTCTGGCTGACCAGGATGCCATATTCCAGCAGGACAACGCTCGCCCGCACACAGCACAACTCACCACCCAGTTCCTCACCGACCACCATGTCCAGGTGCTTCCCTGGCCATCCATGTCGCCAGACATGAACCCGATAGAACACCTCTGGGATGAATTGGACAGACGTGTGCGCAGGCGAGAAGAAGCGCCGGCAAATCACCGCGATCTATTGCAGGCACTTCAGGAGGAGTGGGACACCATCCCACAGCAAGATATCCGGCATCTGATCCAGTCCATGCCCAGAAGGTGCCGGGCAGTTGTTGCTGCTCAAGGCAGTCACACCCCCTACTGACTTGACAGCCTCGGCACCCAATCCTATTGATTGACTGATTGATTTGAAGATGCAAATGAACTGTGTGTGCATTCAACTGTGTCCATACCAAATTTCAAACAAATAATCTAAATATTGGATTTTCTGTTAATTTTTTCGAAAAATAAAACAAATTTGGCAAGTAGCAACGATGCGTTTCTTTTTTTGAACAGTATAATAAAACTGATGCAGTTCTTGAAATGTTGCAAATTATTGTTGTCTTTGTAAAATGCGAGATTGTTCTGAGGCGTAATCTGCATACGGCTGATGTCACACATAGGGTACCCCACTTCGATCAGCGTATCATCCCAAATAAGCTTCATAGCAGAAAAGCAAATACACTACCAAAACACTGCATAACAGATCTACAAGTCTGAGCCAGAATCATTGAAATTTACTTTCTGTATAAAATATTGCAATCAAATTTGTTCACGCCGTCACACAAATAACGCAGGTTACCCTCGCCTTCGATTCAAAGTAACTCCAATCTGACTGAATTACCATCGAAACGCAGATGACGAACTGATTCACCACACATTTGTGGTATTTTACACACAAATTTCAACTGTGTTGTTTCGCGATAAACAGCCATAAACAAACAAATGTGGCGCCGTCCCGTCGCCTCGGAAGGAATAACGCAGGTGACCAAGAGATTGTTTCCGATACCTGTCTGATTAAAATCATCGTTTTTTTCACGAATGACGGCTCTTTGGCAGATCTGGTGAGTTGGAAACTGTCTATGAATGTTTCATTTAATGTCAAATGCGTACATTCTTGTCGATATTTTTACCTTTGGGCTCATAAATGAAGTCAATGGTCGTGTTTTCCTAAAGTGACTTTTGTCAGCATAGAACTTACTGTGCTTTGATCATTGACTGAGAAGAATCTTCCGATGACACTAGTTCATTTCACTACGCGACTGCAGATCTGCAAGGAAACTTATGGCAGGGGAAATAAGCTTAACTGAAGACGAATAAGCGGAGTAACTGTTCTTCAACGGATTGCTCTTACACTGATCTAGATATTTAGATCTTGTCGTCTGCTAGTCTGCTAGTAAGTAGTCTTCGGTCGTGTGAAAGTCACATCTATTTCGACTGTGTGCATCGATCCGTGTAGTGAAATGTTGATCTTTGATGATTTGGCAACATAACTTCGCCACAAGTGCTTCGAGTGTATCTTTTGAAAACGTCTTTTAACAAGACTGTGTTTCGACAGCCCAGACGGGGAGGATCCTCGATAGCTCACAGGGTATATAATGTTTTCCGCCGTTTTTTAAAGAATCCTTTCAAATTTACTATTCCAAAAGTACCCTATGACACGACTCGAGTGGCAAAGAACATTCTCTGCAATTCCTGTCTCAGTCCGTGCAGCCGTTTCGGGTCCTATCGTCATACAAACATACACACAGACACACAAAAACCAGCTTTAAAAGTTAGATTATGTAAGAACCATGTGAACCAGTGATTTTTGAGTCACTTGAGAAAAAGTGACTCTATGTAATCGGTCAGTGTTAGTCTGTCCGGCCGGCCGTCCGGCCAGCTGGCCGTCCGGCCGGCCGTCTGGCCGGCCGGCCGTAGACACCACCTTAACGTTGGACTTTTCTCGGAAACTATCAAAGCGATCGGGCTCATATTTTGTTTAGTCGTGACCTCCAATGACCTCTACACTTTAACGATGGTTTCGTTGACCTTTGACCTTTTTCAAGGTCACAGGTCAGCGTCAAAGGAAAAATTAGACATTTTATATCTTTGACAAAGTTCATCGGATGTGATTGAAACTTTGTAGGATTATTCTTTACATCAAAGTATTTACATCTGTAGCCTTTTACGAACGTTATCAGAAAAACAAGGGAGATAACTAGCCTTTTCTGTTCGGCAACACACAACTTAACGTTGGGCTTTTCTCGGAAACTATAAAAGTGACCGGGCTCAAATTTTATGTGAACGTGACTCATTGTGTTGTGAATAGCAATTTCTTCCTGTCAATCTGATGCCTCATATAATATTCAGAACTGCGAAAGTGACTCGATCGAGCTCCCGCAGTGGGGCACTGCGGTTATGAAATTAAAAGCCCCTCCTGTTTTTGGAACCGCAGGAGCTTTCTAGTTTGCTGTTAGGTAGATTTTTGGTTCCTCTTTCCTGTCATGCTCTCTTTTTCTTCATGAATTCTTTTCTTTTTTCTGCCTTCTTGCTCATTCACCTGTATTTTTTCCAAAAATCTCTTCTCTTGCCGCTTGTCTCGCGATTCATGTATAGTTTAATCTGTTAGTGTTCTGATGTAAGTCCAGCAGTAGATAGGTTAAGCCTATTTTAACATACTGGAAACTGGTAATCTTCCAGTAGGTATTAATTTAGTTTTACTAAAGCCTGCTGGGACACAAGTAATGGGTTAGTGCATTTGTAAACAGGAATCGCTTGACAAGTGGCCCCCTTCATCCCCCCCTTCCTCGTCCTGATATGGCTCTGCGTAGTCGGCTGGACGTTAAGCAACAAATAAACAAACAAACAAACTCGATCGAGCGTTTGCTCTTCTTGTTTCTTATGTACATCAGATACTACAGTATTTCTGCTTGATGAAAAGCTATATTTCAAAAACAAAACTAGAGATTTGAATTTTGACCACTTTTCCCCCTTTCTGTCACCAGTACTGAAGAACAACTCATGCATATGACCAAAAAATTCTAATTTTTGTCATAAAGTTTATTGGAAGACTTATGCTTGTGCTGAACAGCAAATTTAAGGGAGCAGAATTGACCAAAAAGCCAAAAAAATAAGCTCAGGATAAATGACATTTGCTCATTCAGCTCAGAAAATCTCTGGTAGCGTGGTTTTTCTGTCTGTGAGTGTATGCATGCGACTATGCTACATGGACAACTTATTAAAGCACGCAAGTATGTGTGTGTGTATGTGTGTGTGTGTGTGCGTGTAGGCTTAACGCTTGTGTGTGTGTGTGTTTGTGTGTGTGTGTACATTTAGGCAGGTGTGTATGCGTCAGTTCGACACGCAAATGCAATCACACACACAGTGTACAATACAAAAGCTCTGACATGCCTTTTGTTGGATTTTTTTTTTTTAAAGCTGAAGCATTGTTTTTAGAAAGAAAATTCTCCATTGGGTTTGTTTTTTTTCTCAAAATGAGGGTCATAAAGTAGGTGTTGGTTTTATCAGCAGAGAAAAAGGGAAGGTGATGAGAGGGGATGACTTAAAAATAAAAACGCACTATGTATTTAAAAAGAATAAAGCATCTAACTCTCTTTGTGTTTTAATTGTTATTTGTGTATTTTTAAAGTTTACTTAATTATTATGAAGCATTTTGTACTTCTCATGTTCTTTATCTTTGTCGCAGACATCACTGGAAGAATTGGAAATACTGCCCCTTGCCATGTTCCGCCCAGCAAAGTCTTTGGTGGATAATCTCCAGAAACAGCAGTTTTTGCAGGAGGCTAAGGTTTGTGCACACTCTTGTTCATGCCGAGTGTGGGTGTACATTTCACTGGCTGACTTTGCGTAGTGGTTGTCCTGTCTGGACAGTGGGCTTTTCTTGTTGCACATACAGTGGTACCTACCCGAACGACCCCTCCCTTGGATATAACAACCCACTTTTCTCTGGCAATCATTTTCCCTTCTATTTCTTACCTCTATGTTGCGCCCCCCTCCCCCCCCCCTCCCCGCCCCTTCCTCTCTTTGCTCCAACTTACGACCGACCATCAGTGGACTTACAGCGACTTATTCAATTTTTTTTCATGATTTGGTGTCACTTGGGTTCATCTCCAGTCGAGTCAGTACATGAAACCATGCTGAAATCCTCTGAGTGTACAAAACCAATTTGACAAGAAAACTCATACTTACTTTATTCTGCAAAGAACTTTGTTCTTTACAAGGCTAAAAAAAAAAACCCATACAACTAGACTGCACTAGTCTTCTTGCTGGCAGCCATTTGCAAATCGAAACTTGTGGTGACGTCATGACATTTTGCGATGTGCCTCAGCAAAGTGTCTACGTTTTCTGTCTGGAAAGGGCTGACTGGATCGTGTTTTCCAAAATGTTTTTTGTTTTCCCAGATCGTCCTCAAAGGGTTATGAGTTTTGTTACCTTGCTGATTTTTTTGTTTTTAACCCAAACTTTGCCTGGTATAAAATTGATCGTTGGTATGGTGCTGGTGCAGAGTCCAAAAGGTAGGTGGTGGTACTTGTAGAAGCCTAGTCTGGGCCGAAAATGAAAGCTGCCCTCTCTTTGTGGTGTTCTTGAATTTCAACTTGGTACAGTGGTACCTCCCATTACGACCCCTCTCTTTTACAGGTCCCTCAATATTACGACCGACTTTTCCGTGAGGGATTTTTTCTCCTTCTTTTTCTGAGTATTTGTCCCCCTCTCTGTTAAGGCATACGACTGACTATCAGAGTACTTATAACGACTTTTCCCAAAATACTGATACCCTGGGTTGACTCAACTTCATCTCCAGTCTAGTTAGAACACCCAGTAAAGATCCGCTTGACGGGTGTGAAGCACTGATGGCTGCCGACATTTTTTTAGTACAAGGTTGAGATAAATCATGTGACCTGTTGGTGCGGATGAACCCAATGCAGTGCGGATGAACCATTGCCAATCGTCGTGGTTATCGAGTTTGTTTCAAGGCGACCTCGTCATGGTCAGCGATTTCCAGCAATGGTTACACTTGTATTCTTTAGTGAGTGACAGCTCACGTTGTCTTATCTCGCTTGTCCGCTCACACCTGTTATACCGATCAGTTACACTTCACTGAGTCACCACACACCAAGCGAACAGTGCATGTAAACAACAGGATGGCAGCCTCTGGGAGAAAGAGAAAAGCTTTAACGCTCGAAGAAAGGGTCACGTTGATTCAACGACAGGACAAAGGAGAAAGCACAATCTCTATTGCCAAGAGTTTTGACGTCGGAAAAACACAGATTCAGTGCATTTTCAGAGACAAAAAATCTGTGTTACAACGATGGGAGGATGGAGACAGTGTGGACAGACGGTGTGCCAAGTGCAGGAAAAGCGTCTGTGGATCTGAGTGAGAAAGTTTAGAATTGGTTCTTGGATGAACGCAGAAGGAACATGCCTATCAGTGGTAGACTGATCCAAGAAAAATTAAGCCTTGATGCTTGCCGTGATGAGGACTTTCAAACCTCAAATGGATGGTTAGAAAAATGGATGAAAAGGAACAATGTCAAGAGCAGTTGTCTCAGTGGTGAACGTGGGGAAGTAAGTGAAGATGTTGTGGAAGACTGGAAAAAAAGGCTGCCTGATCTCTGTGAGGGTTACAAATTGGACCAAATCTACAACGCTGAGGAAGGGGGCCCGGGTAGCTCAGGTGGTAGAGCACTGGACTTGTGATCGAAAGGTCGCTGGTTCGAATCCGGGCCGGGACGGACACGGGTCAACTTTATGTGCAGACCCAGAGACAGTATCCATCTCCCACCCCCGTGTCACCACAATGGCACGTTAAAGATCTTGGTCATTCTACCATAAGTGCAGAAGGCTGATACCACCTAAACACGCATACATCAAAAGCCGTGAGGGCGTAAAAACTCGAATCGTATAAACCAATTCATGTCCAATATAGGCAATTAAGACCTGACGGACAATAAGCCCCTTAAAATTGACTTTTGATGCTGAGGAAACAGGATTGTACTTTAGGGCCTTGCCTAACAAGTCAATAGTTGAAAAAGGCGGTGACCACGGCGCCATGAAGGTGTGAAAAGACCGCATAACCGTTCTTTGTGCAGTGAGTGCTTCAGGGGAAAAACTGAAACCACTGATAATTGACCGAAGTGCATAACCTCGCTGTTTTCGGGAACATGACATGGCATAACTTGGAATTGATTATTTTCACAACAAAAAGGCATGGATGACAGGCCATATTTTCTCACAGTGAGCGAACAAACTCAACAACAAACTGAAAATTCAAAGCAGGCACATCTTGATGTTAATCGACAACTGCTTTGCCCACCTAAAGCTGACTCTGTCAAACATCAAGTTTGTTCTACTGCCTCCCAACAGCCCTGTAATGCAGGAGTGATTCAGACTTCAAAACTCCAATACACAAAGCAGCTGCTACATAACATTCTCTTCTTGATGGAGGAAGACACAACTTCGACCTGTGGCCCTGACCTTTACCTGGTCAAGGCCGTCTTTTTTTAGGGTTGCTTCCCTTTACCAAGGTGAAGCGTAGTACAGCGTTCTAGCACTTAAATTGAAGTAAATTGCTATATGTGAGTTGGGTAAGTATATTAATCAAATAAAACTTTATTTTCTATTAAAATCGAATTTTCACTAACAGATTCAAAAATGATTGCATCGTATTCCCCAATTTCTCCTGATTTTAAAAACATATACATTTGTAATGTTTACTATAAAAATGTGCAAAGAATTACAGAAAATAGGTTTAAGTAAGTACTGCGTTCGCGCGCTACGCGGAGACGAGCGTGACCCGTCTCGGTTTTTCGGTGTGGTTAGTCGAGACTATCTTAATATGGTCTCGGCGATGATTGTTTTTTTGTGTTAATCTGTTACTTTGATGCCGACAGCTTGACTAAATGTTTTTATATTTTATATAAAATTGGCCAAAAAATTATTGCAACAACTTTCGCACGCTAACAAAAGCGGTAAAACGCAATCCATTTTAGTTCAACTTTATATGCTGGAAAAGGTAATTATGTCTACCATTCATATCATTTGTCCGATCGGTGGTAATTTGTATAGGCATCCCGTTACAGCCTGTCAAACAAGGTCACCCCTAAAATCGACCTGACAAAAACCATAGCCCCGTGTTTTAAAATCTACAAAAAATCGAAATGTGCACTTACCAAACACTTGACTACCGTTAGAAAGGCCATTCAATTTCCAGTTCAGAGCATTTTGTCTGATGCACCTTCCTTCTCTAGTCTTTGTGTAGCCTTTTGACAAAGGCGGTAGGGGTCAACCGTTTCAGAGGCCAAAAAAGGCATGTTTTGCGGCCATTTTTGAGGGGGTCCTTCACTCAAAGAGCTGAAGTTATGACCAAAAGGCTGACCAAAATCTGTGTTGATTTTGGTGAACGTGTATACTAAGCGTGTCTTATTACGCAACGTTTCCGAAAGACCTAAACAAATATTCGTATTAATTCAGGGTTTAAGGACAAAAAATCGTGACTTTGCATGCTGAGAAAAAAATGGTTGAGGCAAACGTCGACAAAGTTTCAGGCAGATCTGAGTGCTGGTTTACATTTGCTGGAGATGGGAACGCACAAGAAAAAATATCGATCATCGTCTTTGGTACTGTATACAGTCTCCGAAGAGTTTTACAGCCGTAGCCTATCGACACGTAGCGCAATCGACACGTAGCGCTACAGTACATTAGTTTTTCAAAAATAGTAATATCGACACGTAGTTCTATTGAGACGTAGTGATAATGGCACGTCGTGTGAATTGTGGCAATAGCACAACGTGCCGATAGCACTACTCCTTTCAGCAATTTGTGTCGATAGCACTACAGAAAATAGCGCAAACGATACGTAGCACAAATGACACGTAGCGCTAGCGAGACGCACCGGCATTTATGTGGAAAGTACTTATAATTATAGGTTTTCTTTATTTCCCCATCCCCATTTTAAGTTTTGATAGGAATCCTTATAAGTTCTTATGAGAACTGAACAGGCATTCCTTATAAGTTTGATCTAATTTGCTTGTAAAATCCTGACATTTCAAAATCCTGATTTAATATGTGTTCCTATAATTATATCATTGCCTATAAATGTCAGGATTTTAAATGCAAATGAGGCAAAACTTACAAGGAATGTCTGCTCATTTTTTATAAGAACTTATAAGGATTCCATTATGGGAACTATACCAAATCCCTTAAAATGTCAGGATTTAAAATGCAAATTAGGTAAAACTTATAAGGAATATCTGCTCAGTTTTTATAGGAACTTATAAGGATTCCAATGAAAACTTATACGGTTGCCCATCCCTATATTTTCATTATAAGTTTGACCTCATTTGCATTTAAAATCCTGACAACTCTTATACTTTTATATCTGTATAAGAAAAGGGTATAAGTTTCTATAAGGATTTGGTATTAGTTCTTATAAGTTTTCTTGTAAGTTCATTTCGTACCGGACTGCGTTTTTTGCTCACTCTGTGTCAAGGTTGCCAACTGTATCAATGACAGTTACAGTGGAACCCCCCTTTTAAGACCCCCCAATTTAAGACTCCCTCCTTTTTAAGACCTTGTTTTCTCAGACTTTCTGTTCATAACCTCTGTAAAATTACCCCCATTTTAAGACTCCCTCCTTTTTAAGACCTGATTTTCTCAGATTTTTAGAGGTCTTAAAAGGGGGGTTCCACTGTAGCATGTATCAATGACAGTAGCATGTATCAATGACAGTTGGCATGTATCAATGACAGTTAGCATGTATCAATGACAGTTAGCATGTATCAATGACAGTTAGCATGTATCAATGACAGTTAGCATGTATCAATGACAGTTAGCATGTATCAATGACAGTTGGCAACCTTGACACAGAGTGAGCAAAAAACGCAGTCCCAGAGAGATTTTCCTAATTCTCATTCAGGTCTTGTTTACAGGTAATGAAATTCCCTGTCTAGAGGGCAATCATGGCAAAGGTGGCAGAGATCAGGACCCAAGTTCTCAGCATTTGTCAAGACATTGTGTTTCTGGCTTCAGAAGGCCAAAAAGTGACACCCAAGCTTCTTGATTTGGGGCTTATTATTAATCAAGCAATCCACCCCAAAGAGCTTGTGACACTTCTTAGTGCTACTGGACATTCATTGTCATACGTGACTTTTTATCATGCTGACACAACCCCCCGCGGGTTAGGGGGAAGAATTTACCCGATGCTCCCCAGCATGTCGTAAGAGGCGACTAACGGATTCTGTTTCTCCTTTTACCCTTGTTAAGTGTTTCTTGTATAGAATGTGGTCATATGTTTGTACAGATTTTAGTCAAGCAGTATGTAAGAAATTTTAGGTCCTTTGTACTAGAAACTTGCATTCTCCCAGTAAGGTAATATATTGTACTACGTTGCAAGCCCCTGGAGCAGTTTTTTGATTAGTGCTTTTGTGAACAAGAAACAATTAACAAGTGCTCCCCCCCTTTCCCCGTCGCGATATAACCTTCGTGGTTGAAAACGACGTTAAACACCAAATAAAGAAAGAATCATGCTGACACAACCATAGCAACTGATACCATCAACTGGTATTATGAAAAAGACAATGTACTGACCAAAACATTTTTTTCTGAAGGAAGACAATGTTCGTTTCTCTGTAAATAACATCAACATCATTGAAGAAACCCTCAGTGGAATTGGGACCTTCCATGCAACCCAGTACTTGGGGAGAAACGCCTGCCAAGAGCCAGGAATAAATATTTAGGTCAAGGTTACTTCTTTGCAAGTTGTGGAAACACTCCCTTAATTCTCAAGATCTAAAAACCGTGAACAAAACAGATCCGAAACGAGAACCAGTTTTTAGATATGAACCCACAGTGATCGGTGAGCAGTCATGTGACTTCCATTGAGAGCAACGCTAGTTATTGAAAGGAAAAGTGCAACAGTGCACATTGCAGAACTACCAATTGGGGAAATGCCGATCACGGGTAAAAAAAAAAAAGGATCAGCATTAGTAAGTGATGGTGATCATGCAAGCCACTTTGAAAATCAGCTGTTTGGTCTAAGATCGGAGTTGTGGTCAGACTCTGCTGTGTAATCGCTGTCCGCAGAGGAGTGACCACACTGTAAACCAAGGTCTATTACTGCCTCCCGATTTGTTGACGATATTTGGCAGGCCTGACAATGGCGCTAGAAAGATTAGTGTTGTCTGTTATTTTTGTGGACAGGCAGTTAACAGTTATGTGAGATAATTCTTCACACAAAACTCCTTATCCTGCGGATAAATCTGTCAAACAAAATAGAAACCGGTAGCACTGACCAGTTTACAATCGATATTTCCAGTATTTTCAGATTTTAACTGTTGAAATGCTTTTCAAACAGCTCTTTATGCATACGACATGTGTAATGGAGTAAGCGAGAGTTATACGGAACCTTTCTCCTGGCACCTGAAATCCTTCAGGATGAAAGTCGCTTGTTCATTTCAATGCTTGTTACTATTCTCTCAGGTGCCAGGAGAAAGGTTCCGTATAACTCGCGCTTACTCCATTTGGTTATTTGATATCTGCCTCATTTCGTTTAAGATTTTGTTGAAATGCTTGTTACTGCTGTTTCTTATTTTATATTAAACGTGTTTCAGGTGGTTTCATCTGTCCCACATATTGTACGTGACTCTGGTGATATAGTGGTAAGTAGCGATCATTTACCTGTACACAAGTGATAAAGCTGATTTGGCTTAGAAGTAATATTTGTGCAATAAAGCTTATACATTTTGCAAGAAATGACACGGTAGGGTCGACATGGGGGTGTCTTTATGGTAGGGGTGAAACGGATTTGTCAAATTGGGCAGTTTTGCACAGACCTAGGAATGCAGCTAAAGTGTTCATGAAGTCAGTGTTAACTCATTCGCTGCGCAGCTAAATTTCCCCTGTGTTCCCTGCCAACGCGCGATTTAGAGCCATTTTGAAAAAAATATTAAAAATCAACAACACAAGATAACCTTACATACCTTATGTTTTTGCAAAGTTTGAAACTTACTCTTTTAGAAAATATATGAAACATTTGAAAGTACATACCTTTTGTTGTCTTCATATCCACGCAAAATATCCAATTTGAAGCAAAACAAAAAAACTTTCTACGTCATGGGTTCATCATACACAATGTCATGATCGACACTTGCATTGCCCGAATCATCACCCAAATGATCGTCCATTGGCACAAAATCGTCACCAGAATCTAAAATATCATCTCCACTATCATCATCACTGAGGTCAAGATCAGAACCGTACTGAATAACACGTTCTAGCACTCTTTTCAAGTTACTACGTCTCAGCAGAACGATCCGCCATCTTGGAAAAGTCAAAACACGTGGGTCACACACCGTCAACAAAATTTGTATTAATCCCAACAATTTAAGGGAAGGAACTGTTTACAGTGAATGGTACCACTGTAGACAGATAGAAGTTCATTGCAGGGGTTGTTTCCCTTGGTCAGCAGGACCGTTTACACCGTTAAAAATTCGTGATATCCGTCGGAACTCAAGTGCCGGCACGCAGCCAACGCTAAACACAGGTGTCGGAATTCCAGTTCCGACGCGCAGCGAATGAGTTAAGAATGCTTCAAGAAGCAGTGTTCAAGCAGTGTGAATGTGTATGTCAGATTGCTTGACATAGTTTGGTAGGCTATCTCCGACCTGCTTTGTGCAGGCCCCATGGCCACCAATTGCATCAACATACACATGTACACATACAAGCTTTCTTCAAACACACATTTACATGCGCGCACACACACAAAAACACAGAGAAATTGACAGCCGCCACTGGCTGCAAGAAGCAAATTAAGGCATCCTGGTCCAGCCAAGGCCTGGTAACAAAAGGGTGACCGTCAAAATGTGAACCAAAGTGTTCAAGTAAACTTTTATTGAAACAAATAATGTATACATGTACCAAGTTTCTTTTTCCCTGTTTTAGAATACCGTTTTTGTCGTTTTTTGTTTGTTTACTGTTTTGTTTGGCTTGATTGTTGAAAAATGTTATTGTTCAAGTATTAATTTTTCTACAGCTCAATATACTTAGCAATGACAGGTTTTGTTTTGTGTTACTGTGTAGGCTGGTGGCCCTCAGTCCCTCTCTCCCCCAACATCGCCCAGCAGTCAGCGCAGACTGTGTGTCCTTGCAGTCAACCAGCAGGGGTCTCACACACCTCCCCCCAGGCGACCCCCACCTCGCCTCCCCCAATCCTCATCATTCACAGCTGTCAGCCACCACGGCAACATGGACAAAAAACCTGCAGCTCAGGCAAGGGAGAAGTGTGACCAACATGGTGACAAGATGGTATTTAGACGCCTTACTTCCTCTTGTCCTGCCAGCAAAGTCAGATCCTCTGCCACTCTCCCATCCCTGTCTGATGGCCGCCAGTGTAAGGGGGACAACTTGAGATCTCGTCTGGGCCACAGCAACATGGCTAGTCAGCATGATGTAAGCAATGCAGGAGAGATCAGTGGAGGAACCATTACCTCACACACTGCGTCACAAAGTCCTGACCTTGGTACTGGCCTGGTTGGCCATGGGGTGGAGGTTCCACCGACAGTAGGAAATGTGGCTGCCAGGATTAGAATGGTAAACAGTTCAGAGGACATAGAGACACAAAGAAAACAGGAAGGAAGAAGTTTGGGAACCAAAACTGCACAACAGTCTTTGCTGCAAATTGATGAACGGTCTAGGCCACAGGTTGTCAGAATGGAAGCACAGAGGGGAACAGAAAGAGGAAAACCTGCCAGGCCACCACCGCCTAAAATGTCATGGTCCAATGGCTCTTGACAAATATTGTTGGAGAACCGAAGGAGTCAATTCAGAACCATTTTTTAATGGCAGTTTATCCCTGGCCTTTTGATTTCAGATATGTTTTTTTTTCTAGACATATGTTCAGCTGCTTTACTTTTAGACCGTTAGGTTGAAATTTGTGGTTATCCTTTTGGTCATCTTATACTAAGGACAACATGAACTAAGGTAAAGCGGTGTTACAAAAAATACAAGGCTCAACTCTCTTTTCTGGCTTCTTTTTGTGTCCTGTTTGCCATATGGTTATGTAAATGTAATTATTGGCAGTGAGTGTACAGGACTTTTTCAGTTTCAGTTCAAAGAACAAGGCAAAAAGACATCAACCTTTTATTAAAGCCTAACATTTATACAGATAGTATCCACTCCAGTTAGGAAGTGTGCTTGGCTGTCAATTCCTATTCTGGTAAAAATATGTTTTTTATCACCCTGGAGTAGACGTGTTTACCTTGTAGCGATTGTGTTCTAGTTACCTGTTTTGCTTTGAATTAAATTACATATTCTTACTCCCAATCACATATAGCATTTGACACAGTCTGAGATGCTAGGTACTGAAAACGCTTACCCGTGTAACCAATTAAAGGGAAGCAACCCCATCACCAAAAAGGCAAACGTAGCCATGGTAACGGGCCGGAACCCCGGGAGTTACCTCCCATCTAGTGGATACTACGTCACTTCCTACCACACCAATTCATACTTCTTTCAGCAGCCTTAGAGAGAGGTTGTGGTATTTTTGCGCTCTGTGGCTACCTTGTGTGAGTTCGCTCACCGGCCGGCCATGTTACTCGTCTTCTCCCGTGCGGGCTCCTTTGGGTGAGCTCGTTCTTTTTTGTTGTTTATTAACTTGTTCACTGGTTTGTTGCTGGTTTTTTTGTCCTTTGGGACTTGTTTATCAGCGACGTTCAGCGTGGTGGCCATTTGCATTTTGGTCATTGTTGTGACTTTGATATTCTGGCGTGTTTGCCTTTGTCTGCTTACTCTAGTAGTTTGCAGGCGTTGGTATTTTGTTGTTCTTTGAACATTGTGTGTTACTGAGCTTTCTGTCCGTTCGGACTTGTGTTTGTCAGTAATCTTTGTTTGTGTTTCGTTTGTTTGTTTAGTCAGCATGGCTGACTCTGATAAACGGAAAGTATGGTGGGAGTTTCGGTCGTAGGCCGTTACTCTTGGTAATAGTGCTAGCTCTGTGTGTTCTAGCGTTACTATTGTCTCCTCCTGGGCTTTGGCTTTGGAGCAGGGGGCGTTTGTGTTCTCTGTTTTACTGTCCCTCGTTTCAGAGATCCGCATTTGGTGTACGAGGTGATGCAGCGCCCGGTTGTTTCCGGCATCGCCGCATTTCCGCCTGCGGTGGGGGATGTGTTGTCACTTGCTTCACTGGTCGTGCCTTCCGGTTTCCGGAATTCAGGTTCCTGCTTCAGCGGTTTCCGCCTCCTCAGGTGGACTCTCAAGTAAGTCGAACTGGTCCTGCCGGGAAACAGTTCTTTGCAGCTTCACTACCTGCACTCTGCTGGTCGGCCGACACCACCTTTCGAGGATTGGGGTTGTTGACCAGCAGCGGTGGCTTGCGGCCAGTTTGACATTTTCCGCCTGTTTCAGGACCGGAATTCGTTGGCTGGCGGCGGCGGCCGTTTCCGGTTTTGGCCGGAATAAACTATAGGCTGGCCTCTGGGCTTTATGGCTTCCGGCCTCAGTCTATGCAGCTTTCGTTTCCGCTTTGGCGGTTTCGGCGGCTGCGTTTCCGGTTTCGGCCGGAAACACGGTTCCTCCCTTCCTTGGTCGTTCCAACTGCGGGGGTGGGGGGGGACCATAGGCTGGCCTCCGGGCTTTATGGCTTCCGGCCTCAGTCTATGCAGTCTTCCTTTCCGCTTTGGCGGTTTCGGCGGCTGCATTTTCCGGTTCGTCCGGGAACACGGTTCCTCCTTCACTTGGTCGTTCTGACTGCGGTGGTGGGTGGGAACGCAGACTGGCCTCCGGGCTTTATGGCTTCCAGCCTCAGTCTTTGCAGTCTTCGTTTCCGCCGTGGCGGTTTCGGAGGCTGCGTTTTCGGGTGGCTTGCGGCCAGTTGACAAGAACACCTGTTGCAGGTTCGGACTTTGTTGACTGGCAGCGGCGGCCGTTCCCGGTTTCAGCCGGGATAAACGGTTCCTCCCTCACTTGGTCGCTTCGACTACGGTGACGGGGGGGACCATAGACTGGCCTTCGGGTTTTATGGCTTACGGCCTCAGTCTATGCAGTCTTCGTTTCCGCTGTGGCGTTTTCGGCGGCTGCGTTTCCGTTTTCGGCCGGAAGCATAGGTCCATCTACACACGTACGCTGAAGTTGCGGTGTACGGAGGGACCGCAGACTGGCCTCCGGGCTTTATGGCTTCCGGCCTCAGTCTATGCAGTCTTCGTTTCCGCTGTGGCGTTTTCGGCGGCTGCGTTTGTTCGGTTTTGACTGAAAGCATAGGTCCACCTACACACGTTCGCTTTGGCGCTAGTGTATGGAGGGACCGCAGACTGGCCTCCGGGCTTTATGGGTTCCAGCCTCAGTCTCTGCAGTCTTCGTTTCCGTTGTGACGGTTTCGGCGGCTGCTATCCGGCTTCGGCCGGATTCGCTGTTCTTCTTCCTGGCAATTCCGTGTGGATGTCAAGGAGGAAGCAACAGTGTCTAGCAATAGGTCCTCCTTCACTTGTATGCTCCGTCGTTGGTGGTGGGATGGACCGCAGACTGGCCTCCTGGCTTTATGGCTTCCTGCCTCAGTCTACGCAGTCTTTGTTTCCGCATTCTGTGGTTTCGGCGGCGGCGTTTTCCGGCTTCGGCCGGATATGCTGTTTCTCTTTCTGTCACTTCCGTTTGGATGTCAGAGAGGGAGCAATAGCAGTCGGCTTTCAGCACTCTGTGCTTCAGTCGGGGCAGTCGTTGCTTCACCCGGAGGGTGTTGTGACGTCCGCTTATCCAGGCCGGCCTCAGTCTAAGCAGCCTTCGTTTTCGCATGGTGCGACTTCGTCGGTTGCATTTCCGGCTGCGTCCGGATATACTGTTCCTCTTCTTTCCGGTTGTTTTCTGGGAGAAAGGAACAGCGGCCGTTTTCGGGCGTTCTGGCTCCTCGGCCGGGGTAGTCGTCGCGTCACCTTTCCGGTGGGGGGGCTTCTCAGCCGTTCTGTCCATTCAGTTCCGTTGTCTTGGATGTCATTTGGCTTTTTCCGACTATCTTTCAGTCAGGATATCAGTCGGGATGATGTTCTGGTGCGCGGGTTTCCGGTTTTCCGGTTATCCCGTGTATTGTTTCTGCCTCTGGCGGATGTGACTTCGGCATTGTCTTTCGCTCGGCCACTCTGACTTCAGTCGGTGGCTAGTGAAGAGACAGTTTTTGGGGTTTTCCGTTAAAGCTCAAGTTGTTCATGACGCTGTGGCGAAAGTTTTCCCTTTATTTACTGGAAGATGCATCGGCGGTTTCGGCTTCCTCTTTGGTTGCCTCGTCGGCCATGTTGGACTTCCGTTCCGCGGAGGAGGAGGTTTCCTTCTTCCGGTTCGGAGAGCCTCCTTCTGTGGCATACCACTTTTAGCAGGTTCTGGCGAAGCCTTTTCATGCCTGGAATGGTATTCCTTTGTTTCCGTTCCTTTGCTCGTCTTTTCATGGCAAGTTTAGGAACAGGCTCAACCTTTGCCGGCTACGGCTACGTAGGCTTTGGCTTGCTTTCGTCCTTTGCTCTCCTGCGGTCACCTTTCTGGTGACGTAGGGATTGCTTCCTCTGCTGGTTTTCAGTTGTCGGGGGACTTGGTTGTGTCAGTACTAGAACACATCCTGGTCTCTTGAGGGGTGATAGGACGTCAGTCTGTTGGGATTGGCATCTCTTTGGGGACGATCATCACATTATTTTATTTGGCTGATGACGTCTTTGTTCTTTGTTCATCCTTGGTGGGAGAGCGTAGATCAGGTGCTTATATCCTCCCTTCACTGCCCTTTGGGTTACGACAGTTGTTTCAGCCACGGGCTGCTGCTTCTGTCGCATTTCCGGCTTGCCGGAGAGGTTGTTTCTCTTACCGGCGTCTTAGTTACGTTCGGGTTTTTTAGAAACAACGATTGACCTTTGTGGTCATTGTTGTCTGTCGCTGGGTCCGACTGTGTCTTTCTCTGGCGATCAGATTTGTTCTGGTGTTTCGTCCTAACTTAAGATGTTCTTGAGTTGGCCTCGGAGGTTACATTCAGATTTTCTGGGGAGGCATTGTGTTTGGCAATGTAGGTCTGAAGAGTCATCCTTTGTGGCTTACCTTCTCTCTCAGTTTTGGCCAGTCTGCTCCTTCTGGCAGGGGGGGCTGGCTAATGTTCCTATTTCTTTCGTTTACCTGTGTACGGCGGGTACTTCGGAATTATGGCTGCCCTACGGGCATCATGGCTCTTAGCCTTGACCTGTGCAATGGTCTCCTGCATTCGCAGGTAGCTATGGCATTTCCGGTTCCTGTGTTGGCGGATTTCTAGTCTTTCTTCATCCTCTTTCTGAGGTGAGTCAGTTCGACTTCCGTTCGGTCGGGTTTCTTGTTACAGTCACCCTTCTATCACAGGCAACTATGACTATGGCGTTGGCCTGTTGGTCTCAGTGTCTGTCCCTCAGTCTTTCAGACGTGGACATACGCTTTCTGGTTTTTCGCCCAAACTCAGGAAGGCTCTTGATTTGGTCTTGAATATAATTTCCAGTTTTTTCCTGAGAACTCTTTGTCTCGGGAGTCTTTTGGCTGGTTGGCTTCACTGTTTTTCCGGTATGCCTACCAGTCTTGTTTTTGGCTTTGGGTTCTTGATTCGGTTTCAATTACCTACAAGCAGACTGGACTGCGGACTCTATGGCTTTGAGCCATTTCGTTCATGGTTACTTTTCACTCTAGACTTTGTCCTCTGTGACTTCCGCACTTTCGGGTGCTTATGCTTGTTGTAAGTAGCTGCTTCCTCGTACTATCTCTTTCTGCTCTTGCACGAACGGGTAGAGGATTTCTGGTTACCATCTCTTTTGAGAGCAGCAGGTCTGCTGTTTACGGCACCCTTCTTTAGCATGCTTTATGGGTGACGATGTCAAAAGATCGCAGTCAGGGTGTTTTCCTGATGTTTTCTTGTGTCACTTCCTAAGAGTACCTTGATCGTTTCTTGGTTAGTTTGTACTCTAACGCAGAGTTCTTGGAACTTTAGGAACGCTTATGCTCTTTTTGAGTTTTTATCATTGGGTCGGACGCTGGTACTTCGTACTCGTACTCAGGTCTCTCTCTTTCTTTTTGCGTGGAGATTGGTCACTCTTCTCTGGAGCTGACCTATATCTCTCAGGTGTTGTCGGGCTTTGGCATTGCCTTCCAATAAAAAGGGGGGGGGGGGGGGGTCAGATTGTCTTTCCCCTCCTCTCGGCTCGGGTTCATGTAATCCAGGGCTCTTCTTCCTTCCTGGGCCGTTTTCTTTACGGTCCGGGGGGAAGTGTTGGGCACAGCTTTCTGGCTCTCTGAAGTTGTCTTTAGCAAGTTTGGTCTAAGCGACTTCCTGGCTGTCTATCAGGATTTTCTCTGGCCCCTTCCTGACTTGTTGGCAGGGGGCCAGTTCCTGGCAAGGGTGTAAGAGTGAGTTAGAATTTTCTTTCCCACCGGGCCCTTCATGCCTTCTTTGGCAGCGGGCCAGTTTCTGGCAAGGTTTTTAGAGTGAGTTAGATTTTTCTTTCCCACCGCCTTGTTGATGTTATCTGCTATATGTGATTGGGAGTAAGAATATGTAATTTAATATAACATTTCTAAAGTAAATTTTCATTTGATTAATATACTTACCCCAATCACATAGTGTAGGCCCGCCCGCCTGCCCCGCTTATGGTTTTTAGCTTTCTGAAAGCCGTATGAGTTGGTGTGGTAGGAAGTGACGTAGTATCCACTAGATGGGAGGTAACTCCCGGGGTTTCGGCCCGTTACCATGGCTACGTTTGCCTTTTTGGTGATGGTTAGACGGGTAAGCGTTTTCAGTACCTAGCATCTCAGACTGTGTCAAATGCTATATGTGATTGGGGTAAGTATATTAATCAAATGAAAATTTACTTTAGAAATTTTATATTAGTTTTGAGCCTTACCTTGTAGCATGGAAATTACAACGTTCAAAAGACCAAATAAAGGTCTGATCGACTGTGATATTTAAGTACCAAGTATGTGATGCAGTTTGGTCAATGAAGTACGTTTTTTTTTTGTCTGACTCGATCCTGGCCGGTCAACAGTCAGATCATTTTGACATGTAAGGCCAAAAAAAAAAATAGGTGTGGTTACGGTAACATAGCCAAAAAAATTAGGGTAGGTAGGTAGGCAATCACTTTTTTTTTTTTTTAACTTTTTTTTCTAATGTGTACAAATTAAACCTACTTGACAGGGAAATAAGTGTGCGACACGGGCGCTTTCGCTTTCATTGCGTTTTTTGCACTCTTTTTTTTTTGTTTTGACAAATGTAATAACAAGTTATAGGATCGGCCCCTAAAAATAGGGTAGGTCGGGTTACCGTAACCACACCTATTTTGTTTTTTAGGCCTAAGAGGTCAATGGTTTTTTGTAGCCAAAACATTTGGACCTATACATATTTTCAATCCAGGTCCATCTGACCAGTCTTCTGAGTCTGGCAACAACACTGTGATGATCAACTTTGGTGATAGAGGTGGTTATAAGTGCTGTGCATTACATGATATATATGGGTTCTGAGCCTTTGCTGCTGGTCACAAAAGGGGGAGAATCAGAGGTAAAAAATTAAGCAGCTTTGAGCTTATTCAAATTTGGTAATTAACGTTCCAAATACATCCTATTTTAACACAAAGGTAAAACAAAAACTGTTTTGACATCCACCGCAAGGCAGGGTGGCTTTGAACAGTTAAATTCTTTTTAACTTTCTATTGAGCGCTTTTTTTTACCCAAAGATAACATCTATATGTTTTTAGAATGAGAAAATGATAACAAACAAGATTAAATCATTTTTGGATTGATACCTAAAATTCTAATTTTTTTATTTATTTATTTTTAAAAAAAAAATTTTTTTACACATTTTATTTCCTTTATATACACATAAACACAGCATAACATACATCATACACCGAGTTTATCAACAAAGCGCATACACACGTACATAACCGGCACGGTTGGCCTAGTGGTAAGGCGTCCGCCCCGTGATCGGGAGGTCGTGGGTTCGAACCCCGGCCGGGTCATACCTAAGACTTTAAAATTGGCAATCTAGTGGCTGCTCCGCCTGGCGTCTGGCATTATGGGGTTAGTGCTGGGACTGGTTGGTCCAGTGTCAGAATAATGTGACTGGGTGAGACATGAAGCCTGTGCTGCGACTTGTCTTGTGTGTGGCGCACGTTATATGTCAAAGCAGCACCGCCCTGATATGGCCCTTCGTGGTCGGCTGGGCGTTAAGCAAACAAACACACGTACATACCTAGACAAGACACAGACATAGACAGTAGGGTGGGTTGTTGAAAAGACAGGGGATATGGAAGAGGGGGGGGGGGGGGACTGAGGTTGTGGGGGGGGGGGGGGGAGGGGGGGGGTAACTGAGGTTGGGGGAGGGGAGGGGGGTAGGTGGGGACGGTGGTCACAATTTAGCCTCCAAGTATACATGGGGTTTAATTATCGGCATAAAAGTATTGTATAACCTGTTATGAGTAAATGGGTCAGGGGGCATCACATTCAAAAATGTTCATACGAAATCAATCAATACAATTATCCTATAGCATCAATGAAAAAAGTGTCTATATAAACACCACTCTTTTTCAAATTTACCATAATAATTATTTACACTAGCATTATACTTTTCGATCAAAAACCTTTGTTTAACAATTTTCACAAAACATTTAGTGTTGGGACTGTCTTATTTAATTTGGCTCCAAATATACTTTGTTTGGCAAGGAGAATAAACAAATCAAAAACAGCATCCGTATGAAAGTTGTCTAAATACCCTAAAATGACAAGCTCTTTTGACAAATTCAAATTACTGCTGTAAACATGTGAAATAATTCCTAACAAGGATTATTTCTTATTTTACACAGACTGTCCGTGGTAGCATTTATCTTAGCATTCAAGAGAAGACTAAAGTAAAAGGGACACAACTACGCTTATTATTTTGACATGTATTTCAGTGGGTTACTTCCCTTGACTTAAATTAACTACTTGTCATGTTCTGGTAATTGCAATTATCAAGTTATAAAATAGAAGTAGTGATGAGAAAATTATTAGAAGTATCTGAAAGTCATTGGTTACATTTAAGGAATATTTAGATGTTGAAATTATATTTTTAACTATGAAGATATATTACTTATGATGAGACCACCTTCCAACTTTTTGAGTTCCCATGTCTGGAACTGGGCATCTCTCTCTTTTTTGATGGCATGATGTTCTGAGAGAGATGGCACCGGCTTCGGGTGGCTAGAACATGGGGATTAAAGTGCTCCTAATTCAGGGGCACTTTTCCTACCTCCCCTTCAGAGCTGCCATGCTTTGTTAAGTGTTTTAGTTTATGTGTTTTTCCTCAAGTGTTTAGTTTCGCTAATAGTTATTGTTTTTACCGAAGTTGTGTATAAGAAAAGAAGTGTTAGCGTTAGTGTTAGTGAAAGTGAAGAAAGGGTAATAAATAAATGTTTAAAAGTAAATTAGAGTGTGTTGCCTTGACGACTGTGCAGTAGTGAAAGTTGTTTGAATGTTGATGTCGTGAAAAGTAAAACTCAGTCTTTGTAGAGTAGACTTTTTTCTAAGAAAATCTCTTTTCCCGAACCCGACCTTATGTCCACTAAATACATTCCGGCGAAGTGACAAGGTTTAAATAAAATTGGCAATACGACTACTTGTAGTATTGGCAAGGTTTACACTGCAATGTGTGAAATTTTGACATAACCATTCTGTGAAATCAGACCAAAAAAGCTTAACTTTTGTGCACTCCCAAAACAAATGTTCTAAGGTTTCCTCTTCCTGTGTACAAAAGCTACATAGTGATGTGTCAGAAATTTTCATCAAAAATAACAGGCGTTGAGTGGGAAAAATTCTATATAGTATTCTATATTGGAACCACCTTAGGTATGTGTCTTGTGTAGTTCGCCTTATTGTCAGAAATACCTTTCCAACATTTACATCAAAATTCAATAAATTAGCCCATTTTTCCATGCACTGTAGATTGCCATCATTTTTCACAAGATGGGTATATATATGTTTTACTCCACCTTTAGCTATTTGTTTCCATACAATATCATCACCAATATGAAAAACATTGTTTAAAACTGCATCTAACTTTAGTCTTTTATAAAAATTCTTAACTGAGCGCATAACGCCCTCGAAAAAAACAAAATTCAGTTGTAAATTTGGATGTTTCAATTTAAAATCGTTATATGACAAAAACCCATCGGCTCTCATCAAGTGACCAACTGTAATAATGCCGTTTTCCATCCAATTCCTGTTAAAAATAACCTTTTTATCTATGCAAATATGTACATTATAATACAGACGCTCTGAAGCAAAATCACTCAAGGAGATGGGGACACATTTGCATGCAAAATGTTTGTAATGTTTGAAAACATCTCTCCAGAAAGGATTCTGAACTCTTTGCATCAATATGTTTCCAAACTCACCTCCTCTCTTGTGAATGTTATGTACAAGTGGACACAGAGCTTTCAGAAGTTTAGTTACTTTTCCTTCACTTCAAAGGACTCGCTGTAACCATGATATCTTCAGAGCTGACAAAAAGCATTTCAAATCCACCATTTTAAGCCCACCCTCTTCAAACGACTGATATGCTGTTGTTCTCTTTATTCTATCTTTATTACCATTCCATAGAAATGAAAAAAAACCCTATTCAAATCAAACAAAAACTTATCATCAGGGTCTGGTAAACTCGTAAACAGATGAGTTAACTTAGACAGCGCCAAACTCTTAATAACTGTTATTTTTCCAAAGGGTGTTAAATTTCTTCTAGACCAGGACCTGAACAAATTCTCAATTTCTACCAATTTATGTCCATGATTAAGGGGTATAATGTCATCTAAGTTGACTGAAAAAACAATGCCAAGAACTTTAAATGTTACAGGGTTCCAACTGAGCATAAGTTCCGGCATAAATTTAATATTACAATTTGTATGTGAGCCTAATTTTTATTAGAATTTTCAGAATGTTTAATGACCAAACTCATTAATGAAATGTTCAGCTTCAAAGCTGAAATTCAATCCCATAGTTCGGGCATCGTCAAAGATTGCTTGACCAAAATTTCATTCAATTTAATCACAAAAAAAGAGGGTGTGACAGTGCTGCCTCAACTTTCAAAAAGCTGGATATGACGTCGTCAAAGACATTTATTGGAAAAATGGAGAAAAAAAACGACTAAGGGATATTATTTTCAGGAACTTTTATGCAAAGATGTGATTGTTCTAATGACATGCTAACATGGTTCGATTTAGTTGTTCTGATTTGTTGTCGATTTTATCGCGGGAACCTTGATTTTGCGAATTTGATTTTTTGGGGTGTCTGTAACTACGTCATGTAAACTCAATCTGTTTTCTGAATAAGTTAGGGGAATAAACGGCCTTTCCAGTCATATATTTGGTTTTTACGATAAACGGCCTCATCAGAAAGATCTGCCCTCAAACGCATGTGTAAAGTTTTTTATGACGATTAGTGTAGAATAGCGCCATCTGCAAAGCGCTCTTTATCCTTCATACGTGAGAGAGACACCCGTGAGATAATAATCGTTCAAATCACACGTGTGTATATCATGTAAATGAGGTCATGTCAAGCAAGTCTGGCAAGGACCTGTTTTTCCCCTGCTTATGATGCCAAAGTCACCGAGACAAACGTCATTATAGAAACAAAAATTGCGCTCGCTAATTACCCTCGATGAATCTTTAGAACTAACATGTCACGCCACACTTTCAGAGTGACGTTTCTTTGCTTTGACGTAATAGATTGCACGAGGCTTTAGAAGAGATCGAGGTTCCAAAACAAGCGTCTTCAATTTAGCTGCCTCGACTGCAGGACATTTTCAGTAAAATACACGCAAGTACAGTATGTAGGATAAACAGAATTACTACATGGCTTGCTGTATCGTACCAGATTTACACTTGTTGCTTTTTCAAATAGTGAACTGCGAGCGATTTAAAAAAAAAAACTCGTGTAAATCTGGTACGACACAGCAAGCCATGTAGTATTCCCTATTTATGACGCTTCCAGACTCTGATGTGTCTATCAGCAGGATCCAAGAAAAGGCGGGACCCATCTGTAAAAGAGAACTGAGCCCTACGATGATGATGACGTAAGCACCTCACATGTTGAGAGTACCAGGCTGGGTAGGCAGCTGGATGGTTGGAAGTCAACGTTGTTTTGCAGATTGGGCGTCTTTTACTGAAGTTCAAAGCGTGTAGTCAGTAATAAAAGTGTTATAAACTGTTAACAGTGTGTGATTGCAGCTCATGGTCGATGCCTGCTGCCTTTTCAGTAACATGTTTTTGCTGCTTGACCTGCAGTTGGATGAGGCGATCCTTCATTGTTGTGGTGACTGTAGGCTGACCATACCATTGTCGTAACTTTACTCTGCCAATTGCTTGAAGCCATTTTTCTTCAGTTTGATGATGTTGAAGTGATACACTCTGAACCACTTGCCTTGCAGAAACAACATCTTATAGCCATCAAACTGCCCATGTCTAATCCAAGTCGCTCCGTTTTCATAATAGGGGCATGTTGTTTCATTGCATTATTTTGTCAGTGTGTCAGTTAACAAAAACAAATTAATAAGCACATTTTGTGGCTGGAACCTTGTTGTAGCATGTGCATTACTGGTTTTTGTCCTGGCATGTCTTGCACCGATTTCATAGGACTTTGAAAACTGTCCCCCTTTTTTTTTAGAGAAAATCCCACACATTAGACCACTGCTCATAACATACTATGACTCACTGATCAGGTGAGTCAAAAGTGCCCCAGAAGATATATAAATAAAAGCCCATCATCAAAGCCTTTTTTCATCAGGCATGAACACCACAAGTCAGTCAAAAACAGTCACAAACAAAACATTCAAAAACACAAACTGAGTGTTTTTTGTAATCAGTTTTATTTTCTTCTCTTCATTTTGATTTTGTTTTTGTGGATTCGCTGTGGAGGCCTGCCCTGGTACAGTCCCTTCCTTCCTGCCTTGGCAGACATCACTTCCTTGTAGCGCTGCTTGGTTTGTCTGCAACACACGCACACATTTCCATTTCTTTGGTATCAGTATCCCATCTTTGGGAAATTCGGCTCGCTTCCTCCCAGCTAGCAGCAACAAGTGTGTTCGTGTTAAGGCATAATAAGCCACCTGCACTTATGGCATATTGAGACTTATGTGCCCAGGGCCCGTATGTATGAGGAGGAAGTCAGCAACACTGGAAGTAGAGGCCTCTTTCGGAAGTGGGAACTCCCAAAGTTTAACTTTCCAACTGTTCACTATGCATGAACGCCGGAGTGGTGACTTCGAGAGTATTCGGTCAAGGTCGAGAAAATTGGGGGAATCCTAACTAGTACGCATGCGTTTGTGAACGGTAAGCTTGCCACCAGAGAAACAAATCTCATCGAGAGTTCAAAAGGCGAACAATGAGCGGGGATATAGCTCAGTTGGTAGCGCGCTGGATTTGTATTCAGTTGGCCGCTGTCAGCGCGAGTTCGATCCCAGGTTCGGCGGAAATTTATTTCACAGAGTCAACTTTGTGTGCAGACTCTCTTCGGTGTCCGAACCACCCCCCGTGTATACTACATTGGGTGTGCACGTTAAAGATCCCACGATTGACAAAAGGGTCTTTCCTGGCAAAATTGCTTAGGCACAGTTAATAATTGTCTACCATACCCGTGTGACTTGGAATAAGGCCGTGAAAGGTAAATATGCGCCGACATGGCTGCAATCTACTGGCCGTATAAAATTTCATCTCACACGGCATCACTGCAGAGCGCCTAGAACTGTACCCACGGAATATGCGCGATATAAGCGTCATTGATTGATTGATTGATAGTACTAACAGCGTTATTGCTGTTGTTTTTTGAATGGTTAAACGAAAGGGTCGGTTCAAACCTGTGATGATTGGAATCGAATGACTGCCTATGACAAATGACTTTGTTGGCCTGAATGCTAGGAGAAGAATAAATGACTATGTTGAACTTTTCTTAATTTTTTTTTTATCTCAGTTGCATGCAGGCAGCTTCAATCCTTTTTTTAATTTTTTTTTGGCGGGGAGTATTCCTCTTCATTGATCTTTATTTTTCTTTTCTTTTTTTCTGCTTTTTACATTAATTTTTCTACTTTAAATGTACCTATATCGTTAACAATACTATTTCTAAATGTATTTTAAACAACTTTTCTATATAACAATTCCCTCTCAGAAATGCATACAATATCCAGAGGGAAACCATATCTATAAATACCAACACACATTTTGGCTATCACTATCAAATAATTCACATAACTTATTATTGCCTTAAAACTTTGTGAATTTTCAAACACGCCCAAAAAACTTCCTTTAAGGTAATTTTTAATAATCATATTGTATTTACAAATCACTTTATCCTCAACACATTTCCAAATAAACATAATTTTTGGGCACAAAAAAACCAAACAAACCCAATTTCGTTCTCACAATAAGTACAACAATTACTGTATGTTGAACTTGTGTTTAATAATTTTATATAAAACTGTTGGACAAACATAGATTGGTTATAGGGAAAATTTGGGTTACTGGTAAAGTTTAAAAGGAAGAACATTATTCAGTAGACCGTAAATAACTAAGTTTAGTGACTTGTTTATTGGGGAAATGTCTGTCAAGAAGTTTAGAAAAGACAATACTGTTCATCGGTGTTTTAATTTGTTTTCCCTCGTTAATTTTTGATTACGATGGCGATGCATGGTTATGTACAGTTGAAAGTCAAGATTGGATTTTTTTTTGAAAGCATAGGACAGTTTCTATACGCATTTAAAAAAAATGAACACAGAGGCAAACTGCACCGGTTGTTGCAGTCTGAATGCAATTGAGGTCTATAAAGAAAAAGGTTGATAAAAAAAATAATGAAAAAATTATTTAACTCCCAGCGGCACTTGAACCCAGAGCGTCGGATCGAAATTCCGAATCTGTAACCACTGCACTATGCTACTCGTGTGGAAAATGCACGATGCAAAGTTGTGTTATCAGTTATTCAGTCGTGGTAGTTTGAAAGCTCACCACCCTCGATGAATGACTCGAGCACGTTTTTTTCGGTCAGTAAATGATCGTACTGTCAGTTTTGAGCCCCTCTGTTTCAAGCTTTTCACCTAAATTAAACAAGAATGTCACAGTTCGTGTCTATGGTGCAAGGTAGCCGACCGTCTCATTGTAGCCAAGTTACGACAGTTGCTCGATTGACGCATTTCACGTCTTCGATATTGTGTCTGAGCTCATTTCCCAATGAGCTGCCTTTAAAACCGGAATGTCATGCAATTGTAGTATGCGTTGGAGTTTTTTTTAGATGCGATATCGTCGTATAAATGATGAAATTAACTTTGAAAGTGGGAACTTCGGAAGCAAAGTTGCCAGCTACTCGGTATGCACGAGCTAATTTGAACGCCCGAAAGCGGCCGCTGTTCCTTTCTCCTAGAAAACAACCGGAAAGAAGAGGAACAGTATATCCAGACGCAGCCGGAAATGCAACCGACAAAGTCGCACCATGCGAAAACGAAGGCTGCTTAGACTGAGGCCGGAAGCCGAAAAGCCCGGAAGCCAGTCTCCGGTCAACCCCAGCACAGACACAGAGTGACCATGTGGTGAGAGACCTATGATTCCTAAAAGGAAAGTACCGGGAAGTAACCTCCGCCGCAGCCGCAAGAATAGCCTTGAGCCTTGACGGAAATCCTGACCATGTCCCTTCGCTGACCACCGACTGAACCTCAGAGTGGACCATTGAAGGACAAAGACCAAAGTCATAAAACCAGCGGTGGGAGGAAGCACGGAATAACCGGAAACCGGAAAACCGTAACCCGGAAAAACGACCCCACTCATCCCTTGACCATGAGGAAAAGGGTAAGTAGACCAACCATCCGACCACCGGCCTGGATAAGCGGACGTCACAACACCCTCCGGGTGAAGCAACGATTGCCCCGACTGAAGCACTGAGTGCTGAAAGCCGACTGCTATTGTTCCCTCTCTGACACCCAAACGGAAGTGACAGAAAGACGAACAGCATATCCGGCCGAAGCCGGAAAACGCCGCCGCCGAAACCACAGAATGCGGAAACAAAGACTGCGTAGACTGAGGCAGGAAGCCATAAAGCCAGAAGGCCAGTCTGCGGTCCATCCCACCACCAACGTCGGAGCGTACAAGTGAAGGAGGCCCTATTGCCAGACACTGTAGCTTCCTCCTTGCCATCCAAACAGAATTGCCAGGAAGAAGAACAGCGAATCCGGCCGAAGCCGGATAGCAGCCGCCGAAACCGTCACAACAGAAACGAAGACTGCACAGACTGAGGCCAAAAGCCATAAAGCCCGGAGGCCAGTCTGCGGTCCCTCCATACACTAGCGCCAAAGCGAACGTGTGTAGGTGGACCTATGCTTTCAGTCAAAACCGAACAAACGCAGCCACCGAAAACGCCACAGCGGAAACGAAGACTGCATAGACTGAGGCCGGAAGCCATAAAGCCCGGAGGCCAGTCTGCGGTCCCTCCGTACACCGCATCCTCAGCGTACGTGTGTAGGTGGACCTATGCTTCCGGCCGAAAACGGAAACGCAGCCGCCGAAACCGCCACAGCGGAAACGAAGACTGCATAGACTGAGGCCGGAAGCCATAAAGCCCGAAGGCCAGTCTGCGGTCCCTCCGTACACCACCGCTTCAGCGTACGTACGTACCACCACCGTTTATCCCGGCCGAAACCGGGAACGGCCGCCGCTGTCAGTCAACAAAGTCCGAACCTGCAACAGGCGTTCTTGTCAACTGGCCGCAAGCCACCCGAAAACGCAGCCGCCGAAACCGCCACAGCGGAAACGAAGACTGGAAAGACTGAGGCCGGAAGCCATAATGCCCGGAGGCCAGTCTGCGGTCCCTCCGTACACCGCAGCTTGAGAGTACGTGTGAAGGTGGACCTATGCTTCCGGCCGAAACCGGAAACGCAGCCGCCGAAACCGCCACAGCGGAAACGAAGACTGCATAGACTGAGGCCGGAAGCCATAAAGCCCGAAGGCCAGTCTGCGGTCCCTCCGTACACCGCCGCTTCAGCGTACGTGAGTGGTTGGACCTATGCTTCCGGCCGAAGCCGGAAACGCAGCCGCCGAAACCGCACAACGCGGAAACGAGGGCTGTGTAGACTGAGGCCGGAAGCCATGAAGCCCGGAGGCCAGTCTTAGGTCAACCCCAGCACAGACGGCAGAGCGTTTACGTGGTGGAGGACCTATGCTTCCGGTGGGAACCGGAAACAGCAGCCGAAATCGATTGCCGCTTCTGTTCTGCTGCAACCGAAGCCACGTAAGGGAACGGAGTAGTATGAATAGGGAAATGCAAGTAGTGACCTTGCCCCAAAGAATTGTCTCCCAAAAGGGAGCGTCCGGTAGCATGACGAGTGCTGGTGGACCAGTTCGACTTACCGGTAATGCCCCCCGTGGAAGCAGAAACCGACAAGACCGGAAAACAACTTCCTGGACCGGAATCCAAAGGTGCGGTCACGGAAGCCAAAAACCGGACATCCCCCACGGCCGGCGGAAGAGCGACGCTGCTGGCCGGCGTGGAGATCTGCAACCCCTCCTAAAACATGCTCCAAAACTCTGGAACTAAGGAATACAGCATAGAAGACATCAGAGCGCACTGCTCCGATGCCAACAAAAAAGGGGAGGCAAAAACAAAAGTGTCCAGCTGCGCCAAGCAAAAGAGCTAGGAGCAGAAAAAGGGCAACGTAAACAACGTATTGCGAGCATCTTCCGAACAACAACAATAAGAAGTGGTTTGGAAGAAAAGGAAGCGACTTAGACTAAAACTTGCTCTAAACGTCGGCTTCCCCCCGCCTCTTAACCGAGTCAGTCAAACTGACTGACAGACAAAAAGGCGTCCAACGCAAAAAATTCTACTGAACACGCAAGTCCAAAAGGACAAAGAAATCAGTACAAAACAACAGAAACGACGACATAACCAAGCTCGCCAACCACAAAAGCCGGCAAGCAAAGGCTTAACACCACTTAAATATAAGTCAGACAAACTGACCAACAACCAAAATGGCGACAACACAAAAAACACTGAAACAAACACGTCCGAAAGGACAGAAATTCAGCAAAGAAACAACAGTTCATGTCAACAAACGACGAAAATAAACCAAGCTCGCCAACCAAAAAAGCTGGCAAGCAACGGCTTAAAAAACATTTTAATCTACGTCAGCCAAGTTGGCAACAACAAAAATGGCGACAAGACAAAAACAGCTACTGAAAACAAAAGTCCAAAATGGACAGAATTCAGTAACTTCAAGCAAAAAATTCCAGTCAGACAAAAGACAAAGGAACGAGCTCACCAACTACAGGAGCCAGCAAGCGGGAAAGACAGGTAAGGTGGCCGGCAGGTGTCAACCAACACCAGAGTAAGCCACAGGAGCGCAAAAAACAGACGTCCTACCCTCAAGGACTGAAAAAGTCGTATGAATATGACCACGTGTTGGTATAGGAAGTGACGTAGTATCCACTAGATGGGAGGTAACTCCCGGGGTACTGGCCCGTTACCATGGCTACGTTTGCCTTTTTGGTGATGGGGTTGCTTCCCTTTAATGTGTTAGAGGGTAAGCGTTTTCAGTACCTAGCATCTCAGACTGTGTCAAATGCTATATGTGATTGGGAGTAAGCATATGTAATTTAATATACCTGTTATGACAGGCCATCTGCAATGTAGGGACACTTTTTGGCTGGTCCCAAAGGTATGCAGACCTGTTTACCCCAAACCCCAGGCAAGAGTACTTTCCCAAAAAGTTGAGTGTATTTTTCAAAAAGTTGGTGTACTTTGCAAGCAAAGCCATATGGGGTAGGGAAAATGTACGCGTGGGTGCAAACGTGTTTGTGTAAGAATAGCATGTCTTGTGAACACCTTCAGAATTTAACTCCTTCCAATACAACAGGAATAAAACAATTTTATTTACCTGTCAGTTTATAGCATTATAACCAGTGTCTTCCAAACAGATTGATAATGAAAAGATGAAGTTCGTGAAATAACATCTGCGGTTGACAGTGGCAAGTTCATTTTTACAATCATCTCAGAAAACATTGCTTCAGCGCGGACTACAGCCTTTTCTTCTGGCAGGATTTCCTTTGCGGGAATGAACTTCATAATTCCTTGGCAGCTTTCAGCGGATTTCTTTGCAGCAACCTTGTCCAGGTGAGTTTTAGAACTGCAGTGTCGTTCGATGTCATATTTCCCAGCATGGGCAACGGAGAAATCTGATTTACAATACTTGCAGTGTGCATGACTTTTTCCCATAGTAGACTCTACAATTCCTGGCTCTTTCTTATATTTCTCCAAGAAAATCTGCTGCTTCTGCTGTTTAGACTTGGTACAGTCATCCGAAACTGGCACATTTTTCCGCTTCATTTTGCCACGATTGTCCAGACGATCGCACGTGCCAACAACTGAACAAGGTTTCCACAGCTGAAGACTCGCTGTCATGGTTATCTCCCTTTGACCGAAACCGGTATCAGTTGTACCATTCCGTAATCAGCACACCAACACCGGAAAACGTATTCTAGACTTTTTCTTAGGCGTATTTTGTGCGTGTGTCGCGTATTTGCGTACCGATAATAATTTGGCGTACAAAATACGCCCAAATCGTACTGGTAAACAGGTCTGGGTATGATTTCATTACAGGTAACATTGTACATAGAAGCAGTAGAAAATTAAAAATGAGCCTTCTTTTACTTTGCACAGTTTTAGTGTTACAGAGGCTGACATAGGGAGGCTTAGCGAATAGGGAGACACCACGCTTTAATCTGTTGACACAAGCGTGGTACAAGTACCGTCAAAAACAGAAGGGCCCAATAAATTACAATAGGCAAAACTTTGCAACGTTTACATACGAGAAAAAAATCAAATCAATTATCTAATTATCAAAGAATCAAATGTTCTCGATAGCTTTCAGGATGTTTTCAAGGGAGAATTAGGCACACTAGAAACGGAACGACTATCCTATGAAGACGATCGACGACGCTCTAGAAGAGCCCGAAGGAGCTAGGTGTTTCACACACTTAGATGCGCGTAACGGGTTCTGGCACGTGGTGCTAGATGAACCAAGCAGTTTCTTGACTACCTTTGAATTGCCATTCAGAAAGTTTCGATGGAACCGCATGCCATTCGGTGTATCCGTCGCACCCGAAGAGTTTCAACGTCGCGTAGACGCAGCAGTAGCCGGACTTGCCAGGAGTGTTTGCCGTACATGACGACATAATCGTGTGGGGAAAAGGCGACAGTGAAACAGACGCGTCCGCCGATCATGATCAAAACCTCACTGGCCTTCTGGAACGCTGTCGCGAGAAAGGCATAAAACTCAACAAAGACAAGGTTGAATACAAAAAGACAGAAGTCTCGTACCTGGGTCACATAATCTCAAAAGATGGGTTGAAAGCAGATCCAAAGAAGATTGACGCAATTCAAGAATTTCAAACTCCGGAAGACAAGGCAGCATGGGAAAACACTAGAAAAAATCAAGAAAGCGCTCTCCGAACCACCAGTTTTGCGTTATTTTGATCCCAAAGCAGAGAAAATCACGCTGCAATGTGACGCGTCAGAGTTCGGGCTAGGCCCTTGTCTGATGAACGAGGGACAGCCGGTCCAATTTGCCTCAAGATCTCTCACTGAGACAGAACGTAATTACGCTCAAATAGAAAAAGAGATGCTAGCAATTGTTTTCGGACTTGAAAGATTCGAGAGATTAGTGTTCGGGAGACAAATAGAAGTCGAGACCGACCACAAGCCACTGATTCCAATCCACCGCAAGAGTCTGTTGAACGCACCGAAAAGACTACAGCGCATGCTGTTGAGAACACAGAAATTTCAGTACAATCTCGTGTACAAAAAAGGAACCGAAATGTTCCTCGCTGACGCGTTGAGCCGCGCCGTTAAGAAAGGCTCCACAGGGAAACAGAAGACAGAAAGAGAAGAAATATTCCTGACAGACATTGAGAAAGAAGTAGAAAACATTGACATGACAGCACACATCGCTGTGTCCGAAGACAGACTGAAGGATCTTCAGACAGCAACACGACAAGATCAAGATCTGTGTCAGCTGATGAACATCATTCAATCTGGTTGGCCCGACACAAAGAAGGAAGTACCACTAGCTCTCCAGCCGTACTTTCCTTTCAGAGAAGAGCTCACCATACAAAACGGGTTAGTTTTCAAAGCAGACCGAATTGTAGTACCGGCGAGCAGAAACAGACAATACTTCAGGCATTACACAGAAGGTGGTATACTGGCCAGGTTTACAGGCGAGGTGGTATACTGGCCAGGTTTACAGGCGAGGTGGTATACTGGCCAGGTTTACAGGCAAGGTGGTATACTGGCCAGGTTTACAGGCGAGGTGGTATACTGGCCAGGTTTACAGGCAAGGTGGTATACTGGCCAGGTTTACAGGCAAGGTGGTATACTGGCCAGGTTTACAGGCGAGGTGGTATACTGGCCAGGTTTACAGGCAAGGTGGTATACTGGCCAGGTTTACAGGCGAGGTGGTATACTGGCCAGGTTTACAGGTGAGGTGGTATACTGGCCAGGTTTACAGGCGAGGTGGTATACTGGCCAGGTTTACAGGCGAGGTGGTATACTGGCCAGGTTTACAGGCAAGGTGGTATACTGGCCAGGTTTACAGGCGAGGTGGTATACTGGCCAGGTTTACAGGCGAGGTGGTATACTGGCCAGGTTTATAGGCAAGGTGGTATACTGGCCAGGTTTACAGGTGAGGTGGTATACTGGCCAGGTTTACAGGCGAGGTGGTATACTGGCCAGGTTTACAGGCAAGGTGGTATACTGGCCAGGTTTACAGGCGAGGTGGTATACTGGCCAGGTTTACAGGCAAGGTGGTATACTGGCCAGGTTTACAGGCAAGGTGGTATACTGGCCAGGTTTACAGGTGAGGTGGTATACTGGCCAGGTTTACAGGCGAGGTGGTATACTGGCCAGGTTAACAGGTGAGGTGGTATACTGGCCAGGTTTACAGGTGAGGTGGTATACTGGCCAGGTTTACAGGCGAGGTGGTATACTGGCCAGGTTTACAGGTGAGGTGGTATACTGGCCAGGTTTACAGGCGAGGTGGTATACTGGCCAGGTTTACAGGCGAGGTGGTATACTGGCCAGGTTTACAGGCGAGGTGGTATACTGGCCAGGTTTACAGGTGAGGTGGTATACTGGCCAGGTTTACAGGTGAGGTGGTATACTGGCCAGGTTTACAGGCGAGGTGGTATACTGGCCAGGTTTACAGACAAGGTGGTATACTGACCAGGTTTACAGGCGCTAGGCGGATATGCAGAAGTTTCTCTACCACTGTCAACCTTGTCAGACGTACCAACCGGAACAAACAAAAGAACCGGCTGTTAGTCATCCTATACCAGACCTACCATGGCAATACGTAGCAGTAGACTTCATGGAGTTTCAGGGGAAAGACTAAGTAGTTCTGACAGACTACTACTCTGACTTTTTTGAAGTAGACAGACTGCAACAAAAGACAGGTGAAGAAGTCATATACAAGCTAAAAGCACACTTTGCGCGACATGGCTGCCCGGAACGCGTAGTCACAGACAATGGACCACCGTTTAACTCTAGCAGTTTTGTAGAGTTTGCGAATGCATGGGGATTTGAACACATCACAAGTTCACCAACATACCCGCAATCAAACGGGAAAGCAGAAAATGCCGTCAAAGCCGCAAAGACTCTGATGAAGAAGACCACAGAGGAATGTTCCGATCCATACCTAGCACTTCTTGAACTCCGGAACATTCCGTCCGAAAAAATGAAGACATCACCGTGCCAAAGACTTTTCGGAAGACGCACACGCACTCTGGTGCCCTCAGCAAAAACTCTGCTCAAACCAGACATGCACTAACGTGAAAGAAAAACTGATCAACAAAATAGAAACACAGCAACGTTACTACAACAGAGGTTCGGTGGCACTGGACACATTAACTCCAGGACAAACGGTCAGGTTCAAACCACCGCGATCAAGTTGTTGGAACAAAGCGAGAGTCGAAGAACAGGTTGATGTTCGGTCGTACCAGATTCAAACCGAAAATGGTAGGCGGTACCGAAGAAATCGAAAACACCTCCGAAAGTCACATGAACAGATATTCATTCAGCACCACAGTCACCAAAATACCATCAAAATACAACAGATCAAACAAACCAAACAGGGCAAAAACAAGTGACAGAAAGCATGACAACAAAACGACACAACACAGAAAATGGCACTCAGGATCATGAAACACAAGCAGAACAAACAACAAGCATTTCACCACAAGTGGCAACACGCAGTGGGAGACTGGTCAAGAAACCACAATACTTGCAAGAATATGAGACACAGTAAAACAACAAGTCGCGTAAGGCGAAAATACAATATTTAGTCAAGTAGCTGTCGAACTCACAGAATGAAACTGAACGCAAAGCCATTTTTCAGCAAGACCGTATACTCGTAGCATCGTCAGTCCACCGCTCATGGCAAAGGCAGTGAAATTGACAAGAAGAGCGGGGTAGTAGTTGCGCTAAGAAGGATAGCACGCTTTTCTGTACCAATCTTTGTTTTAACTTTCTGAGCGTGTTTTTAATCCAAACATATCATATCTATATGTTTTTGGAATTAGGAACCGACAAGGAATAAGATGAAAATGTTTTTAAATGGAAAATTTTTAATTAAATTTTCATTTAATTAATATACTTACCCAATTCTTATGAATGCATTGACTTCAGTCCCACATGCTAGATGTCGAAAAAACCACTCAAATTACCTGCCCTTAGTAGGGTGGTAACCAAGCTAAAAGCGACGCCATAGCCGTTGCTATGGCCTGACCTTGCTCAGTTACCCACAACACCCTGCGCACCACGTGAGCGCCAGCATCCGTAATAATCATTCGAGACTATTAAAACACCCCAAGGATATAAGACAGCGGGGATGGATGGGAGGGTATTAACTATAAGAATTGGGTAAGTATATTAATTAAATGAAAATTTAATTAAAAATTTTCCATTTAATTACATATTCTTACTCCAATTCTTATGAATGCAGATTCCTCCTAAAGGTGGAGGGAACCTACTTATGTCCTTGTAAGAACCTGCCCTGCAGCAACTAAAGCCAGCAATGAACTGGAGCCGTCTAGCCGCGTGCAGGAGATATCCCGAAGATAGAAACCGATGAACACATCGTCTGATCTCCAGTAAGCCGTTTGCAAAGCTTCGCCTAAGCGACCAGAACGCAACACGGCAATAAAGGAAGCACAAAATCTGTACCCGAGCTGTTGGCAAACTTCGCATAGGCGAGAGGAACACCACCAGCCAGAGAAGAACACCAGACTCTGGACTCCCTAACGCCTGAAGAGGAATAGAGGGAGGACTGAACGCCCCCCCCACCCTGTTCAAAATGCACCACTCATAGGACTGTCCTATGAATGTAGCAGAGCCTCTAGAGAGAGAACAATAAAAGATGTCTCTTTCGCCCCATTGTAAAGAAACAAGAACCTGAGCTAAAGCTCGTGGTTCCAAAAGACCGTAAAGTCAAAAAGGGATTTAAAAAGTCTAACCAGACAGTTAGACAATCCAAATCTCCCTGAGCGAGAATCCTCCCGAGAGGAGGGAATCAAACACCAGAGGAGATTGACCAGGTTTCTGAACCCCAAAACCTGGCCAAAAACCGTGAACAAACGGAACCAAAAGCCCTAAGGCTACATCCTCTGGCAAACCCCAAAAACGCATGCGCCTCACTGCCCTACAGGGCTGAGGCCCAGAGTAAGTAGAACAAAGTCCAACGCGCTAAACAAGGGGGAGCCTCTAAACCTCGTAAAACAAGGTCCTTTGATCATGCCCACCAGAGCGCCATGAACAACAGAAGAGAGGCCTATTTGTTTCAAAACAGCTGAGATAGCCGAGACGCCGGAACCTCAAAGAAGAGGCCCAGCTGCCCAAAGCCAAAAAATGAAACAGAGGTGAAAAACCACCTGGCTTGAGAGAGGGGCGCTAAGGAGTTGCACCCCCGCTCTATATCCCCAATTGGCCAAGGAGGCCAAAAAGGAGCATACACAGATAAAGTGGAGGAAATATATGCTTCATGCCCAAAGACCAGAGTCAGAACCCATGATCTAAAACACAAACAGCACGCCTCCAGACCCGTAAGCAGATGGGCCAACCCCTGTGCAAGCCCTGAGAGGACCTGTTGAGCGAGTCGGCCAGATCGCAGAGCTAGCCGGGGAGATATTCCCCTGAGAAAATGATTTAGTGTGAAAACCCAATCAGAATCCCTTATACTCTGTCTGACAGGGAGTGAGAACTTGCTCCTCCCAGCTAGTTCACATAAGAAGCAACAGAAGAATTGCCCGAATGCAACAGGACATGCCTGTAAATAGCCAAAAAGAAAGGCTAGTAGACTAAGAGCTACTGCTCCTAACCCCAGGCAAAAGAGAAGCCCAAGGAGTTGCGTCTACATCACAGCCTCAAGACTGCAATTGCCAGTGCAGGCCCCATCCAGACGAAAACGCATCCATAAAGCGGTCTAAGTCCGGGGGGAAACAAAGCTATGGAAAAAACACCCTGAGCGATCCAAAAGGATTCCAGCCACCTTCCCGCGTGGAGGAACCCACTCTGGAGGAGGACCCTCATGTCCCAGACCTGTGAGGCCGAACCCCCCAAAAAACTTGAGGAAAGACTAGAGGGCCAGCATAGCTATCGATACCGTCCGACCGAAGATCGGGTCTAAAGACCCCGCAGAGGCCTGCTCTCGTGCCAGACTGGCAGTGAAAAGAGCGTAAAGCCTCCCTATTCTCTCTTGTGTGAAGAACAAACCCTCCAAGAGACAAAGTCGAACAGCATGCCCAGGTAAAAACCTGGGATAAGGACAGCTCGGAATTTTGCCTGGTTACTGAGAGCACCAGGCAAAAAGCCTGGTTCAACCCAAAAGAAAGTGCAGCTGACAAGCTGATTGACCTTGAAAAAGCTCAACCAGCCCCCGAGATAGTCCAGAGACCAACACCCCCCAGAAACCGAGCCCTTTCCTGTGTGCAGAAACGCAGAAGGAAAGCTCATGTGAGAGCACAGAGGAAAATCTCAGCCAAAGCTGAAAGCTCTAGCCCATGCCGACCCACCTCCCGCAGAGAGGGAGGAGACACTGAACCAAAACACCCCTTTGTAACCGGGAGCGCATAAACGCGCTGCCAGCGGTCCAATAAGGAAGGGAAAGATTCCAGCTATTGAGTAGGTTTTAACAACCCCCGAAAAAGCCTGACCCTTGCTTCCTGCAACCAGCGTGAAATCAAACCCCTTGTAAAAGAAGGAGATCACACCAAGCAAAAACAGTGTGGGCCTAAAACGTCACCGAGAAACTCCTCCGCTCGGTGACGACCCTAGCCCAAGCTGCCAGCAGCCTGGCTAAAGCCTTATCCAAGGCATCCTCCCTAACCCAAAAGAGCGTTCAGGGAGGATAAGATTGCCTATAAGAAAGCACAGAAGAGAGTCTCAGCCAAAGCAGAAAACTCCAAACCATGCCATCCTAGCTCCTCCAGAGAGGAGAGGGAGGAGTAACATCATGAAAACCCCATGTTCCCTGTGGTCTGTAAGCGAAGCCAGGAAACTAGCCCCTGGCAATAAAAAAGTCCGGATCAGACCCTGAGCCTGAAAATTCCCTGCTATCTTCTTCCGCACTAAAAGTGAGGACGAAGCAGCCTGAAACCCCGAAGCCAGCAGTTCCCTGCGTATGAAGCAGCGGGAAAGGTGTAGGCTGAAGACCACTATCCTAAGGAGCGGATCAAGCCAAAAAGTGTGGCATGTGGTAGGCAATCACCGGAGACTCAGCAAATGAAACAATTGCGAGAAAGCCTGTGAAAACCCAAAACCATCCCGGAAGAGGAAGGAAGAGAGACACCCCCAACCTATCCGGGACAAAGTAAACTGCAACAGCAGCCGCTCTATGTATGGGAAGCCTACAACCAGTAGGCAGCCCTATACACTCCCCCTCCTCAAACAAGGAGTCCGAATCCTAACCACCAGTTGTGTAAAAGCACAAAAGGAGGGGAGACAGGGGAGGTCGCGCACTAAACACTCCTGCCGATAACACCGCCAAGAGTGTGAATGAAAAGCGTGATCAGTCTCTGACTGCCAACCCAAACCGCCCACCTGAACAAGAGGTGGGGGGAAGAGGGGTTGGTAACTGGCACAGCTCCCTGCCGAGAAGGAGAGAGAGTGGGGAAACAAGACAAAGCCGGGCCCGGCGCGTCTTACCCCACCCGCTGTGCGAGAGAAGCATCCCAGTGCTAAGAACCAGACTACCTGGTTTGAACCACAACTCACCCCAAGTGGGGAGGGGGGTGGTCCAGCAAAGCCGTAACCCCTAGAGGGGGGAAAGACTGAAATAGAGAAACGGCCGATCCTCACTCGTCCACCTGCCGAAGTCAAGTAGCCCTATCACTCACCCACCCCTAGGAGGGGGGGGTGACCTATGCTGGCTAAGGACAATGACCACTGGCCAGGCGATACTATAGCCGAGTCCCCGCAAACCATTGTGAATACAAAGAATGGGAGACTGGAGAGAAAGAGTATGTTCTGTCTCCGCTTGCCAAAGCGACCGCTCACAGGTAGACAGCCGGCACAGCCCGTGCAGAGAACAAAACGGAGCAAAGCTCATTGTTCCCTGACCACTGTGCGAGACACCCTGCCGAGAACAAAAGAGAGTCAAGCTCATTGTTTCCCGACCGCTACCCGCGACAAGCGCGGGCAGCTAACACAGCCACCTGCCCCAAATAGAGCAGAGAAGGAGTATGTAACGTAGCCTGGAAAGCCGTACATAGCACCCCCACTGTGTAGAAAGGCCTGAGCCACGCCATGCCCCAGATGGGGCGGGGGGTGGCTCGTCACAGCAGTAAGAGGGAAGGAGAGAGACGAACCGAAAAACGGCCGACCCCCATCCGTCCACCTGCCGTAGTCCTATAGCCCACCGCCCACCCACCCCGATAGGGGAGGAGAACGATTGTCGGGCCAGGACAATAGAGGCACAGACTGTGAAGACAGTCCAACAGCGCCCACCCAGTCCAACCCAGAGGGAGGGAAAGGGTGGAACGCTGCTCCAGCCCCCACTCGATCCTGCCCGGTGGGCGGGAAAGAGTGAGTCACTGATACCCCCCCCACCCGAACGCGCCCGGGGGGCGGGAAAGGGTGAGAAGCTAACACAGCCCCCTGCCCGCAAAGGGCAGAGTGGGACAAGCCCAGGCCGTGACTTACTGTGCCCCCCCACTCCCCCTTCCTCACGGTAAGGGGGCTGCATGACCGACCCAGCTGTGCTGTTTTAAAGCAAGCCGAGCGGCCAAAGCAGGCGGGGAGCAGGCCCCCTCTCCTAAAGGAGAGAGTGCTCGCGAACAACCCAGTCTACCAGTGGCAGAAAGGACTGAACCGAACTGGCCATTTGCACCAGACGACGGTGCGAAGCAGGAGCGCCCCCCCTATCCCCCCCCCCCCCCCATTGGCGGGGGGCTGCGTAACACACTGTGAAGTACCGGAGGTAATCAGAGTGGTTAGACGCAGGCAGGGAGCAGGCCCCCCCTCCTAAAAGGAGGGGGTGCTCGGAACAGCCCAGAGCCACCAGAGGCAAAAAACGGGCTGAACCGAACAGGTCGTTTGCACTAGACCACAGTGCGAAGCTGACGAACGAGAGGGCGGGAACCGCCGAACGCGCCTGAAACAGCTGAGAATAAAGACACAAAACATCGTTAAGTCCCCCCCCAAAAGGAGGACATTGACTGATTCCTCTTACGCAGAGAAAGGGGAAAGAATAGCCACACGGCCACCCCCCCCCCATCAGTCGCACCGACGACGATCCAACAAAAAGTCTATAAGGAGCCTAAAGGCTGATTAACCCCAACAGGGGAAGCGAGCTGTGAAAGAACTGAACCCGCCCTCGGAGGGATAGGAACATTAAAAGAAGTGCTGTTTGACGGATCTACGACCCGCATAATAGGCAAATCAAAGTTCTTTGGCTACTCTTAGGTATAGTTTTCTTAAACGGGCTAAGAGCCTTGTCACCTTCCAGTCTCGCGCCAAGTTTAGCTTTGTTGTCGGCCATTTTAAGACCGGCGAAAAACAGTCACCCAGAACGAAAAACTTCTGCGTGCGTGTTCAACACAAAGCTATCAACATTTATACCAAACATTAACAGGAAAGATCTCACCAAAAGGTAGACGGACAGGTAGACCCACAAGAAACCGGCTAGTCTCACGGACGAGCAGGCATGCGAAGGCCAAAAGTGAGTGACAAAATTCCGACACGTCCACCGTGTGTTGTCGAAAGTCGAGAATGATTATTACGGATGCTGGCGCTCACGTGGTGCGCAGGGTGTTATGGGTAACTGAGCAAGGTCAGGCCATAGCTATGGCGTCGCTTTTAGCTTGGTTACCACCCTACTAAGGGCAGGTAATTTGAGTGGTTTTTTCGACATCTAGCATGTGGGACTGAAGTCAATGCATTCATAAGAATTGGAGTAAGAATATGTAATTAAATTGATTTGGACAATTTAATTTTGATAATAATTTTTATATATTTAATTTTCAGAGCTTGTTTTTAATCCGAATATAACATATTTATATGTTTTTGGAATCAGCAAATGATGGAGAATAAGATAAACGTAAATTTGGATCGTTTTATAAATTTTTATTTTTTTTTACAATTTTCAGGTTTTTTAATGACCAAAGTCATTAATTCGAAAATTTTTAATTAAATTTTGATTTAATATAATATACTTACCCAATTCTTATGAATGCATTGACTTTAGTCCCACATGCTAGATGTCGAAAAACCTCTCAAATTACCTGCCCTTAGTAGGGTGGTAACCAAGCTAAAAGCGACGCCATAGCCGTTGCTATGACCTGACCTTGCTCGGTTACCCATAACACCCTGCGCACCACGTGAGCGCCAGCATCCGTAATAATCATTCGAGACTATTAGTCAAACAAACCCCCAAGGACATAATCCAGCGGGGACGGATGGGAGGGTATTAACTATAAGAATTGGGTAAGTATATTATATTAAATCAAAATTTAATTAAAAATTTTCGATTTAATCACATATTCTTACTCCAATTCTTATGAATGCAGATTCCTCCTAAAGGTGGAGGGAACCTACTTATGTCCTTGTCCTTATGCCCTGCAGCAACTAAAACCAGCAATGAACTGGAGCCATCAAGCCGCGTGCAGGAGATATCCCGAAGATAGAAACCGATGAACACATCATCTGATCTCCAGTATGCCGTTTGCAAAGCTTCGCCTAGGCGACCAGAACGCAACACGGCAATAAAAGAAGCACAAAATCTGTACCCGAGCTGTTGGCAAACCTCGCATAGGCGAGAGGAACACCACCAGCCAGAGAAGAACACCAGACTCCCGAACGCCAGAAAAGGAATAGAGGGAGGACTGAACGCCCCCCCCCCCCCCCTGTTCGGAACGCACCACTCATAGGACTGTCCTATGAATGTAGCAGAGCCCCTAGAGAGAGACAAATAAAAGACGTCTCTTTCGCTCCATTGTAAAGAAATAAGAACCTGAGCTAAAGCTCGTGGTTCCAAAAGACAGTAACGTCAAAAAAGGGATTAAAAAAGTCCAACCAGACAGTTAGAAAATCCGAATCTCCCGGAGCGATAATCCTCCCAAGAGGAGGGAACCAAACACCAGAGGATATTGACCAGGTTTCTGAAACCCCAAAACCTGGCCAAAAACCGTGAACAAACGGAACCAAAAGCCCTAAGGCTACATCCTCTGGCAAACCCCAAAAACGCATGCGCCTCACTGCCCTATAGGGCTGAGGCCCAGAGTAAGTAGAACAAAGTCCCACGCGCTAAACAAGGGGGAGCCTCTAAACCTCGTAAAACAAGGTCCCTTGATCATGCCGACAAGAGCGCCATGAGCAACAGAAGAGAGGCCTATTTGTTTCAAAACAGCTGAGATAGCCGAGAAGCCGGAACCTCAAAGAAGAGGCCCAGCTGCCCAAAGCCAAAAACTGAAACAGAGGTGAAAAACCACCTGGCTTGAGAGAGGGGCGCTAAGGAGTTGCACCCCCGCTCTAAATCCCCAATTGGCCAAGGAGGCCAAAAAAGGAGCATACACAGATAAAGTGGAGGAAATATATGCTTCGTTCCCAAAGACCAGAGTCAGAACCCATGATCTAAAACACAAACAGCACGCCTCCAGACCCGTCAGCAGAAGGGCCAACCCCTGTGCAAGCCCTGAAAGGACCTGTTGAGCGAGTCGGCCAGATCGCAGAGCTGGCCGGGGAGAAATTCCCCTGAGAAAAATGATTTAGTGTGAAACCCAATCAGAATCCCCTATACTCTGTCTGACAGGGAGCGAGAACTTGCTCACCCCAGCTAGTTCACATAAGAAGCAACAGAAGAATTGCCCGAATGCAACAGGCCATGCCTGTAAATAGCAAAAAAGGAAAGGCTAGTAGACTAAGAGCCACTGCTCCTAACCTCAGGCAAAAGAGAAGCCCAAGGATTTGCGTCTACATCACAGCCTCAAGACTGCAATTGCCAGTGCAGGTCCCATCTAGACGAAAACGCATCCATAAAGCGGTCTAAGTCCAGGGGGAAACAGAGCTAGGGAAAAAAGTCCCCTGAGCGATCCAAAAGGATTCCAGCCACCTTCCCGAGTGGAGGAACCCACTCTGGAGGAGGACCCTCATGTCCCAGACCTGAGAGGCCGAACCCCCCAAAAAACTTGAGGAAAGACTAGAGGGCCAGTATAGCTATCGATACCGTCCGACCGAAGATCGGGTCTAAAGACCCCGCAGAGGCCTGCTCTCGTGCCAGTCTGGCAGTGAAAAGAGCTTATAGCCTCCCTATTCTCTCTTGTGTGAAGAATAAACCTTCCAAGAGACAAAGTCGAACAGCATGCCCAGGCAAAAAACCTGGGATAAGGACAGCTCGGAATTTAGCCTGGTTACTGAGAGCACCAGGCAAAAAACCTGGTTCAACACCAAAAGAAAGTGCAGCTGACAAGCTGATTGACCTTGAAAAAGCTCAACCAGCCCCCGAGAAAGTCCAGAGACCAACACCCCCAGAAACCGAGCCCTTTCCTGTGAGCAGAAACACAGAAGGAAAGCTCATGTGAGAGCACCGAGGAAAATCTCAGCCAAAGCTGAAAGCTCTAGCCCATGCCGACCCACCTCCCGCAGAGAGGGAGGAGACACTGAACCAAAACACCCCTTTGCAACCGGGAGCGCCTAAATGCGCTGCCAGAGGTCCAAGAAGGAAGGGAAAGATTCCAGCTATTGAGTAGGTTTCAACAACCCCCGAAAAAGCCTGACCCTTGCTTCCTGCAACCAGCATGAAATCAAACCCCTTGTAAAGGAAGGAGATCACACCAAGCCAAAACAGTGTGGGCCTAAAACGTCACAGAGAAACCACTCCGCTCCGTGACGACCCTAGCCCAAGCTGCCAGCAGCCTGGCTAAAGCCTTATCCAAGGCATCCTCCCTAACCCAAAAGAGCGTTCCGGGAGGATAAAATTGCCTATAAGAATGCACAGAAGAGAGTCTCAGCCAAAGCAAAAAACTCCAAACCCTGCCATCCTATCTCCTCCAGAGAGGAGAGGGAGGAGTAATATCATAAAAACTCCATGTTCCCTGTGGTCTGTAAGAGAAGCCAGAAACTAACCCCTGGCCATAAAAAAGTCCGGATCAGACCCTGAGCCTGAAAAATTCCCTGCTATCTTCTTCCGCACTAAAAGTGAGGACGAAGCAGCCTGAAACCCCGAAGCCAGCAGTCCCCTGCGTAAAAAGCAGCGGGAAAGGTGTAGCCTGAAGACCACTATCCTAAGGTGCGGATCAAGCCAAAAAGTGTGGCATGTGGCAGGCAATCACCGCAGACTCAGCAAATGAAACAAATTGCGAGAAAGCCTGTGAAAACCCAAAGGCATCCCGGAAGAGGAAGGAAGAGAGACACCCCCAACCTATCCGGGCCAAAGTAAACTGCAACAGCAGCCGCTCTATGTATGGGAAGCCTACAATCAGTAGGCAACCCTATACACTCCCCCTCCTTAAACAAGAAGTCCGAACCTAACCACCAGTTGTGTAAAACACAAAAGGAGGGGAGGCAGGGGAGGTCGCGCACTAAATCTCCTGCCAATAACCCGCCAAGAGTGTGGATGAAAAGCGTGATCAGTCTCTGACTGCCAACCCAAAACCGCCCACCTGAACCAGAGGTGGGGGGAAGAGGGGTTGGTAACTGGCACAGATCTCTGCCAAGAAGAAGAGAGAGTGGAGAAGCAAGACAAAACCGGGCCCGGCGCGTCTTACCCCACCCGCTGTGCGAGAGAAGCATCCCAGTGCTAAGAACCAGACTACCTGGTATGACCACAACCCACCCCAAGTGGGGAGGGGGGCGGTCCAGCACAGCCGTAACCCCAAGAGGGGGTAAGGACTGAAACAGAGAAACGGCCGTAAACGGCCGATCCACGCTCGTCCAACTGCCGAAGTCAAGTAGCCCTATCACTCACCCACCCCTAGGAGGGGGGGGGGGGGTGACCTATGCTGGCTACGGACAATGACCACCGGCCAGGCGATACTAAAGCCGAGTCCCTGCAGATCATTGTGAACACAAAGAATGGGAGACTGGAGAGAAAGGGTACGTTCTGTCTCCGCCTGACCATGTAGCCAGCCGGCACAGCCCGTGCAGAGAACAAAACGGAGCAAAGCTCATTGTTCCCTGACCACTGTGCGAGACACCCTGCCGAGAACAAAAGAGAGTCAAGCTCATTGTTTCGCGACCGCTACCCGCGACAAGCGCGGGCAGCTAACACAGCCACCTGCCCCAAACGGAGCAGAGAAGGAGTATGTAAGGTAGCCTGGAAAGCCGTACATAGCACCCCCACTGTGTAGCAAGGCCTGAGCCAAGCCACCCCCAGATGAGGAGGGGGGTGGCTCGTCGCAGCAGTAAGAGCGACGGAGAGAGACGAACCGAAAAACGGCCGACCCCCCTCCGTCCACCTGCCGTAGTCCTATAGCCCACCGACCACACAACCCGATAGGGGAGGAGGACGACTGTCGGGCCAGGACAATAGAGGCACAGACTGTAAAGACAGTCCAACAGCGCCCACCCCGTCCGACCCAGAGGGAGGGACAGGGTGGAACGCTGCTCCAGCCCCCACCCGATCCTGCCCAGCGGGCGGGAAAGAGTGAGCCACTGACACCCCCCACCCTGCCCCAAATGGAGCAGAGAAGGGGTATGTAACGTAGCCTGGAAAGCCGCCACCCCAACGCGCCCGGGGGGCGGGAAAGGGTGGGAAGCTAACACAGCCCCCTGCCCGCAAAGGGCAGAGTGGGACAAGCCCAGACTGTGACTTACCGAGCCCCCTCTCTCCCTCTCCCACCCGGGGAGAGAGCTGACTTCCCACCGCAGCAGTGCTAAAAGCAAGCCGAGCGGGAAGAGAAAAGAGAGGAAGCAGCAGCCCCCCCGCCCCCAATGGGACAGGGATGGCCAAGGCCAGGCTGCGACTTACCATGCCCCCCCTCTCCCTCTCCCACCAGGGGAGAGAGCTGACTTCCCACCGCAGCAGTGCTAAAAGCAAGCTGAGTGGGAAGAGAAAAGAGAGGAAGCAGACCCCCTCTCCTTACGGAGAGAGTGCTCGCGAACAACCCAGCCTACCAGTGGCAGAAAGGACTGAACCGAGCTGGCCGTTTGCACCAGGCGACGGTGCGACGCAGGAGCGCCCCCCTATCCCCCCCCAATGGCGGGGGGCTGCGTAACACACTGTGAAGTACCGGCGGTAATCAGAGTGGTTAGACGCAGGCAGGGAGCAGGCCCCCCCTCCTAAAAGGAAGGGGTGCTCGAGAACAGCCCAGAGCCACCAGAGGCAAAAAACGGGCTGAACCGAACAGGCCATTTGCACTAGGCCACAGTGCGAAGCTGACGAAACGGGAAGGCGGGAACCGCCGATCGCGCCTGAAACAGCCGAGAATATAGACACAAAACATCGTTAAGTCCCCTCAAAAGGAGGACATTGACTGATTCCTCTTACACAGAGAAAGGGGAAAGAATAGCCACACGGCTACTCCCCCCCCCCCCCCATCAGTCGCACCGACGACGATCCAACAAAAAGTCTATAAGGAGCCTAAAGGCTGATTAACCCCAACAGGGGAAGCGAGCTGTGAAAGAACTGAACCCACCCTCGGAGGGATAGGAACATAAAAAGAAGTGCTGTTTGACGGATCTACGACCCGCATAATAGGCAAATCAAAGTTCTTAGGCTACTCTTAGGAATAGTTACTAAACCAGGCTAAGAGCTTTGCCACCTTCCAGTCTCGCGCCGAGTTTAGCTTTGTTGTCGGCCATTTTAAGACCGGCGAAAAACAGTCACCCAGAACAAAAAACTTCTGCGTGCATGTTCAACACAAAGCTAACACCATTTAACCAAACATAAACAGGAAAGATCTCACCAAAAGGTAGACGGACAGGTAGACCCACAGGAAACCGGCTAGTCTCACGGACAAGCAGGCATGTGAAGGCCAAAAGTGAGAGCGAAATTCGGACACGTCCACCGTGTGTTGTCGAAAGTCGAGAATGATTATTACGGATGCTGGCGCTCACGTGGTGCGCAGGGTGTTATGGGTAACCGAGCAAGGTCAGGTCATAGCAACGGCTATGGCGTCGCTTTTAGCTTGGTTACCACCCTACTAAGGGCAGGTAATTTGAGAGGTTTTTCGACATCTAGCATGTGGGACTAAAGTCAATGCATTCATAAGAATTGGAGTAAGAATATGTGATTAAATAATTTTTAAGCCACCAAGCTGAAATGCAATACCGAAGTCCGGGCTTCGTCGAAGATTACTTGACCAAAATTTCAACCAATTTGGTTGAAAAATGAGGGCGTGACAGTGCCGCCTCAACGTTCACGAAAAGCCGAATATGACGTCATCAAAGACATTTATCAAAAAAATGAAAAAAAACGTTCGGGGATTTCATACCCAGGAACTCTCATGTCAAATTTCATAAAGATCGGTCCAGTAGTTTAGTCTGAATCGCTCTACACACACACACACACACGCACACACGTACACACACACACACATACACCACGACCATCGTTTCGATTCCCCCTCGATGTTAAAATATTTAGTCAAAACTTGACTAAATATAAAAACAAAACTAAACTAAATTGACTGACTGCTATGTTTTTGATCTGGACTAGTCAAACAATGTGGTGCAAAAAGGAAGAAGTTGTATGACTTATTATGCATATTTGTGTTTGTTATGCGTAAATGGTGTAGTACTATTAAGATGGAAATTATGTGTGAGGTACTATTGAACTGACTTATTATGCATATTTGTGTTTATTATGCGTACATGGTGTAGTACTATTAAGATGGAAATTATGTGTGAGGTACTATTGAACAAAACCATAATTTGTGTTGTTCTGAGTGTGTCACATCATTGAAATACATTCAGGTGTTGTTATAAAGAATGTTGTATTGGTGTTGTGGATAAAAAAATGTGTTTCAGAGTTTGGTAATTGTAAAAGTAGGAACAACGTTGGTTGCATATGATTTGTCCATTACTTGGTAGGAGTAATTTAGAGAGTAGGACATTTGATTTGTTTGCATTCTTTAGAGAAAGGGGGATGACACGATTAGTGAGCTTAGTAAGGCACAAGGCCAGACATGCACATTGTAACAAGGGCATACGTCACGGGACATGCGCACTGCACGTTACTGCCCACCATGCAAGAGAATATCTAGGTCGATGTACCATACATGTGCTTGCCTCAACTAAGAAATGAATAAAGCTTGGAACACACTGACAGGAGTTGCCTCCGTGTATGTGCTGAACTGAAAGACGTTACACCCAGAACAGGTTGTTTTGTTTTGCTAGCTTGCGTATTGCGTGTGCTATTCTATTTCACCTGATGCAGGTGTCGATCGCAAGAGCGGTCAAAAACAGGACTCTAATATTGTGCCAAAAAGCGCTGTATTTTGACAAAGCAAGACAACTGAAGGGTTCACAGATTAGGCAACCGACTCACTGGTCAAGGCTGAGGGGAAACAAGAGTATCTTGTCAATGAAAGAGGTTACACACAGACACACGATGCTGAGAACTGTGGCCGGTTTTTCACTCACTTTCGCTCAGGACCTTCATCGACTGTGGCTTTTGTTGTTAACGTCCAACAGACAAGAATAAAGAGCATAGTGTATTTTCATGTTGGCATCTTCGCATGTACTCCATTCCTGACCAAAACTACCCCCCTTCTGATGGGTACACGTGCACTCAAGTTGTCAGTGACTGTCATCACGCCTTAGCGGCTGTGACCTTTGTACCAAGAGCCGGACTGCTCTGTTATCGATTTTGTTGTGGTGAAAATTTGACGATGGTCTGTCCGCACATTGCAGGTATGACCTGCTGTTGGGACCGAAAATTAGTGTCCGCGTCCACGTTTTGCAGGTGGCCGTTTAAGGGGGGGCAAATATAGAAGGAAAACACTCCGTGCCGAGCAAATGTGTCCGTACATGTCAGGTGGCCGCTCACGCCGGGGGCCGTACATTGCAGGGACTGCTGTACTTACTTTCTGAAATCTTCGTCGGCCATGATTTCATCAAGCAGGGTTCGCTTTCTCTTCTTCTTGGGTATGCGGTCATGGTAAAAGTTGACTGGATTTTCTTCAACTTTTCCAATCTGCACATAACAAACATTGATCACATAAATCACACAAGACTGACCGAACAAATAAAAAAAAATGGTCACAGGAAAACAACAACATTGATTCTTGTTCCACTCCACACTCACAATCCCATGCAAATATACGAAAACATATGTTAACTGTATTAAACTTGGCCAAACAATTATTGCAACAGATTTCAAACCCAAATTAAAGCATTAATCCCTGTGTCATTTCATTAAAACTTTACATGCCAGTTAAGGCCGTTCACTTAACCTTCAGGAACATCTTTTGAATTAAATATTTCGTTTACAGGGATCACATGACCGCCGGCTCAAGTAAGGGTACCCTCGAAATCGACCAGACAAAAACAGAAGGGCCATATGAAAAATCGACAAAAAAATCACAATTGCCAAAACTTTGCAACTTTGACATTCGAGAGGAAAATCAAATCATTTATCTACCTTGATCAGCTTGTTTTGTTTTGCTACCTTGCGTATTTCGTGTGCTATGCTATTCCTACTGATGCAGGTGTCAATCGCAAGAGCTGTCAAAAACGGGACGTTTTGCGTCATTCTTTAGGGGTATTATGACAAAAAAGGCTGCACTTTAGCCATGACTGGGTGGATTGCTTTGAAACTTCAAGAATATTTTACCAACATACTACAGATACCTCGGGCAAAATTATGGATTGTTAGTTATTTGTTAAAATAGTATGCAATTTTTCGAAAGAAGTTTTTAACCTCGTCTTAGTCTTTCGGTTGAGACGAAAAACCGAGGTCCCTTCGTGTACACTACATTGGGGTGTGTACGTTAAAGATCCCACGATTGACAAAAGGGTCTTTCCTGGCAAAATTGTATAGGCATAGATAAAAAATGTCCACCAAAATACCCGTGTGACTTGGAATAATAGGCCGTGAAAAGTAGGATATGCGCCGAAATGGCTGCGATCTGCTGGTCGATGTGAATGCGTGATGTATTGTGTAAAAAAAAATTCCATCTCACACGGCATAAATAGATCTCTGCGCCTTGAGTCCGAGTCTGGAGATACGCGCGTGATATAAGACTTCATAATAATAATAATAATAGGATTGTTCACTTTGGTCCAAAACATTCATGACTTTGCATGTCTTTAGAAAAATGATTGATACACACACTGCAAAAGTTTTATGTGCATATAAGCACCGACACAAATTTGCTAGGCCTGTAAACACGCTTGATATTTAAGCGATGATTCTGGTGCCACAGAGCGTGACCGTAGCATGTTTTAAGAGGCACGCAGCGATAACAGCTGTCAGCGCAAAACAACGTGAACATTCCATTTTTTTTCTCATGTGTTTGCATGACTAGCAAATTACAGACATGAGACCAGCAAATGTTCCAAAAGTAGGAAAGTAAGCCGGGGTCCAGGGGCAACGCCCCGGTAGGGGGTTCAGGGTGCCCCTCTGACGGAAAATGAATGTTAGAATTATAAAGGCCATTTTGGGGCCTCTCCTGATAGCAAAAAATTAGATCATGCCTTTCTAAAAAGCTATAAAAATCACAAGAATAATATGTTTTAGCATTTTAAACAAAAGTGTAATTTATAACAATCACACACACACACAAAACTTACTTGAAAACTTTCAGAACCAATACATTTTTTCCACCAAGTCCGTATTTTACCACGCAGTGGCCGTTGTCGCACCACGTGCACACGGCCTGACCGGGAATGGATATCTTGGCGATACTGTCGCCAATGAGCTGGCGCCTTTCTTTCTTGTTGTGATAATGACAGTCACTTCTTCTGACAGCCAGTTGGCTTTCCACTTGTTTTTCACACTTTGGTCGTCGATCGTAAGAGCTTCCACAGCCGACAAAACAATACGGAATCCAGACGCCATGATGCTACCTTTTTCACCTTCGGCGTTTGGAGATCGGCAGCCAATCAAAACAACCCTCAAACCGCCATCGGTGAATAATTAGGCCAAGGCGATAATCGTCGGAGATCGACAGCCAATCAAACGCGACCCATGATACTGCTATGGGTTCACGCGAGTGCTGGGGTGCGAATGCACTGACTTCAGACGCAGACAGCTTCAGCTGAACGGTTCATACCACCACCCTCCCCTTCCCCCCCTTTTTTTTCTCAACGAATTTGCATCGATCTCAAGAATGGTCTGTGAGCTAAGGAAAATATCGGAATTCCGATAAAATTCGGACCAGTCCCATGTCTGAAATTAACGCCAGCGGCGACACGCAAATGAAACTTAGACAGAATCTGTTTATATGCAAAGTCATGAATTTTTTGGACGCAAGTGAATGATCCTATGACGAATTTAACAACATTTTCTGAAACATTGTGTCACATCTGAATAAACAATCGTAACGATCTAAACTTTCGCACGAAGTATCTCTAGTATGTTGGTAAAATATTCTTTAAATTTTCAAAGCAATCCACCCAGTCATTGCTAAAATGTATAGCTTTTTGACATGATACCCATAAAAATGGACACAAAACGTCCCGTTTTTGACAGCTCTTGCGATCGACACCTGCATCAGTAGGAATAGCATAGCACGTGAAATATGCAAGGTAGCAAAACAAAACAATCTCTAATTATTTGCAAGAGGATGCACATATTTAGGAAAATATGAAATGCAAATGGCCGCCATAATTATATTTTGTCGATATCTACTTCCTCTAGCAGATAATCAAAACCGAACATATGTAGACGGGTACATAAGGATGAAGACCAAATGTTGCGGTGATACTATCCTTACTGCCAGGTTCCAATTAGTCGCTGTATGTACCTTAATCGGTGAAAACTAATTACTTTATTCATTAGCGGTTATCACGTGTGAGCCTGATGTCAAAGGAAAGTGCAGAGTCTTAGGAACACAACTGTATCAACATCAAGAGTACTGGTCAAGAAACAAAGACGCACGAAGCAATTGAAAACTGTGATTTTCGTAGGTATTAATTGGCTTAAAGCTGTGGTCTATTTATGACTTTCCGGGCCTACGAGGTTGAAAAATAGGGATACAATCATGTACAGAATTCTGTACAGCAAACGCTACCCGAAACCCCACCTATACGGCGTGTATGACCTTAAGAGCTTCAGTCAACGCTTGAATTTTGCAGTGGTAACATCCGGTTTGCTCTCTCAGAGCTGAGCATATTTGTCAAGAATTAAGGATCGAGCAGAAAAAATAAACGACTTGGCAGGGATTCGAACTCGAAGGCCTCGGGGCCTCGAAAGGTCGGGGCCGATGTCTTAACCGCTAGGCCAATTCACCAGTGTTGTCAAAGATAAAAACAAGAAGGGCAAAGCCCATACGACTCACATGCTTGACCTTGACCTTTACATGACCTTGACCTTCAGAGTCAAGGTCAAATAACTAAACCTAGCAATGACATCATACACTAAGAACTGCTTTACACATTTTTCCTACCAAAATACATGTGACCTTGACCCAAGGTCAAGGTCATCCAAGGTCATGCAACACAAAGCTGTTAATTCAAGACATAGGAAGTACAATGGTGCTTATTGGCTCTTTCTACCATGAGATATGGTCACTTTTAGTGGTTCACTACCTTATTTTGGTCACATTTCATAAGGGTCAAAGTGACCTTGACCTTGATCATATGTGACCAAATGTGTCTCATGATGAAAGCATAACATGTGCCCCACATAAATAAACGACTTGGCAGGGATTCGAACTCGAAGGCCTCGGGGCCTCGAAAGGTCGGGGCCGATGTCTTAACCGCTAGGCCAATTCACCAGTGTTGTCAAAGATAAAAAAAAACAAGTCGCGTAAGGCGAAATTACTACATTTAGTCAAGCTGTGGAACTCACAGAATGAAACTGAACGTAGTCCGCCGCTAGTGCAAAAGGCAGTGAAAGTGACGAGCCTGTTTGGCGCGGTAGCGATTGCGCTGTGCTTCATAGCACGCTTTACTGTACCTCTCTTCTTTTAACTTTCTGAGCGTGTTTTTAATCCAAACATATCATATCTATATGTTTTTGGAATCAGGAACCGACAAGGAAATAGTTTTTAAAACGATTTCGGAAATTTAATTTTGATCATAATTTTTATATTTTTAATTTTCAGAGCTTGTTTTTAATCCAAATGTAACATATCTATATGTTTTTGGAATCAGAAAATGACGAAGAATAAGATGAAATTTGGATGTTTTTGGATCGTTTAATAAAAAAATAATTTTAATTACAAGTTTCCGATTTTTAATGACCAAACTCACTCATTAGTTTTTAAGCCACCAAGCTGAAATGCAAATTACCAAACCCCGGGCTTCGTCGAAGATTGCTTTGCCAAAATTTTAATCAATTTGATTGAAAAATGAGGGTGTGACAGTGCCGCCTCAACTTTTACAAAAAGCCGGATATGACGTCATCAAAGGTATTTATCGAAAAAATGACCGGGGATATCATACCCAGGAACTCTCATGTCTAATTTCATAAAGATCGGCCCAGTAGTTTAGTTTGAATCGCTCTACACACACACACAGACAGACAGACACACACACACACACATACACCACGACCCTCGTCTCGATTCCCCCCTCTATGTTAAAACATTTAGTCAAAACTTGACTAAATGTAAAGATAATTTTATATCATTGTACACTTGAATCCAAAATTTTAATAATAAATTTTCATTTAATTAATATACTTACCCAACTCACAAATAGCAATTAACTCTAGTTCAGTGCTGGTAACGCTGTATGCGTCCCCTTGGTAACAAGGGAGACCACTCTAAAAAAGAAAGTGATCAATCCCATAAGGCCAGACTTCCGTATGCGTGCGCATATGCCGCCATCTTATCATTCCAAACGAAGCCCAACTCACTCTTTTTTAGACCCCAGTACCCCCACAGCCGGGAGGCGGGAGGTAATAAACGTTGTGAGTTGGGTAAGTATATTAATTAAATGAAAATTTATTATTAAAATTTTGGATTTGAATTACATATCTTTACCCAACTCACAAATAGCAGATTGCTACTATAGGTGGCGGGTATATAGTGAAATTATGATATTAGGACCTGTCCCGCGGCTATACCATAACGGGTAACGCGAAACTGCCGTCCTGTCTCAAGACATCTCTGAGGAAGAAATTAATAAAAACCTCCTCAGACCGCCAGTAAACCTACTCCAGTCTTCAGCCTAAAGGGCCCGACCGGAGGACTGTCAAAGAGGAGGCCCATGCCCTTGCCTCATACGTTCTAGCTACAGTGAGAGGCAAAACTGCCCTAACATCCCCAGACTATGCTTGTCAGCAGGTAAACACCTGTCTGATCAACCTGGAGACTCACTTGGTTAAAGTTACTTTTGCAATATCCTTACACCTTGCTGTGTTAAGAGATATCATAAAAGCTTCTGACCTTCTGACCCAATACCGAGTCCGTGACAGGTACCTTCTTAGTGGCCTCACGGGACAAATATCCACATCAAGCTCCCCCGGAGCAAGAATCCAAAATAGCAGTCCACCTATGTAAGGTTGACTTCAAAAAGTCATACCTCTACCAGAGTAGATGGACCTTCTTCCCTCCTTAAAACATTGTTTAACGTCATTTTCAACCGTTCTAGGATAACTCACGACGGAGATGAAAGATAAGGCAAATGCCCTTTGATTCAATGATCTAACAAGATTCGTGCAAGTCAGAAAAATCTTCGAAACTCGAAAAGATAAATTGGCTAAACGTGACTCTAAAGAAGCCAAACTCTTGCTTCGTGAATTGAAAATTGCAATTCGACGCTGGTTTTCCCCATTTTCCGCTAAAAAGCCAGAAAAGTCGAAGAAACCCAAAAGTCATAGATCAATCTTTCTTAAAAAGAACTGTCTATATTCAAAAAAGCCAGAAAGTACCCTTACTCCCACTTCTCACAGAAGCTACTAGAGTAAGCTTGGCCGATTTCCGTGTTGATCAGCCCGGCTAGCCTTGAAAAGGGTTAAAGCAACGCTGCACCAAGCCATAACTATGTGACAGAACTCACATAAAGTCTTAAAATTAAGACATGGAAGAAAAAACGGAAACCCAAAATAGGTGGAACGCCACCCGCATTAAACGGAGAGAAGAGGAGTTCTTTCCGTAAGAAAAAAGCCCTTTGTACCAAGCCAGTCTGAGTGACAAATGAACAAAAACGCCATAACCCCTATAAAGACTCTGAACCAAATCCAGAGTTGGGGCGGAAGCGCCTGAGTATCCCCAGGATACCCTTACAGTAGACATCCGTGTAAATCGAATGTGAGAAAGCAAAAATACCTTCTTGCCAGCCTAAAGAGGTCTGGAAACCAAGATTGCAAAGACCCGTACTGTGCGACCAACAGGTCGCCAAAACGATCTATGAAAGAGACCCTGTGAAAGCGAGGGTAAGGAGCCAAAAGCTAAAGTAGATAACAGCCAGCCTGAAGCTTTTCGTTTGGATAAGGAAAAACAGCCAAGGCCTGCCTTGCGCTTTCCTTTTACCGTGAGATTCTCTTTGTTAGAGAAAAACCCGCGTGCATAGAAGCGGACTCAAACAGAGAACTTTCAAACAAGAAAGAGATTAAAGTCTCGCCAAAAGAACAATACTTTTTAAGGCAGAGGCTTACTCTCAGGTAATAAACAGCAAAGTTACATCCTTTGTATTTGCGTCCTGACGGACCACAAAGATAACCTGTTAGAACGTAACCGCCCAGGCGAGAGAATAAAAGCCAGATTCGTTCAAAAGAGCCAATCATAAAGAAAAGATGCCACAATCTACCAGAGCTAGGAGATCCTGATCTAACAGACAGTTTCTCCTTGCTATCAAAATCCAGATGGATGTTTGCCAAACCCGAGGGCGGTTCCGTAGAACGAAAAAAGAGAACCTAAGTTCTTAAGCTTGTAGTTAACCTAAGCCTACAGAAAGCGCTCCGCGAGTGACACGCTACTTGAGCGTAAGACACAAGCTAAAGCAACACCGCCACAGGTATAAAGTCGAGCGTTGTCCACAAATGTGATGACAAAGAAGACTCGCTTGTGAAAACCTCCACAAGAACAAAAAGACCCCGCCAGAGGATCTAAGAACTTAACACTCAAAGATTCTCCTCAGAAGGCTCAAATCAACTACAAAATGCCGCGAACAGCGACACAGCTGAAGTATGAGCCTCCCCTTGTTCAACAGTATCATAACGATCATCGAAATGAGAACCAGCCACCAATCCCGATAAGGCAATGCTTGCCAAAAATCGGAAAAGTTTTGAAAATTTTCAAACACCGGAACTCCATGACCAGATACTCCATCCACCTGTCTCCTTCCAGCTGGAAGAGGAAGTGGATACAGCCTGTATAACAGCAAAGGAACCGCAGTAACGGAACCGGAAGCCAAAGGCTGACAAGTACCGACTACCAACGCCACAGTGTAAACGGTAGAAGGCTGAAGGGACCTGTAATAGGCACTCTTCTTGTCTTTGAGGTCCTTGTTGGTGTAAACTCTATCCAGAGCTTCACCGGGTCTCGACTTGGCGACAACAAGTGCTTCGAGAGTGTCTTTTGCCATGCTGCCTCTAAAATCTGTCTTTTTCTTGCGGACCACCGAGAAAATCCTCTCGCAGTGTGCTGAAGAGTGTGGAATGGTGAGGATTGACAGCATGACCATTGGCAAGTGTTGGAACATTGACGCCATCTTTTCTTCGATCTTTTCTTCTTGCAAGAAGTTGACGCGCATGCGTATTAGCTACAAAAAGCTGCTCGGCAATAGTCGGAACCCGCCTACGTCATTTCTCAGCTGTGACTTTGGCAATTTCCGGAAGACATTCACCAGGCAATCTCTCTCGCTCACACTGTTGTGAGCGTGTTTGGAATTTTGTTGAGTTTCCGGGACGCATTTCGAACATCCGTATTTTCCGGAACCTGTACCGGAAGACACGGCCGCAAAAGCGGAAGCGAAACCGGCCGTGGATTAGTAAACATTAGAACCAACCGGCTGCATAGAAACACCCCGGACGATCCCGTTGTCCTCAAACCATTTCAGCTGCGAGCGCCACTGCACTTGCTAACATGAAACGGAACCTGAATTCAGTGCTTTTCATAAATGCGGAAGCACCTTCCTCTGACAGCCGTCAAGCACAACCGTGCAATCCGGAAGCTGACTCCCTGTTTGACTTAATTGTCCAACAAAGAACCAGCCCTACTGCTCACTTCCTGCCCCCTGGGAGGAAGCGGAAGTCAAAACTACAAGACATTTGCCATCTTCAGGGCAATGAATGAACTTTCTGTTCCTCCGAACTCCGGAAGTCGTCGAACAAAGATAGAGGTGGACGAAGTAAAAATATTTCTCAGCCACTCCTTCCTGTCAAGTCCTAAATGCCGTTTTCCACTGCCCACGTCACTGCCAGGTCTGCCTACCCTCCAAGTGAAGCTTCAGGGACAAAGTTCTGTTGAAGATTAAAAGAAGTCGATTTTGCGCGAAGCGCAACAGTCGAGGTTGCGCGAAGCGCAAGCGAGCCGGCTAGGGGGGTCCGGGGGCATGCTCCCCCGGAAATTTTTTTTGGCCAAAAGGACACAATTGGTGCAATCTGGTGTCATTTTACCCTAACATTGCCTTCAAATCATCTTGCCAAACTTGAACATTGTCACTGTAAATGTCACTGAAAAAATGAAATTCAAACTTACAATATTTACATTTTGTACAAGGTTTGGTGGTGTCACTGCATTCATTTGGAGCTGGCCTGAAGGGACCTGTAATAGGCACTCTTCTTGTCTTTGAGGTCCTTGTTGGTGTAAACTCTATCCAGAGCTTCACCGGGTCTCGACTTGGCGACAACAAGTGCTTCGAGAGTGTCTTTTGCCATGCTGCCTCTAAAATCTGTCTTTTTCTTGCGGACCACCGAGAAAATCCTCTCGCAGTGTGCTGAAGAGTGTGGAATGGTGAGGATTGACAGCATGACCATTGGCAAGTGTTGGAACATTGACGCCATCTTTTCTTCGATCTTTTCTTCTTGCAAGAAGTTGACGCGCATGCGTATTAGCTACAAAAAGCTGCTCGGCAATAGTCGGAACCCGCCTACGTCATTTCTCAGCTGTGACTTCGGCAATTTCCGGAAGACATTCACCAGGCAATCTCTCTCGCTCACACTGTTGTGAGCGTGTTTGGAATTTTGTTGAGTTTCCGGGACGCATTTCGAACATCCGTATTTTCCGGAACACTTGATAAAATTTATTGATTTCCGGGACAAATACGGAAATTCCGTAACGGTAGGCAGACCTGCACTGCGCTGGACAACTTGAACGGCAAGTTAAGCTGGGTGTCATCCACCACCGTGGACACACCCTCCAAACATCACCTTCCTACTCAGTATCAAAGTTAGGAAGGTGACCCCCAGAGAGACTCGCATGGTCAACCCAAGAATCACCCAGCCCAACAACTTCCCGCCCCCAGGGCGGAAGCTTACGTTGCCCAGCCACGAAAATGCGTGCTACATTCCTCGTGCGAACGTACACCACTTTCACCGGAGAACCCGGCTACACGCGGCCATTTGCCAACTCCAGGGCAATGGACAACGATTCCCGGAAGCTGAAGAGAACATCCTGTTCCTCCGAACTTCCAGAAGCCGGAACCAGATAGAGGTGGAGTAAGTTACGCCCTGCTCTCAACCACCCCTTCCGGTCAAAACTTAAATGCCGTTTTCCGCCGCCCACGTCACTGTGCTGGACAACTTGAACGGCAAAAGTTAAGCTGGGTGTCGTCCATCCCCATGGACGCACCCTCGTTAACCTTCCTGCTCGCCATCGTAGTCAGGTAGGTGACCCCAGAATGACACCCATGGTCAGCACCAGAGTCACCAATAACTTAAATGCCATTTTCGTTAGCCCGCGTCACTGCGCTGGACAACTAGAACGGCAAGTAAGCTGGGTGTCGCCCACCACCATGGACGCACCCTCGTTAACCTTCCTGCTCGCCATCGTAGTCAGGTAGGCCACAGAGGCCTAGTCAGTCACACCGTCCTGCTCGAAATCAGACCCAGGAGGTTGACCTACAGACAGACACCCGCGGTCCATCCAAACGTCGGCTTGACCGACTACTTCCTGCCCACCGGGCGGAAGAGGACGAAGATGCTCCCCGAAATACTCATAAAGAGTGGGTCGGAGCCCGACATCCTTTCGCTGCTCATCGGGACTTTCAAGGCATATGTAGCGCTTTACTGCCTCCTGAGCTCGCACACCGCTTTCGCTAGAGAACCTAGCTACTTGCGGTGTAGACATACCTTTGTCAAGAGTCGGCGTGTTCAGCAGAGACACCATGTGAACCCCACCGGCCGGCGAGGCATGGACATCAGCCCGAGTCACAGTCGCTGAAGCCTAGCGGAAGTCGAAGTAGCTGAAGGAGATTGGCGGATCTTGGCTAGAGAGAAAGCATCTGAAACACCGGAAGGGGGTGAACGCAGTTCCTCCCGAGTAGAGGACAATTCTGACGCTAACGTAGAAACTTGCACGCTAAGTGTCAGTAAAAACGAGGCCCCGTTCGTGGCCGCTAAACCAGGGCAAAGAGGAGACCCAGTCTCAGTAGGGGCTACACCTGAAAGACTAACTCTGTCTGACATTAACATAGCTTGACCGGAGGCTAAATGTTAATTAGCCAAAGACGAAACCTGCGAACTAATCGCCAGTAACGACGAACGCAACGTCGGAGGGCAAAACACCTGAACCACCAGATGCCCCCGACACAACAACATCCTAATCAACAACAACATCTTTGTCACCGCGAGTGACCTTGTCCCTTAAGCGGACAAAATGGCGGTCGACGGCTTGTCGACCAAAACATCAAAACATTTGCCTGTTCCCGGTTCTGAGAGTGAAATGGCGGTTAGTCCGGCACTCTTACTCTTACTAGACGAGGAATCTTTTCTTAGTAGGAGACGCTGCAACAGTAGCCTGTCTCAAACTAAGTATATACTTGGCGTTCTCCGCCATGACACAAATGAACTCACGAAAAAATTCTTACTAGAAAAATTCTTACAAGTTCGCAAAAGCGCGACAAGAATTTGTCGCCCAAATTTTCATAAAACAGGCAAGGTCTCACCCAAACAGCAAAGGTGTAGGTAAAGCTCAGCGGCAGACCAAGGGGCGAAGCCAGAGTCCGTAGACTCAGAAACAAGGCTGAAAACAGCCGGAGCGTACTTGATAAGCGACCAGTCTTGTTGAACGCTGAGTGTGGAATGATAAGATGGCGGCATATGCGCACGCATACGGAAGTCAGACTTGCTATAGTCTGGCCTTATGGGATTGATCACTTTCTTTTTTAGAGTGGTCTCCCTTGTTACCAAGGTTACCAGCACTGAACTAGAGTTAATTGCTATTTGTGAGTTGGGTAAAGATATGTAATTCAAATTACCATTCATGCGTTGCAAAAACGTCAAAATCAAAAATTTTAGTAATAAATTTTCATTTTGTTTGTTTGTTTGTTTGTTTATTTGTTGCTTAACGTCCAGCCGACTACGCAGAGCCATATCAGGACGAGGAAGGGGGGGATGAAGGGGGCCACTTGTCAAGCGATTCCTGTTTACAAATGCACTAACCCATTACTTGTGTCCCAGCAGGCTTTAGTAAAACTAAATTAATACCTACTGGAAGATTACCAGTTTCCAGTATGTTAAAATAGGCTTAACCTATCTACTGCTGGACTTACATCAGAACACTAACAGATTAAACTATACATGAATCGCGAGACAAGCGGCAAGAGAAGAGATTTTTGGAAAAAATACAGGTGAATGAGCAAGAAGGCAGAAAAAAGAAAAGAATTCATGAAGAAAAAGAGAGCATGACAGGAAAGAGGAACCAAAAATCTACCTAACAGCAAACTAGAAAGCTCCTGCGGTTCCAAAAACAGGAGGGGCCTTTAATTTCATAACCGCAGTGCCCCACTGCGGGAAAATTTTCATTTGATTAATATACTTACCCAACTCACATATAGCAATTAACCCTGGTTCAGTGCTGGTAACGCTGTACGCGTCCCCTTGGTAACAAGGGAGACCACTCTAAAAAAGAGTGACCACTACCCATAATGCCAGACCAATATTTAGTCTGACTTCCGAATGCGTGCGCATACACCGCCAAATGCCTCATTCCAAACGAAGCCCAACTCACTTCTTTTTTAGAAATATATAACCCCCACAGCGGGGAGGCGGGAGGGAATAAACGATGTGAGTTGGGTAAGTATATTAATCAAATGAAAATTTATTACTAAAATTTTTGATTAAATTACATATCTTACCCAACTCACATATAGCAGATTGCTACTAACGGTGGAGGGCACTATACCCACTCAGGAAATGAGAATCTGTCCTAACGCTACTAGAGCAGGCAACACAGAAACGCATTCTGTCTCAATGAAGAGACATCTCTGAGATAGACATCGAAAAAACATCTTAAGCAAGCCAGAAAGCCGACTCAAGAAATAATGCCAGGAGACCAAATCGAAAAACAGCTAGAGAGGAAAACCAACCTCTTGCCCCATGAGACCTGGCTGTACAGCAGTCCCTCTCATGAACGGACACCCTTGGGCCATAGCAAAACTGTCCGTTCTGTAAAAATGATTTGTATGAAAAGTGTTGAAAAGAAGAGATAAAATAAATCCTCAAGGCAGTGAACACACTCACCATGTACTGACATACGAAAGCAGCCACACAAACACAGCACAGAGGAGCATGTGCAGATGCTTTGCAAGAATAAGCTTGAAAACCATGCAGTTTGAATAAATAGCAGCAGATAGAGCTGCATGTCATAATCATTTAATTTATTTTCTTCTTGTCTGGCTTTATTGACTGCATGCCGATCATATGACTTTTCACTCTTCAGTCGGATATACACTGAGGCCTACATAACACAGCTCCCACTCTCCCTCACTAATGCCTACCCCAAGCCGGGACAACTGATGCTTGGAAATTGTGTGGAAGAGTACACCTCTCTATTTCTCTTCAATGCTCTTCCTGCTCAGTGCAGTGACACCGGACACCCCACAGAGTTTAGCCAGCTACCCCTCCCTCTCTCTCACTCCCTCCAGCCATGTACTGTTTGGGGCTGTGGCCAGAGAGGCCAGCTGCACTGTTCACTCAGAGCAAAACCAGAGACGAGTTGCCCAGAGCGGTTCGCCACGGGTCTGGATCTAGATCTGGATAACCCGCCTGGGTTGGTGGTTGGCGGGTGCGCCACAGAAGCCGACGACGACTATCAACGTGACGTTTTTGGGTGTGCGCATCCAAAATAGTCTTAAAAGTTCACTGTACACAAGGTGGATATAGTGTACAACTCCAGCTGGTCTTCTTGCTGCTGTACTTGCGGTTTTAGTCCGTTTGCCCTAGAATGTAGGCTTTCCAAGCACAGTTAAAAATGCTATGTTACAATGTTAAAAACTGGATAAAAACTACTGTGGCTCTCACACTGGTTTCTGCCCCCCTAACGCTGATGAGAAGGCGCTGGGCGTGGTCAAGGTGACGGTGGCTTCGCTCAAATTGTTCCACTCGATCACTGTCTTTACAAAGAACGAGTTCCTGTATTGATCTGTCTTTGAGGGAGGAGCTTTGAAACAGCGGCTGTTGTTGGTTGCCTGTCTCTGGAGGATGTTTTGGCTCTCATACCCCTCGTAGGCTTTAGGCTTGACTCGGCGCCGAGATACGCTCACCGGGGTGAGGAAGGAGTCAGGGGGTAGGGCAGGTACAAGTCCATTGATGATTTTGAACAGCATCGTCAGGCGAAGTTGCTGACGGCGTTCCTGGAGTGTAGGAAGTTGGAGGTACTCTAGCATCTTGGTGACGCAGCCTGGGTCCTTGGACACGTAGTCTTTCGTAATGAACCTAGCGGCTAGGCGTTGGATGCGTTCGAGTCTCTCAACGTCTTGTTTGTAGTAGGGGTCCCAGACCACCGCCCCGTACTCAAGGGTGGACCTGACAAGAGTGATGTAGGCAAGGCGACGGCACTCACGTGGGCAGTTCCGGAGGTTCCGGCGTAAGAAGCCTAGGGTAGATCCTGCCCTCTTGCAGAGACTGGTGATATGGGGGCCCCACTTCAGGTCGGCTGAGATCTGTATGCCGAGGTACGGGTTCTGTTCGACCTGTTGGAGGATGGTGTCTCCGAGGCTGTAGAAGTAGTGGGATGTGGATCTGGTGGAGAGGACGTAGCACTTCTTAGCGTTGAACCTCATCCCCCACTGGTTTGCCCACTCTTCCAAGCTCTTTAGGTCTGCCTGTAGCGTAAGGTGGTCCTGAAAGGTGCGGATCTGGCGGTAGAGGAGACAGTCATCCGCAAAAAGTCTGACAGACGACTGGACTGAGTCTGGGAGGTCGTTGATATGGCACAGGAACAATAACGGACCCAGCACTGTGCCTTGCGGGACGCCGGACTCGACCTCTACCTCTTCAGATGCCTTGCCCTCCAGTACAACCCTCATCTTCCGCTTGGTCAGGAAACTGGTCAGCCAGTTGTGGACACTTCCCCACACACCGTACTGGGCCAGCTTGTGGAGTAGTTTCTTGTGCGGGACAGTGTCGAAAGCCTTGCTGAAATCAAGGATGGCGACGTCAGTTTGGTGGCCAGCATCATGGGACGACAGAATGTCCTGCATGGTGGTGAGCAGCTGGGTTTCACATGAGTGGCCGGTCCTGAACCCATGGTTGCGGCTGGATAGCACTCCATGTTGTTCAAAGTGCTTGTGAAGATGGTGGCAGATGATGTGCTCAAGAAGCTTACAGGCGACCGAGGTCAGGGACACTGGGCGGTAGTTCTCAGCTTTGTTCCTATCGCCCTTCTTGTAGACAGAGGATATGTTCGCTGAGAGCCAGTCTTTCGGGAGCTCGCCTGACTCGATGGAGGTGGTGAATATCGCAGTCAGGGATGGGGCAATGGAGTCAGCGCACGTCTTCAAGATGCGGTTTGGTATGCCGTCTGGTCCTGATGCTTTGTTGGGCTTGAGGTTCCTCAGGAGTTTTGCAACACCTTCGGTAGTGATGGTAATCTTCTCAAGTGGGGGGACTGGGGTGCCTTTCAACTCTGGTGGAGGAGAGTCATCACGCTTCGTGAAGACGGACTGGAACTGTTGTAGCAGTATCTTGGCTTTGGAGGTGCTGTCGCTGTGTAAGGAGCCTTCTTTGTAGAGTGGCGAGACTCCAGCGTTGTCCTGTCTGCGTGACTTGACGTATCGCCAGAAGGGTTTGTTGTCGTTTGTCTTCAGGCTCTCCTCGATGGTGGAGTTGATGTGGTTCCACTCCGCCTGCCGCAGTGCGAATGACAAAAAGCCGTTTCTTAGGGCAGTGCAGGAAAGCGCTCGCGAAGCACTCGGCGAGCGGTTTTGGTATATGGGTGCGTCTCAGAAACTGAACCTTTTGTGTGTGCCATAATCAAATTAGCCCACAATTGAAACATACTGAATTTTAAATCATGATATTGGTATTTTTGAGAAGTAAAATGAATAAAGAAATAGTACAAACAAAACTGAGTATTTTGCATGATTATTATGAAGGTTGTTTTGCGAAAGAAATGATTAAATGCGTGAAAAATGGAGGTCTGATCTGTGACATGAACCATCAACTAGTTTTGTACCTCACTACAAGAATCGTTTAGAATGTCCAAGGACTGCTATTTTTGTTATGTGTGTTTGGTTTAAGTGTACTTGACAGTTGAAATGTTATTTTGTCCACAGAATTCGAAAATTTTTAAGTAAATTTTCATTTCATTAATATACTTACCCGAATCACATAAAAGCATTGACGCAGTCTTACATGCTTAAGGTCTGAAAAAGCTACCCGTCTTAAACAATTTTAAAGGGGAGCAACCCAACACAAAAGTGTAAATACAGGCATGGTAATGACCATCTACCCGGGGAGTTACCTCCCGTCCGGGTTACGTGACGTCACTTCCCCTGTAAACACCACATGTCTTCATACGACTTAATAGACTCAAAAAATCATATGCGGGGTTGGCGGGAGGGCATACACTATGTGATTCGGGTAAGTATATTAATGAAATGAAAATTTACTTAAAAATTTTCGATTAAATTACATATTCTTACTCCGAATCACATAAAAGCAGATAGCTTCAACAAGGCGGTGGGAAAGAAAAATCCAACTCACTCTAAAAACCTTGCCAAAACCCTGGCCTGCTGCCAAAAGGTCAGGAAAAGGGCCCAGTGAGAAAGAAAAACTAACTCACTCTAACCCTTGCCAGGAACTGGCCCGCTGCCAAAAAGCAGAAAAGGACCTGAGAACCATCCTGATTGACAGTCGTGATGTCTCTCAGGCAAAAGTTGCGAAAGACGACATCAGAGAGCCAGAAATGTGTGCCCAGCACTTCTTCCAATCTCCTGGACCAAGCGACCCAGAAAGAGAACCCAGCCTTGGATAAAGCCGAGCCGAGTAGAGAGGGAAAGACAAGCTGCCCCCCCCCCCCCCCTTTCGGATGGAAGGAAATGCACATGCACCGAAAAACGATCTATGCGTAAGGTAGTCCGATCAGTGAGGTGAGGGACAAACCTCGCGGCGACCATAAGACGATCACGCCAAAGTAATCAAACTTAGGAATGGCGTGAAGCCCAAGTCAGTGAACCTCTTACTTCCGGCCGAAACTGGAAGCAGCTGTCGCGGACGACTGCTGACGTAAATCGAAGCTCGAACCGGGCGTGACAGTAGCCTGTGCACTAGCTGGTGAACCTCTTACTTCCGGCCGAAGCTGGAAGCAGCTGTCGCGGACGACTGCTGACGTAAGTCGAAGCTCGAACCGGACGTGACAGTAACCTGTACACTAGCCAGTGAACCTCTTACTTCCGGCCGAAACTGGAAGCAGCTGTCGCGGACGACTGCTGACATAAGTCGAAGTTCGAACCGAACGTGACAGTAGCCTGTGCACTAGCTGGTGAACCTCTTACTTCCGGCCGAAGCTGGAAGCAGCTGTCGCGGACGACTGCTGACGTAAGTCGAAGCTCGAACCGGACGTGACAGTAGCCTGTGCACTAGCCAGTGAACCTCTTACTTCCGGCCAAAACTGGAAGCAGCTGTCGCGGACGACTGCTGCTGAAGTGACCGGTGACCCAAAACAAAATGACTAAAAGCCAGAGTGTTACAGAACAGTCTGCTTGAAGGTAAATGAAGGAAATTCAAAAACCCCAAGTAAACTTCGTAGCCAAAAACCTGAGAGAGGAGATAAGCCACAAAGAATGACTCCTCCAACATGCATTGCCAAAGACAATGTCCCCTCAGGAAAATCTGAATGTTACTTCCGAGGCCAACTCAAGCGCAACTTAAGTTTGGACGAAACACCAGAACACGTCTGATCGCTAGAGAAAGACGGAGTCAGACTCTGCGAAAGACGCCCAGGACCAAGTCCAGCAGCTTGTGGCAAACTAAGAAGAACGGGGAAGCCTGAAAACAGCAGCCCCACTCAAACGGAAATCGTCCTATCTCATCTCCTGCCAAAGATGAAATAAAGGAAAGAAAGTCGAAGTACGAAGCCACAAGAACAGGGAAAACAACAACCATCCCGCCCACAGGTGGAATGGCTGTTGCACCAGCCGAGGCTAAAAACCCTGGATGCCCTAAGGTCAGCCGCTGTTCCGAAACTCAGACGTACCTATGAAGCGTCTGTGAAAGAAACAACCTCTCCGGTAAAACCGGAAGTGCCACTGCAGCAGCCCGTGGCTGAACTGCTGTTACACAACTGAGGACTGAAGCTGTAAAACCGAAGGACAGCGCTAGCACCGACCAGAAGAGACCTCAGCGGGTGCTCGAGCTGATGGGCCTAGATCACTGTGAAAAGATTGGCTGACGCATAAACAAATATGCACTCATTAGATCAATGGGAGTCCCCCGACCTCACCACTCCCACAAACTATTGGCTGTGTACGGAGACCATCCAATGAAAACTTGCAAGGAGAAGACCCGCCCCGCCATCACCAAAGTGGAGGGCGGAGGGGGGGTGTGACCGGGGGCACTTCCTTGGGGAGAGAGGCTAGCTGCTAGGGCTGCCCTTCTCCCTGCCCAAAGGTGATCTAACTCTCGAGAATCAGACAGAGACTGCCCATTGGCCGCCTGCTGAAAAAATCCCGAGGCCTGAGCCTGCTTCCCGTGAGGAGGCTAGCTCTGCTTTAACCCTTGTAGAGAGAAGTCAGAGATCCGCTGATCTCTAACCCACGGGATCTACTTTTCTTTCTGGTAACAACACCAAAGTACAAAAAGCAGATCCCTCTACTCCGATCAAAGCCCAATTGTCCCTCCTAGCCTGCTCAGAGACCTGAGCATGCGAGAGAAACAAGTCCTCCCTACACCCGACTGTAAAGCGAGGTGAAGGGAGGACAGCCTCTTTGTTCCTCGTTCGCCCTAGCCAGGCTGAACGAGTGGAGATGCCATCAGAGTCCTGACACACACTAAGCGTGAAATGTTCAGTGACTCCAGGAAAGAGCGCGAGAGCGCTCTGACGATCATCTCCAAAAAAGAGGCAAATTCCAAAAACTGACGTCCAAATTCCTCTAAGTTCCTGCGTTCCCATTAAGGTGTACGCGGAAGAGCAAAGACGCCAGCAAACTCCGACCCAGCTTCAGCCAAGAGAACTTCCTATGACAGGAAGAAACAAAAGACGAAGCCTGAGTAGCCGAAGACAGCCGAGGCTGCGCGTGTTCCGGAACTGACCCGTGAAAACCGAGTAGCAGAACCGGAACCCGTGGATACCACTTCCGGTAGGAGATGGCCAGCCAAAACCTGCGGAAGATGGTACCCACATTGAAGGTGACTATCAAACCGGAAGTAGGAAAAACTCCTCCTTCGCGGAACGGAAGTCCGACATCGCTGAATGCAACCAAAGAGGAAGCCAATGTCCCTCCATAAAAAATCTGGAAGTAATCTCCATCGAGGCCTCGAGAGAAGCCGAGAGATTCGACAGAACGTGTCTGGTCTCTGGCTAAAGACTGTATAACAGAATAGCCCAGAGAACTGACACTGACCGAAGTCACAGTTGCAAGTGGAAAGCTACTGAACAGGATAACCGGAAAACCGGAAACCCGTTCAACCGGAAACCGTCCTGTCTCACCCCTCCCATAAGAGGGTAAGACAAAGAGGAGGTAACATCCGAAGCCACCAGAACTGAATAGACAGTAGACGCAACACCCGACCAGTGAAGTGACTACCGTCCCGGCCGAGGCTGAAAGCCTGCATGCCCATAGGCCAGCCGAAGTTCCTCACTTCGCTAACAGTGTTAGGAAGGAGAACAATGCATCCGGACAAAGCCGGAAACGAAACAGACAAAACCGCACAATGCGGAAGCAAATGTTGCGTGGACTGAGGACAGAAGACCGAACGCCCGTAGGCTAGTCCGCGGTCAACTCCAGTAGCGACACACAGTGTAATCGCAAAGGAAGACCTATGCTCCCAGTAAACCGGAATGACGACTGTCCGGATGTCCGTAGGACCTGTTCCTCACTCACTCCCTCCATATAGGAGCAGCAGGAGGAGAAACGGCAACTACGGGCGGAGCCGGCAAAGCAACGGACGAAGCCGCATAAACGGAAACGCCTGTTGCGATGACTAAGGCCGAGGCCAGAACGCCCGAAGGCCAGTCAACGGTCAACCCCAGCCATGACCTCTGTGAGTGCACGGGATGAAGGACCTTCGTTTTCGGGAAAACCCGGAAGCGCGACTCCCGAAAACGGAAGCCGCCCTTGCCTATTCATAGCCGTGCACGCGATGCAAACAGGCTTAGAAAGAGCAGAATATTAAGCAACGGACGAAGCCGCATACAGCGGCAGCGTCTGCTGCGAGGACTTGGGCTGGAAGCCCGGTGGCCCGAAGGCCAGTCCACAGTCGACACCAGCAGGGACCTTCGTGGGTGTGCCAGATTGACCTTCGCTTCCGGGAAAACCCGGAAACGCGACTCCCGCAAGCGGAAGCCGCCCTTGCTCAGTCACGGCCGTACACGCTGTGCGATCAGGCCTAGAAAGAGCAGCATATCCTGACTAGCAGGAAGCTTTGCAGTCGACACCAGCAGGGACCTTCGTGGGTGTGCCAGATTGACCTTCGCCTCCGGGTAAACCCGGAAACGCGACTCCCGCAAGCGGAAGCCGCCATTGCTCAGTCACGGCCGTACACGCTGTGCGATCAGGCCTAGAAAGAGCAGCATATCCTGACTAGCAGGAAGTTTTGCAGTCGACACCAGCAGGGACCTTCGTGGGTGTGCCAGATTGACCTTCGCCTCCGGGTAAACCCGGAAACGCGACTCCCGCAAGCGGAAGCCGCCATTGCTCAGTCATAGCCCTACTCGCTATACGATCGGGCTTAGAAAGAGCAGCATATCCTGACGGGCAGGAAGTTTGCAGGTAGTGAGCCTGCGTCCAAGAACTGTTGCTCAAAAGAGAGCGTCCGGTGGCTTCACGAGAGCCAGTGGAGCAGTTCGACTTACCGTCCATGCCCCCCAAGGAGGCAGCAGACGCAGCTGAAGGCCCGCGACCGGAAGCCGTGGCCGACAGGAAGCCAAAGAGCGGCCGTCACCCGCCGCCGGCGGAAGTACAACGCTGGAGACGGCATGTGAAGCTGCAAACTTCCCTCCCAAACTGCGAAACTCTGGAAAAAGAGAGCAAAGCAGTATAGACACCAGAGCGCCGCGCTCCGATGCCAAGAGAGGGCAAGCAAGAAGCAAGACACGTCACAGACGTGCTAAACTGCCCCCCAAATTCATTTGGGGCAGAAGAAGTAACGGACAAAGCGGTTATACAAGCTTAGTACGAAACAACAACAAATACCAATGGTCTGAAAGACCAATGACACACACCTAGCCATGTTATCTCACAGTCAGACGCGCTGACACAGACAACAGGCGGCAAAACAGAGAGTTACTGGAAATTAACAAGTCCAAAACGGACGAAAAATTCAGCAACTACAACGAACTTCCTGTCAAACTAATGACTAAAAAAGGAAGCGCTTACCAACTAACAAAGCAGAAGGCAAGTAAAGAGGTAAAATAAGGTTTACCTAACCAAAACATAGGCCGTGCCACATTCGCCGTCAGCTAAGCTGACAGGCAAACATGGGGCCCCAAAATGCGTTACTGAAAATTTTACAAGCCCGCAAAACGGACGAAAAGTCAGCAACTACAACAACATTCTTGTCAAAATAATGACCAAAATGGAAAGAGCTCACCAAACACGTAAAGGCAAGCCGTTAAGACGGGTTAGGAGGCCGGTGGGTGTCCTTACAAACACCAGCACGCAGCCACACACGGAGCCAAAAATTCGACGACCTCTCTGCTGTAGGCTGAAATGTCGTATGAAGACATGTGGTGTTTACAGGGGAAGTGACGTCACGTAACCCGGACGGGAGGTAACTCCCCGGGTAGATGGTCATTACCATGCCTGTATTTACACTTTTGTGTTGGGTTGCTCCCCTTTAAAATTGTTTAAGACGGGTAGCTTTTTCAGACCTTAAGCATGTAAGACTGCGTCAATGCTTTTATGTGATTCGGAGTAAGAATATGTAATTTAATGTTTTTTTAAACGAAATTAATCGCTTGAAAGTTTGTCATCACTGTCGTAACATAGGTTTCCACACGCGTGCAACAGCAACAAGTCCTAAATTTGAACTTTAGAATTTGCACATTCATCTTCAACACGATCTTGACATGAAAGGGCATAGAAACTCGCTAAGTTAAATGTTATTTAAGTATTATTTTCTCAAAATTGCATCTGCAAACTAAGTTGAAAGTTGCGCAATATGACATATGCTTCTTCAAAATTCCGTTACGATGGTGAACGGTTTTGCAAATAATGTTCAGAGTTTTGAAGAAAGATTAGAACTATTTTGCGCGTAGTGACTTAGAGGTGCGGGTGACTACGCATGCGCAGTTACAGAGAGAAATAGTTCAGCTTCCAGCAGCGAAGAAAGATTTCGAGAATGTTTCCGAAGTCTGTGATTTTGTTACGACAGTGATCAACACCCAAGGTTCTTAAGAAAAGGTGAGTTTTTGCTGCTATGATATTCTATGAAGTGAAAAATTAGGCTAAACATTTGTTAATAATAGTTTTTCTTTCGATTTCACATAGTCAAAACTTGACTAAATGTTTTAACATAGAGGGGGAATCGAAACGAGGGTCGTGGTGTATGTGTGTGTGTGTGTCTGTTTGTCTGTGCGTGTGTGTGTGTAGAGCGATTCAGACTAAACTACTTGACCGATCTTTATGAAATTTGACATGAGAGTTCCTGGGTATGATATCCCCGGACGTTTTTTTCTTTTTTTCGACAAATACTTTTGATGACGTCATATCCGGCTTTTTGTAAAAGTTGAGGCGGCACTGTCACACCCTCATTTTTCAATTAAATTGATTGAAATTTGTGTAAACCAATCTTCGACGAAGGCCGGACTTCGGTATTGCATTTCAGCTTGGTGGCTTAAAAATTAATTAATGACTTTGGCCATTAAAAATCTGAAAATTGTAATAATTTTTTTTTTATATAAAACGATCCACATTTACGTTCATCTTATTTTACATCATTTCCTGATTCCAAAAACATATAAATATGTTATATTTGGATTAAAAACAAGCTCTGAAAATTAAAAATATAAAAAATTATGATCAAAATTAAATTTCCGAAATCCATTTAAAGGAACGGTAAGTGTCAATGTTTTCTTTAATTGTAAAAGTTGTATGTTCAATGGAATGGTAAGTCTGAACAAAATAATTACTTTATTTTGTTTTTAGCCAGTGAATGTGGATGCATCAAAATCTTGATAGACATTAAACAAATTCATGTTAGTGAAACTAGTACACATATTGCATCAATCTTTAGTTGAAATCGCAGGTACTTGCATGTTTCAGGTGCAAGAGATTCGACCTGATGAACTGGTGGTAACGTTCCTTCGAAGGAAACCGGAGGGGAACTACTATTGCTTTCCAGGGATCGATGATATTTCCTTAGTCCCTACATCTGATGCAACCATGATTCGTGACCCCACCTTCAATGCCAGGGGGCATTATTTCTTTTAAAATAAATTAATTAACTGCAAGTGGCAACTGTTCTATATGTAACCAATGCCTTTGGTTTATTGTCTTAACAATTGAATGAACCACTTTTGAACATTTGCATTCTTCATGTCAAACCTTATAATACATGTCTGGTTGTTCGTTTCCGAGTTACGTCGGTGATGAACTTTTCATTAATGTTTCTCTTTTTTGGGGCAAAGTTTGCTTGATTTTGTCCAGCTTTTTTTCTTTCTGTTCCTGTTTTAGTGTTTGGCATTTTACCTAAGAAGAATCTGGTTGCAAAATCAGCTTCATTTAGTAAAGTTTGTGGGAAAAAGCATAACCGTTTCTTTGTTACAAAAGTGATGTTTCCATGTTACATCGGTGACCATTTTGCATTCTTTTGGGATAACTTTCTAACATTTTGTCTTAGAGCAACTAATCTTTGTATATATGCTATTGTGAAGGTTAAATGTCAATAAGACTGAATGAATGCCATGTATCAACATGTTCTGATCAGGATATCATTAATTAATTTTCATTTTTGTATTGAAATTTTGACGAATGCATGGAACTTCGAAAAAAACATTATTTTGTTGTTTGCATGTAGTCATTTCATATTGAACTCTATAATGGCTTGTGATTCAACAATAATAACTGAATAAAAGTCGTTTTCAGCCTTATAAATGCAGTTTTTTTGTCTTTTATTGTTTCCATGTTACACGGGTGATTTTGCACACATGGTCCAAATAATGCTCAATATATGGCAAACTAAAGGCAATGTTATATTTTTTCTTGTTTAAACTGAAAAGGTACACCCTGAGAAGTGTGTAAATAGTATTATCAACGTTTTCTGGCAAGATTTTAGTTTTGGTGATAATGTCACAAACAGAGGACGAGATTCTGAGACGCACCCATATGCTCGCCCACCGCCCGCCGCGTTATCCAAGATGGCGGCGGTGTTTGCACTGCGATGCCGTGTAGCGTGTTTCGATCTTCTCGGCGTGGTTTTCGATGTGACCCGAGGGATCCACCGCTTTTCAAGGTTCAGGGACTACCCCAGCTAAATTTCCCATCATAACTACATTCTCTCTGACGATTTCACTGACCGAATCGTCTACTACACTGCCGAACTAAAGTTAAGGGCCGGCCTCTGATTTGCGCAGCTTTCCGTTATTTTTTATGCCAACACTGCATGACGAAAAAATGGCCAACTTGGGTTTTTCCAGAAGCCTGTCTCACTGCTGCACGTGCCTGACCTTGTTTTGCACGCATTGCAGTTCAGCAACACCGTTTTTAGGGGCAGTGAAAAGGTTGTCAAAACACGATAACTTCCTATAAAATTTGCTCGACTTTAGCTGAAGAAGCAGTATTGCAGTCGGTGTTTGGCATGGTGCACGAGCAAACCATGGCTATACTGAAAACTCCTCAACGAAAGTTGCACAGGAATGGGCATTTAGGGGCGCGCACCAGAGCTCTGAGTAAGCATGCCTCCAAGAACGAAACTGACAACATTGGATCGAGGACGGGCGCTGGGATGGCTGCAGGACGGCGTGTCTGGCAGAGAAGTTTCCAGACGGCTAGGAGTGAGCCACTCTGTTATTCAGCGGCTCCACCAACGCTTCCAGACTACCGGAAGTGCTGTTGAGCGACCTTGGTCTGGGCGCCCAAGATGTACAGATCGAAGAGACGATCGCTACCTCCAGCTCTTGGCTCTACGTAACCGAACCAACACCCACAGGACGTTGATAGGCAACTTCAGGGCCGCTACCAACGTCACCATCAGTCGCATGACTGTGACCCGTCGTCTGCGTGAGGTGCGCCTGCACTCAAGGAGAACTGTCGTCCGTCCGCCCCTCACACCACGTCATCGCCAGGCCAGAATGGCGTTCTGCCGCAACCATCGGCGTTGGAACAGACAGCAGTGGGGCAGGGTACTCTTTACAGACGAGTCCCGGTTCACTCTCTTCCTGTGATGCCCGCATACGCGCTTGGAGACGTCCGGGTGAACGTTTCATCGATGCCTGTGTCCAGGAACATGACAGGTATGGAGGCGGTTCAGTTATGGTGTGGGCTGGCTTCCATCTGCACGGGAGGACCCCCCTGTACCGTATTAGAGGCAATCTTACCGGCGTGCGGTACAGGGATGAAATCGTGAGGCCTCAAATCATCCCTACACTGCAAGCCATGGGTGCCGGCGCTATGCTCCAAGACGATAACGCGACCCCTCATCGCGCTAGGGTGGTCCAAGATGTTCTGCAGCGTCAGCAGATTGTGAGGATGAACTGGCCAGCCCGATCCCCCGACTTGGCGCCCATAGAACACCTCTGGGACATCATTGGACGCCGGGTGAGAGACAATCACCCCCCACCTGCTGATGTGGACCAGCTCTTCCGATTCCTGCAGCAGGAGTGGACGGCAATCCCTCAACAGATGCTCCAGAACCATGTAAACTCAATGCGCTCACGGATCGGTGAATGCCTTGCAGCCCGGGGTGGCCACACCCGTTACTGAACTTGAACAAACTGACAGAACTTTCTTGCCACTTTTCGAAAGGGGGGTGGGGTACTTCCGACGGTTGCTGCGCAAATGAAATTTCTTTGTTGGTGATTTTGTTTACATGACTCGAACGGTTACATGTCGGGCGGGGATATAGCTCAGTTGGTAGCGCGCTGGATTTGTATTCAGTTGGCCGCTGTCAGCGTGAGTTCGATCCCAGGTTCGGCGGAAATTTATTTCAGAGTCAACTTTGTGTGCAGACTCTCTTCGGTGTCCGAACTCCCCCCCGTGTACACTACATTGGGTGTGCACGTTAAAGATCCCACGATTGACAAAAGGGTCTTTCCTGGCAAAATTGCTTAGGCACAGTTAATAATTGTCTACCTATACCCGTGTGACTTGGAATAATAGGCCGTGAAAGGTAAATATGCGCCGAAATGGCTGCAATTACTGGCCGTATAAAATTTCATCTCACACGGCATCACTGCAGAGCGCCTAGAACTGTACCCACGGAATATGCGCGATATAAGCCTCATTGATTGATTGATCGTATTAAAACATTTCAAGGGTTGAAGGTGTTGCTTTGATTTGTTGTGTTATGAGAGATGATTCTTCTTCTGGCCCTTAACTTTAGTTCGGCAGTGTAGTTTAAGAAGTACAACTTTTTTCATATCTCGCAGCAATCGTGCTTTCTTCGTCGCCATCGTGAAGCGATTTGCCTCGTTGTGAGCCCGTTGCATAGACCAATCCAGAGCGACTTTTCTCTGAGCGGGCTATTGTGATTCTGAGCAACGCATGGCAGTTGACTGTGTCGTAACTTTTGACAAAGCAAGACAACTGAAGGATTAGGCAACCGACTCACTGGTCAAGGCTGAGGGGAAGCAAGAGTATCTTGTCAATGAAAGAGGTTACACACAGACACACGATGCTGAGAACTGTGGCCGGTTTTTCAATCTCTTTCGCTCAGGACCTTCATCGACTGTGGTTTCTGTTGTTTACGTCCAACAGACAAGAATAAAGAGCACAGTGCAGTTTCATGTTGGCATCTTCGCATGAACTCCACTCCTGACCAAAACTACCCCCCCCCCCCCTCCTGATGGGTACACGTGCACTCAAGTTATCAGTGACTGTCATCACTCCATTGCGGCTGTGATCTTTGTACCAAGAGCCGGACTGCTCTGTTAACGATTTTGTTGTGGTGAAAATTTGAGATGGTCTGTCCGTACATAGGAGGTATGACCTGCTGTTGGGACCGAAAATGAGTGTCCTTGTTTTGCAGGTGTCCGTTTAAGGGGGGGCAAATATAGAAGGAAAACACTCCGTGCCGAGCAAATGTGTCCGTACATGTCAGGTGTCAGCTCACGCCGGGGGCCGTACATTGCAGGGACTGCTGTACACTTGTTAGAGGCCGGTTCTAACAACCGTTCGTTTAGTTTTTACTAGGCGTCTTTCTAGGAGAGGGGGACTCAGCAGCCAACTGCTAAAGAGCCTGCCTCTTCTTTTTTTTTTTTTTTAACACGTTTTTATTTCTTTTTGGTACACGACATCAACATCACACAGCAACATCAAATAACATCAACCATACAAAACTATGCATCTCCAACAAAGACAAAGAAAAAAAAAAGAGGCAACAACAAAACAAAACGGAAAAACACGATAAAGCATACAATCACACAGCCCATATTCAATACATTTATAAATTATGTAAACGTCTCTTTTTTTATGTTTCTATTTGATAATTTTGTAAAACACCAAGTCCTGTTCCCCGTTTAGCTGCTGCAAAATAAACAGACAATGTTTGTGTTCGAGTCTAAACTGAGAAACATCTTTAACCTCCTATTACCTCCAAAAACCAAATTTCATCCTTACAAGCTCAATCAGAAAGACAATCAATCATTTGACAGTATCAGAGGTTTAAATGGGTACCACTCCAGGAGAAATGTATTATATGTAAAATTAAGTTTACTTAAATATTCTTCTACCAAATACCTTTTTCTCAGATCTCTTTTAAATGCAGCCATTGTAGGAACAGCTTTTGCATACTTACACTTGTAAATAAAAAATTTGGCATTTAATATTATAAAATCAAAAACTGTACTACTTTTGAAATATGTATCAATACCAAACAAAATAAACTTTTCACTAAAAAATATGTTCTCAACATTGTGACATTCATTTTTAACATAGTTTAACAAATCATTCCAAAATGACTGTACATATTGACATGCCCACAAACAATGTTGAATACTATCCCTCTCGTCTCGGCATAAATGGCACATCACGTCTTCTACTACTCCCATTTGTTTTAATATCACATTTGTTGCCAAAATCCTATGTAATACTCGAATTTGAAACCATTTAAGTTTTACTTCAGAAATTTTCGTTACATATTTAAAGCATAATTTCCAATCAATATCACCTTCTAGTTTATCTTCCCATTTTGTACAACAATTTGGACGCTTTCCATCCTGTAGTAATTTTTCATAATACACTTTTGCTCCTTTTATTTGGGAGTGAATGACTGACACTGATTTATTACTATCAATCATACTATTATTCTCCAAAACAATATTAAACGTTTTTATGTATTTTTTAATTGCTCCCACGCATCCTAAATAACTCAAAAAATTGGTTCTGATATGATACTTTTCACAGAACTCGTTATAGGTATAAAAACTTCCTGCCTCTTCTTACCACTGTAAGCCATAACAAGCAAGACTTCAATAAAAAATTTCTGTAAAAAATTTCCGAAAAATTTCACAAGTCAACAATGGCCAAAAAACGCCTTCAAATCAAAGCAAAAACAAGGAACAATCTCACCTCAACACAGCAGCGAAGTAAGACGACGAAAGAATACCAAGGAGGAGGAAACCAAGTCCAACAGACAAAGTAACCACGGCTGAACAACAGCCAGAGCGTACAGAAATGCGACCAGCCAGACTGAGCGCTGAGTTTGGAATGAGGCATTTGGCGGTGTATGCGCACGCATACGGAAGTCAGACTAGATATTGGTCTGGCATTATGGGTAGTGGTCACTCTTTTTTAGAGTGGTCTCCCTTGTTACCAAGGGGACGCGTACAGCGTTACCAGCACTGAACCAGGGTTAATTGCTATATGTGAGTTGGGTAAGATATGTAATTTAATTGCCATTACAATTTGCCTTTATTTGCAAACATGTTTCACGGAATCGCAGTACATGTTTACACCGTCATGCTACACGACATTCGCGCCATGCAAATAGCTGCGATATCTCTATTTACAACATGCAACAAAAATGACAAGAACAGTAATTGAATCTCTCCAAAGCTCTGTGCAGTTGAAAACAGACATCTAAAAAATAGTTATACATGTATTCACTTCTGAACAATGGGTGGATAGAGATATAAACACAGCGAGCGTCATTCTTGAAAATGAAAAAATTCTGACGTCCTATTAAAATTCCTGAAAGCAGTCAAATGTCCTATTGATGCTGAAGAGCTAGGACATTTGTCCTAAAGGTATGAATTTGTAGCTACATCAACATGTACAGACATGTAGTAGTATGACAACTGCCCATGTGATTGATACACGCAACTGCAGTGGTGTTGTCAATCAAAATGCGTACATGTTTTCCACTCATTTGTTGCTGAAAGCATTGCAGAGCGAAGTATGCTGCTTTAAGTTCTAGGTAGTTTATGTAAAACTTAGACTCTGCAGACAACCAATGTCCGCCAGAATGCGAGTCATCCAGTGCACAACCCCACCAAGTGCTACTAGCATCAAAAGTCAGCGTGATATCTGGATCAGACTGGTGAATGTCATTGTTTGATATACCCAAATTGTCTATCCACCATTGCAGTTCCGATTTAGCAGATTCTGTCAGCATCATGCATTTGTCAAATTGCCTTTGTTTTGAGCTAGCGCCTTTTTCTTTTCATTCTCTAACTGCCAATAGTACGGTGGCCCATACTTCATGGCTGGAAATGCGGCCACTATTTTGCCAATGACCTTAGCCACATCGCGTATCGACGCATTACTTTTGCGAATCATGGCTTTACAGCATGCTATCAGATCATCGATCCTCTCAGGGGTTAGCGTAACAGTCACTTTGACCGAGTCTATTATCACGCCAAGGTACTGAATGCAATGGGTGGGGTCCAGCACTGATTTCTCAGGGTGTACTATGAACCCAACTGACCTGAAGAGTTTGCCTGTATCAATCACATTGTTTGTACATGCAAGTCTAGTCTCAGCTAGAAGCAGAGAATCAACAAGAAATGCAGTGGCCTTTCTCTCTCAGGGTAGCAAACATGGGTTTCAACAATTTTGTGAATTTGCGTGGAGCAAGCGCTAACCCATTTGGCATACAGCTGAACTGCCAAAGTTGTTCTTTCCATTCAAATCTCAGGAATTTTCTGTGCTCTTCAGCGATTGGCACTGAATAGTATGCGTCTTTCAAATCGAGTGACGCCATGAAACAGTTTTGCGTGACGAGTTTTAACGCAATCTGAAGCGTGTCCATCTTAAAATGGTGGTAAGCAATGTCCTGATTTAGGACCTTCAAACTTAAAATCATCCTAAGGGTTCCGTCCTTTTTCGGACGTGCAAATACTGGTGATACAAACTGATCGGGCTGAAAAGAGCACTGGTTGATAACGCCTTTCCAGGATTTTTAATTAAACGATCCAGCTCTTTCAGTGAGGCAGACAAATTGTCTCCAAAGAGCAGTGTTGTTACTGGCACACTATCAGAACACAGCCCAGCCATATCTCTAGGCAAAGAGGGTCACATGACAAAGGGTCTTCGCTGAGATAATTCTTTGCAGGCATGACCAATTAGTGCCAGCGCGTCTGAGTTATAGTTTGTGATGGCTTTTCCACCAGCGCTATCCGTGAACTTCTTCTCACGTTGGGCTTGAAACAATGCCTGTGTCGAGAGGGCAACGATGATAGGGAAAGAATTTTCCAGACTTCTGCATTAACTGAAAGCACTTGCAAAAAAGTGCAGTTTTCAGGCAGTGTATAACGGTCAATACGTTGAGCCAGTTTGTTTTCACAAAGACCTTTCGTAAAACGTTTGTTTATGAGATCTGCCATAGATGAGGATACGGCATCAGCCCTCTTTTCTTCCTCATCCAGGTCTCCTTCTATTTCTTTTAATAAATCCTCGTCACATTCAATGGACAGAGCATCATCTTCAAGTTCTCCATCTGACGAGTCCGTCTCAGCGGTAGATGCTTCTTTGTCAGCAATTGCAAGTTTGGTCTTTTTTGCTTGCACACCTTTGCCTTTATTATGCATGGACCCCTCGTCATAAGCCTGTGCATTTGGACTGTCCTCGCCCTCTTTTCTTTGTTTCTGGCTTTTTCTGACTCAGCAGCGACTTGATCTTGGCAAACTGCAGCCTTTCCCATTTTGCATCTAGCTTTTCAATTAGGGACTTTGGATTGTCTTCATTGCTATCTTTCAGTTCTTCAGCTTCAATACTCCAGGGGGTGACGGGTTTCCCTTAGATCACTCATGATCCTGGCGGGCAGTGCGGGAACTCAGCCCAACCCCGTCTGGCACAGGGATAAAATTGTGTGTACTTACTTGCGCCTGCAGAACTGTCCAAACACACACATACACTCTGGCACAATGACAAATTCACAAGTAAATCCAACAAACACTCGAATAAGGGTTCAGAGAAAATCTTTTACGTCTTTCAGCCTCAGGGCTGCGATTGGCGTCAGTCTCTGGCTTTCGCGCGCACGATACTCACGTGACTTCGTAGTGACTCAGTCATTGGGTGAATGATAATTATTGGGTTTGAAATCTGTTGCAATAATTTGTTGGCCAAGTTTAGTTGAAGGTTTACTGTGTAATACTTTACATTATATATTTAATAGAAAGTGCGACAGAAGTCCCTTTCATTGAAATGCAGAATTCCATCAAATGTGTTTCTTTCGCAAACAAACTGTTTGCAACTAGAAGCCACTAGTAGCCAAGAACTGTGACACTTCACTTAACCAAAAAAAATGAACGAAAGAACGCTCATCACAGCTCCTAAATTAATGGGGATTGAAAGCCTGAACTTTCTTGGACTTTCAGACCTGTATTTTTTCCCAGAACACTACTGTGGAACATTTATCAAAAAGCTGGAATTCTGCCTTCCCACATGGCCACATGTATCCTAATCTAGTGACAAAATTTGAAAAGCTGCACCACCTGGAAGAACTTAGGAGCCTTCAAATCATTGTGCTTGTAGTGACGGGTAGGGTCGATGGTAGAACGCATGTTGAGGATCGTGAGGTCGCGCTTGTCTTCTTCCGTCTGTTCCTTCATCTTCATGGAGCCCCATGTGCCCTTCTTCCACTTCCACTGGCTTTTCTCTAACTGCAAAACAAGGCCAGAAAATGCTGTGATGAATATGGGAGATCTGATTGGTATAAATCACAGCCTCACAGCATCATGACATCACAAAATGAAGCATACTGCAACTAAGAAAAAAAAAACTAGCGCAAATTGACACAGTATAATTATTATATATATATGCAGGGGACTTCCACTAAATCGCTGTCCACTAAATCGCGAATTCGGCTACATCGCAAAGAGCTCTTGGACCCTGAAAAAACTGGACCGACCTTTTTCAATTTTTATTTATTGGAAAATTTCTTAAGTAAATTTTCATTTGATTAATATACTTACCCGAATCACATATAGCATTGACACAGTCTGAGATGCTAGGTACTGAAAACGCTTACCCGTCTAACATTTTTAAAGGGAAGCAACCACATCACCAAAAAGGCTAAAATAGCCCCTGGCAATGGGCAGGTACTCCGTGAGTTACCTCCCATTGGCATGACCTACGTCACTACCTCTATCACCACGTGGCTCAACCTCATATGATTTTGAAAAACTCAAAAACCATACGCGGGGCAGGTGGGAGGGCATAAACTATGTGATTCGGGTAAGTATATTAATCAAATGAAAATTTACTTAAGAAATTTTCCATTAAATTACATTTTCTTACTCCGAATCACATATAGCAGATAACATCAACAAGGCGGTGGGATAGAAAAAATCTAACTCACTCTAAACACCTTGCCAAAAGCTGGCCCACTGCCAAAAAGTCAAGAAGGGCCCGATGGGAAAGAGAAAACTAACCCACTGCCAACAAGACAGGAAGAGACCAGAGAAACTCCTGACTGACAGCCAGAGTGACTCTTAGGCAAAACTTGCTAAAGAAAACTTCAGAGAGCAAGTAAGCTGTGCCCAACTCTTCTCCGGGCCATAAAGAAAAAACGGCCCAGGAAGAGAGACGACCCCAAGTTAAAAGAACCCGAGACGAATGGAGGGGAAAGACAAACTGACCCCCCCCCCCCTTTTCTTTTGTAAGGAAAAGCCAAAGCTCGACAAAACCTGAGAGATACAGGTCAGCTCCAGAGAAGAGTGACCGAACTCCACACAAAAGAAGGAGAGAGAGACACCTGAGTACAAAGTACCAGAGTCCAATCCAACCATAAAAAACTCACAAGAAGCATAAATGTTCCTAACGTTCCAAGAACGTGAAGAAACACTCACCCACCCAAAGCACACTGTACTGCTTCTCTGAGTTAGAGTTCAATCTAACCAAGGAAAGAAACATAGTACTCCTGGGTAGTGACAAAGAAAGAACTTCAAGAAAAACCTCACTGCAATCTTTGACATCATCCCCCATAAAGTATGCCAGAGAAAGGTGCCGTAACCAGCAGTCTGTCAAAGAGATGGTAACCAGTTATCCTCTACCCTTTCAAGCGTAAGCAGAAAGAGAAAGTACGAGGAAGAAGCTACTTACAAAAGTGCGTAAGCAACCGAAGGTGCAAAAGTCACAGATGGTGTGACTGGTGACCATGAACAAAATGGCTAAGGCCAAAGTGTCCGCAGTTCAGTCTGCTCGGAGGTAATTGAAAGTGAATCAAGAACCCAAGACCAAAAACAAGACTGGTAAGCATACACAAAAACCATGAAGCCGACCAGTCAAAAGACTCCCGAGACAAAGAGTTCTCAGTAAAAAACTGGAAGTCTATCTCCGTGGCCCAAACGAGAGTGTTCCTGAGTATGGGCAAAAAACCAGAACGTGTCTGTCCACCTCAGACAAACTGAGGGACAGACACATAAATCAAAACAGGCAACCACCATCGAAATAGTCGCCTGTGGTAGAAAAGGGTGACTGTAAGAGAAACCCGATCTAACGGAAAATCTTTCTGACTCACCTCATGCTCAGAATGAGTGTGAAGAAAGGAAGATTAAATTTCACAGAAGAATGCACCGGCAAAGCTATAGTCACCCAGCGAAAAGCTGAAGACAAAAGCATAAGCCAAAGACGATCCACCCTTCAAAAATCTGCATGTAACCTCCGAGGCCAACTTAAGAGAATCTTAAGTTTGGACGAAACATCAGAACAAGTCTATTCGCGAGAGAAGGACAGAGTCGGACTCGGCGAAAGACAAACCAAACCCTCACAGTCCCCCAACCATTGGCTGCGTATAAATGCGAAAGCGCCCGAAAGGGGACCTCCCGCCATCACTAAAGTAAAGGGCGGAAGGTGGGGTGAGATCGGGAGTACTTCGGTGGAGATGGGGCTTACCATAGCTAACCCCCTCCCCCTTCCCGAAGCAGAACATATCTCGAACCACAAAAAGCAAGCTGAGCTTGCCCTTAGGCTGACAGACCGGGTTGAGCAGAGGACTGGGCCTGCTTCTAAAGAATAGGAGTGCTCTATTTCAACCCTTGTAGAGAGAAGTCGGAGAACTGACGTTCCTTGTTCGACTCGATCCCCTAATGACCAGCGATTAGCGCCAATTGGTCAAAAATAAGATCCCTCTACTACCGGAAAAGCTCTCAAGGAGTTCCTTGTACCTGATCCGTGATCTGCTAGTTCGAGAACAAAATCCTCCAACACCAAACCACAAGAGCATAGTGAAGAGAGGAAAGGAGCATCTGCTCTACGTTCACCCCAAAGGCTGAACAAAGAGTGAAGACGTCATCAGAAAACTGATGTCACTGAAAGTGAACACATCAAGTTAAACAGACCTAGGCCGTAACATTTTGATGATTGTCTCCAAAGAGATGCAAGTTCTGAAAAACGAACGTCCTATCTCCTCTGAAGAAACAAGGATGTGTTCTGGAACCAACACAACCGAGTTTCTCATAATCTGATATACCAGCAGAGGAAGCAAATTCCTGCGTCACCGGAAAAGGTGACCGCAGGAGAGCAAAGGACAAATGCAAGCAGAAACCTATGAAGCCGAAGCCAGCTAAGGCCGAGCCTGCTCCTTAACTTGCCCTGAGGAACAAGAAGAGGAACAGGAACATACGGAATACCACTTCAGGCATGAGAAAAACTTCGCCAAACCTGCAAACGGTGGTATGCCACAGAAGGAGACTCTTCGAACCGGAAGCAGGAATCCTCCCTCTTCGCGGAACGGAAGTCCAACATCGCCGAAGCGGCAACCAACGAGGAAGCCGAAACAGCTAATGCACCTTCCGGAAATAAAGGGAAAAAACTTCCGCCACAGCTTCAAGAGCAACCTGAACTTTGACGGCAATCCCTAATATGTTTGTTCGCTAGCCACAGACTGAACATCAGAGTGGTCAAGCGAAAGACAAGGCCGAAGGCCATTCACCAGTGGCGAAACGATGCCGGGATAACCGGAAACCGGAAACCCGCGTATCAGGACATCATCTTGACTTATACTCTGACAGGAGTGGGAGTAAGAAAAAGCCGAGAGAACATCCGAAGCCAACAGAAATGAATGGACGGAAGCCACCCCACCCGAAGGGTGAAGTGACAACTGTCCCGGCCAAGGAGAACCTGAACGCCTGAAGGCCGGCCGCTGAACCTCCATCACCGTCACCCATACGGAAAGACAAGGAAGAGGAACAGTGTATCCGGACGAAGCCGGAAATGCAACCAACGAAGCCGCACAATGCGGAAAAGAGGGCTGCTGGTAAGACCTGAGGGAGACTCTTAGAACCGGAAATAGGAAATATCCTTCTTCCCGGAACGAAAGTCGGCATCGCTAAAGAAGCAACCGAAACGGAAGCCGGCGAAGCTGATGCGCCCTCAGGAAAGTAACGGGATGTAACCTCCGCCGCAGCTTCAAGTACAGCCTTGAGCATTGACGGAAATCCCGACCGCGTGTCTTCCCTGACAACCAACTGAACGTCAGAATTGTCAACCAAAACACACTGACCGAAGTCACAGTTCCTGGTAGCTGAAAGATGTACGGAATAACCGGAAACCGGAAACCCGTGAACCCTCAAATCGTCCTCACTCACCCCTTGACTGACATGAGAAAAAAGGGTAAGTCAAGTGACCATCTGAAAGCACCGGAACTGTATGGGCAGAAATGACCACACCCAACGGGTGAAGCAATGATTGCCCTGGCTGAGGCACAGAGTGCACGAAAGCCGTACGCTGTTGCTCCCTCTTTGACATTCGTCCTGAATAACCCAGAATAGGAACAGCGTACCCGTCCAAAAACGGAAATACAACCGCCGAAGCCGCACAAAGCGGAAACGAGAGCTGCATAGACTGAGGCCGTAAGCCATAAAGCCCAGAGGCCAGTCTTAGGTCAACCCCAGCACAGACGTCAGAGCGTACATGTGGTGGAGGACCTATGCTTCCGGTGAGAGGCACAGAGTGCACGAAAGCCGGACGCTGTTGTTCCCTCTCTGGCATCCGTCCGGAATACCAGGAAGAGGGACAGTGTATCCGACCGAAACCGGAAATACAACCGCCGAAGCCGCACAATGCGGAAACGAGGGCTGTGTAGACTGAGGCCAGAAGCCATGAAGCCCGGAGGCCAGTCTTAGGTCAACCCCAGCACAGACGTCGAAGCGTACATGTGGTGGAGGACCAATGCTTCCGGTAAGAGGCACAGAGTGCACGAAAGCCAGACGCTGTTGTTCCCTCTCTGGCACCCGTCCAGAATTACCAGGAAGAGGGACAACGTATCCGGCCGAAGCCGGAAACACAACCGCCGAAGCCGCACAACGCGAAAACGAGGGCTGTGTAGACTGAGGCTGGAAGCCATGAAGCCCGGAGGCCAGTCTTAGGTCAACCCCAGCACGGACGGCAGAGCGTACATGTGGTGGAGGACCTATGCTTCCGGTGTGAACCGGAAACACAGCAGCCGAAAACGACTGCCGCTTCTGTTCTGCTGCAACCGAAGCCACGTCGAGGAACGGAGTAGTATGAACAGGGAAATGCAAGTAGTGACCTTGCCCCAAAGAATTGTCTCCCAAAAGGGAGCGTCCGGTAGCATGACGAGTGCTGGTGGACCAGTTCGACTTACCGGTAATGCCCCCCGCGGAAGCAGAAACCAACAAGACCGGAAAACAACTTCCTGGACCGGAATCCAAAGGTGCGGTCACGGAAGCCAAAAACCGGACATCCCCCACGGACGGCGGAAGAGCGACGCTGCTGGCCGGCGTGGAGATCTGCAACCCCTCCTAAACCATGCTCCAAATCTCTGGAACTAAGGAATCGAAAATTTTTAATTAAATTTTGATTTAATATAATATACTTACCCAATTCTTATGAATGCATTGACTTTAGTCCCACATGCTAGATGTCAAAAAAACCTCTCAAATTACCTGCCCGTAGTAGGGTGGTAACCAAGCTAAAAGCGACGCCATAGCCGTTGCTATGGCCTGACCTTGCTCGGTTACCCATAACACCCTGCGCACCACGTGAGCGCCCGCATCCGTAATAATCATTCGAGACTATTAATCAAACAAACACCCCAAGGACATAATCCAGCGGGGATGGATGGGAGGGTATTAACTATAAGAATTGGGTAAGTATATTATATTAAATCAAAATTTAATGAAAAATTTTCGATTTAATCACATATTCTTACTCCAATTCTTATGAATGCAGATTCCTCCTAAAGGTGGAGGGAACCTACTTATGTCCTTGTAAGAACCTGCCCTGCAGCAACTAAAACCAGCAATGAACTGGAGCCATCTAGCCGCGTGCAGGAGATATCCCGAGGATAGAAACCGATGAACACATCATCTGATCTCCAGTAAGCCGTTCGCAAAGCTTCGTCTAGGCGACTAGAACGCAACACGGCAATAAAAGAAGCACAAAATCTGTACCCAAGCTGTTGGCAAACCTCGCATAGGCGAGAGGAACACCACCAGCCAGAGAAGAACACCAGACTCCGGACTCCCGAACGCCTGAAAAGGAATAGAGAGAGGACTGAACGCCCCCCCCCCCCCCCTGTTCAAAACGCACCACTCATAGGACTGTCCTATGAATGTAGCAGAGCCCCTAGAGAGAGACAAATAAAAGATGTCTCTTTCGCTCCATTGTAAAGAAATAAGAACCTGAGATAAAGCTCGTGGTTCCAAAAGACAGTAACGTCAAACAAGAAGGGCAAAGCCCATACGACTCACATGCTTCACCTTGACCTAGCAATGACATCATACACTAAGAACTGCTTTACACATTTTTCCTACCAAAATACATGTGACCTTGACCCAAGGTCAAGGTCATCCAAGGTCATGCAACACAAAGCTGTTAATTCAAGACATAGGAAGTACAATGGTGCTTATTGGCTCTTTCTACCATGAGATATGGTCACTTTTAGTGGTTCACTACCTTATTTTGGTCACATTTCATAAGGGTCAAAGTGACCTTGACCTTGATCATATGTGACCAAATGTGTCTCATGATGAAAGCATAACATGTGCCCCACATAATTTTTAAGTTTGAAACAGTTATCTTCCATAGTTCAGGGTCAAGGTCACTTCAAAATATGCATACAATCCAACTTTGAAGAGCTCCTGTGACCTTGACCTTGAAGCAAGGTAAACCAAACTGGTATCAAAAGATGGGGCTTACTTTGCCCTATATATCATATATAGGTGAGGTATTGAATCTCAAAAACTTCAGAGAAAATGGGAAAAATGTGAAAAATAGCTGTTTTTTAGGCAACATTTATGGCCCCTGCGACCTTGACCTTGAAGCAAGGTCAAGATGCTATGTATGTTTTTTGGGGCCTTGTCATCATACACCATCTTGCCAAATTTGGTACTGATAGACTGAATAGTGTCCAAGAAATATCCAACGTTAAAGTTTTCCGGACGTCCGGACGTCCGGACGGACGGACGGACGGACGACTCGGGTGAGTACATAGACTCACTTTTGCTTCGCATGTGAGTCAAAAAGGGATTAAAAAAGTCTAACCAGACAGTTAGAAAATCCGAATCTCCCGGAACGAGAATCCTCCCAAGAGGAGGGAATCAAACACCAGAGGATATTGACCAGGTTTCTGAAACCCCAAAAACCTGGCCAAAAACCGTGAACAAACGGAACCAAAAGCCCTAAGGCTACATCCTCTGGCAAACCCCAAAAACGCACGCGCCTCACTGCCCTATAGGGCTGAGGCCCAGAGTAAGTAGAACAAAGTCCCACGCGCTAAACAAGGGGGAGCCTCTAAACCTCGTAAAACAAGGTCCTTTGATCATGCCCACAAGAAAGCCATGAGCAACAGAAGAAAGGCCTATTTGTTTCAAAACAGCTGAGATAGCCGAGACGCCGGAACCTCAAAGAAGAGGCCCAGCTGCCCAAAGCCAAAAACTGAAACAGAGGTGAAAAACCACCTGGCTTGAGAGAGGGGCGCTAAGGAGTTGCACCCCCGCTCTAAATCCCCAATTGGCCAAGGAGGCCAAAAAAGGAGCATACACAGATAAAGTGGAGGAAATATATGCCCAAAGACCAGAGTCAGAACCCATGATCTAAAACACAAACAGCACGCCTCCAGACCCGTAAGCAGATGGGCCAACCCCTGTGCAAGCCCTGAAAGGACCTGTTGAGCGAGTCGGCCAGATCGCAGAGCTGGCCGGGGAGAAATTCCCCTGAGAAAATGATTTAGTGTGAAAACCCAATCAGAATCCCCTATACTCTGTCTGACAGGGAGCGAGAACTTGCTCACCCCAGCTAGTTCACATAAGAAGCAACAGAAGAATTGCCCGAATGCAACAGGACATGCCTGTAAATAGCCAAAAAGGAAAGGCTAGTAGACTAAGAGCTACTGCTCCTAACCTCAGGCAAAAGAGAAGCCCAAGGATTTGCGTCTACATCACAGCCTCAAGACTGCAATTGCCAGTGCAGGCCCCATCTAGACGAAAACGCATCCATAAAGCGGTCTAAGTCCAGGGGGAAACAAAGCTAGGGAAAAAAGTCCCCTGAGCGAACCAAAAGGATTCCAGCCACCTTCCCGAGTGGAGGAACCCACTCTGGAGGAGGACCCTCATGTCCCAGACCTGTGAGGCCGAACCCCCCAAAAAACTTGAGGAAAGACTAGAGGGCCAGCATAGCTATCGATACCGTCCGACCGAAGATCGGGTCTAAAGACCCCACAGAGGCCTGCTCTCGTGCCAGTCTGGCAGTGAAAAGAGCTTAAAGCCTCCCTATTCTCTCTTGTGTGAAGAATAAACCTTCCAAGAGACAAAGTCGAACAGCATGCCCAGGTAAAAAACCTGGGATAAGGACAGCTCGGAATTTTGCCTGGTTACTGAGAGCACCAGGCAAAAAGCCTGGTTCAACACCAAAAGAAAGTGCAGCTGACAAGCTGATTGACCTTGAAAAAGCTCAACCAGCCCCCGAGATAGTCCAGAGACCAACACCCCCAGAAACCGAGCCCTTTCCTGTGTGCAGAAACGCAGAAGGAAAGCTCATGTGAGAGCACCGAGGAAAATCTCAGCCAAAGCTGAAAGCTCTAGCCCATGCCGACCCACCTCCCGCAGAGAGGGAGGAGACACTGAACCAAAACACCCCTTTGTAACCGGGAGCGCATAAATGCGCTGCCAGAGGTCCAAGAAGGAAGGGAAAGATTCCAGCTAATGAGTAGGTTTTAACAACCCCCGAAAAAGCCTGACCCTTGCTTCCTGCAACCAGCATGAAATCAAACCCCTTGTAAAGGAAGGAGATCACACCAAGCAAAAACAGTGTGGGCCTAAAACGTCACCGCGAAACTTCTCCGCTCAGTGACGACCCTAGCCCAAGCTGCCAGCAGCCTGGCTAAAGCCTTATCCAAGGCATCCTCCCTAACCCAAAAGAGCGTTCAGGGAGGATAAGATTGCCTATAAGAAAGCACAGAAGAGAGTCTCAGCCAAAGCAGAAAACTCCAAACCATGCCATCCTAGCTCCTCCAGAGAGGAGAGGGAGGAGTAACATCATGAAAACTCCATGTTCCCTGTGGTCTGTAAGCGAAGCCAGAAACTAGCCCCTGGCAATAAAAAAGTCCGGATCAGACCCTGAGCCTGAAAATTCCCTGCTATCTTCTTCCGCACTAAAAGTGAGGACGAAGCAGCCTGAAACCCCGAAGCCAGCAGTCCCCTGCGTATGAAGCAGCGGGAAAGGTGAAGGCTGAAGACCACTATCCTAAGGAGCGGATCAAGCCAAAAAGTGTGGCATGTGGTAGGCAATCACCGCAGACTCAGCAAATGAAACAAATTGCGAGAAAGCCTGTGAAAACCCAAAGCCATCCCGGAAGAGGAAGGAAGACACAGTAAACTGCAACAGCAGCCGCTCTATGTATGGGAAGCCTACAACCAGTAGACAACCCTATACACTCCCCCTCCTCAAACAAGGAGTCCGAAGCTAACCACCAGTTGTGTAAAACACAAAAGGAGGGGAGACCGGGGAGGTCGCGCACTAAATACTCCTGCCGATAACACCGCCAAGAGTGTGGATGAAAAGCGTGATCAGTCTCTGACTGCCAACCCAAAACCGCTCACCTGAACAAGAGGTGGGGGGAAGAGGGGTTGGTAACTGGCACAGATCTCTGCCGAGAAGGAGAGAGAGTGGAGAAACAAGACAAAGCCGGGCCCGGCGCGTCTTACCCCACCCGCTGTGCGAGAGAAGCATCCCAGTGCTAAGAACCAGACTACCTGGTTTGAACCACAACTCACCCCAAGTGGGGAGGGGGGTGGTCCAGCACAGCCGTAACCCCTAGAGGGGATAAGGACTGAAACAGAGAAACGGCCGTAAACGGCCGATCCTCGCTCGTCCACCTGCCGAAGTCAAGTAGCCCTATCACTCACCCACCCCTAGGAGGGGGTGGGGGTGACCTATGCTGGCTAAGGACAATGACCACTGGCCAGGCGATACTATAGCCGAGTCCCCACAGACCATTGTGAATACAAAGAATGGGAGACTGGAGAGAAAGAGTATATTCTGTCTCCGCCTGTCACAGGAAGACAGCCGGCACAGCCCGTGCAGAGAACAAAACGGAGCAAAGCTCATTGTTCCCTGACCACTGTGCGAGACACCCTGCCGAGAACAAAAGAGAGTCAAGCTCATTGTTTCGCGACCGCTACCCGCGACAAGCGCAGGCAGCTAACACAGCCACCTGTCCCAAATGGAGCAAATAAGGGGTATGTAACGTAGCCTGGAAAGCCGTACATAGCACCCCCGCTGTGAAGAAAGGCCTGAGCCACGCCATGCCCCAGATGGGGAGGGGGATGGCTCGCCACAGCAGTAAGAGCGACGGAGAGAGACGAACCGAGCAACGGCCGACCCCCCTCCGTCCACCTGCCGTAGTCCTATAGCCCACCGCCCACCCACCCCGATAGGGGAGGAGAACGATTGTCGGGCCAGGACAATAGAGGCACAGACTGTGAAGACAGTCCAACAGCGCCCACCCCGTCCAACCCAGAGGGAGGGAAAGGGTGGAACGCTACTCCAGCCCCCACCCGATCCTGCCCGGTGGGCGGGAAAGAGTGAGCCACCGATACCCCCCCCACCCTGCCCCAAATGGAGCAGAGAAGGGGTATGTAACGTAGCCTGGAAAGCCGCCACCCGAACGCGCCCGGGGGGCGGGAAAGGGTGGGAAGCTAACACGGCCCCCTGCCCGCAAAGGGCAGAGTGGGACAAGCCCTGGCCGTGACTTACCGTGCCCCCCCCTCACGGTAAGGGGGCTGCATGACCGACCCAGCAGTGCTGTTTTTAAAGCAAGCCGAGCGGCCAAAGCAGGCGGGGAGCTGGCCCCCTCTCCTAAAGGAGAGAGTGCTCGCGAACAACCCAGTCTACCAGTGGCAGAAAGGACTGAACCGAACTGGCCGATTGCACCAGGCGACGGTGCGACGCAGGAGCGCCCCCCCTATCCCCCCCCATTGGCGGGGGGCTGCGTAACACACTGTGAAGTACCGGCGGTAATCAGAGTGGTTAGACGCAGGCAGGGAGCAGGCCCCCCCTCCTAAAAGGAAGGGGTGCTCGAGAACAGCCCAGAGCCACCAGAGACAAAAAACGGGCTGAACCGAACAGGCCATTTGCACT
>NC_090259.1:35243913-35328913 GCF_037325665.1 Littorina saxatilis | reverse complement strand
AAGTCCTGCTCAGCTATAAGAATTTACCAGAGATACATGTTATGAAAAGAATAAACAGACAACGGACAGGAACACAAACAGAAATTATGTTGAACTCTGATTATGGCTTCACACCATATGTATTCCCAGAACAATGACGGTTTGAACACCACTTGATTTGAACTATCAACACAAAAACAAAATCATAATACAAAATCTTTACCTTTGCCTGTTTCTTCTTCTGTCTTTCAGATTCCACAGTCCCGACTTTCTTGGTAGACACAGCTTTTAGGGCCTGCAGAAAAAGAGCTGAATATTATTTTTACTGTGATTAACATTTTGGTCCATGACCATAATAGTGTACGATAGGTCAATTACTGTTAGTTAGTGTTAACCTCACGAAGAGAAAGAGCCAAATGGAGTTGAGATAGAGAGAGGGATAAGATAAATATGACAAGATTAGATGAGATAAATCGAAAATTTTATTGTAAATTTTCATTTAATAAATATACCTACCCGAATCACATGTAGCATTGACACAATCGGAGATGCTAGGTTCTGTACAGGCTAACCGTCTAAGGGAAGCAACCCCAACCACAAAAGTGTAAACGTAGCCATGGTAATGCCCATACACCCGGGGAGTTACCTCCCCTCGTGCATGCCACGTCACCACTGCTACTGAACACGTGGTTCCTATCATTCGACCTAAAGAATAAATTCTCCAAATCAAAAGCGGGGTTGGCGGGAGGGAATATACTATGTGATTCGGGTAGGTATATTTATTAAATGAAAATTTACAATAAAATTTTCGATTAAATTACATATTCCTACTCCGAATCACATGTAGCAGATTGCAACAACAAGGCGGTGGGAAAGAAAAATCCAACTCACTCAAAAAACCTTGCCGAAAACCTGGACCGCTGCCAAAGAATCAGGGCGGTCCCAGTGGGAAAGAAAATCTAACCCACTCAAAAAGCCCTTGGCAGGGCTGGCCCACTGCCAACAGGCAGTGAGGGAACCGAGGAAAGTCCTGATTGACAGCCGAGAAGTATCTCAGGCAAAAGCGTAAGAGACAACCTCAGAGATCCAGAAAGCTGTGCTCAGCACTTCTTCCAATCTCCTAGCCGTAAAAAACAGCACAGGAATAGACCCAAGCCTTGGATTAATAAACCTGGCGAGCCAAGGGAAAGACAAGCTTCCCCCCCCCCCTTTTTATTGGAAGGAAATGCTAATGTCCTGAGAAGATCCGTGCGTAAGGTTGTCCCCTCAACTGAGAAGGACGAACCCCCGCGGTGACCTTAAGACAACCATGCCAAAGTCTGCAAACCTTGGGATGTAGTAAAGCCCAAAAGGCTTGTGAGAAAGAAGTCAGCTCAAAATAAGAGTGACCAATCCCCACGAAAGAGCGAGAGAGAGACATCCAAGCACTACGTACCAGAGTCCACCTCGAAGAGAAAACTCACAATAGAAGGTCGCCAGTCATCCCCTACCAGTCCCTGCGAACGCAGGGAGAGAGGTAGCACCCGACAGCAGCCACTTACGACTGTGCGTAAGCTACCGGAAGAGAGGACCCACGGTGGTCAAAAACCGATGTGACTGGCAACCATAAACAAAATGGCTAAAAGCCAGAATGTTCCCAAAACAGTCTGCTTGAAGGTAATCGAGAGTGAATCAAAAACCTAAAGCAGAAAACCAAGACTGGTAAACGTAAACCGTGAAGCCAGCCAGCCATAAGACTCCCGAAACCAGAGTTCTCAGGGAAAAAACAGGCAGTTAACTTCCTAGCCAAATCAAGAGCCTACCTGAGTTTGGCCAGAAACCCAGAGCGCGTCTGTCCCTGTCTGAAGACAGAGTCCAACGCGGAGAAAAACGGACAACCGCCCTAGACAAAGTTGCCTTTTGTAGCCGGGCGACTGTAAGGAAACCCGACCCAACGGACGTCATCCGGACTCGCCTCATACTAAGATGAGGAAGAAGAGAGGAAAGGCCCAAGACTGAAGTCACAGGAACCAAACCTTAGCTAAACCTCTGCCCGAAGGAGAAGAGTAGCCAAAACCTGAGAGAGAGGAGGAAAGCCACAAAGAACTACTCCTCAAACATCCATTGTCCAAGACAATGCCCCCTCAGGAAAATCTGAATGTTACCTCCGAGGCCAACTCAAGCGTACCTTAAGTTTGGACGAAACACCAGAACGCGTCTGATCACTAGAGAAAGACAGAGTCCGACTCGATGAAAGACAACAAGGACCAAAGTCCAAACGTTTGTGGCCAAACAGGGGTAACCTGAATCCAGAGAACCCCACCCAAACGAAAATCGTCCTATCCAATCTCTTAAAAAGAGAGAACAAAGGAAAGAAAAGACGAAGTCCGAAGCCACAAGAAACGGGAAGGCAACAACCACCATCGCCGCAACGTGGAATGGCTGTTGCCCAGCCAAGGCTGCCTATAGGCTGCCAGCTTAGCTTAACCAGAGGAATGAGCATGCTTCTGCTAAGCATGTTTCTGAGTATGCTAGCCTTACCTTCCTTCAACCCTTGTAAAGCAGTCAGAGACCTGCTGATCTCTACTCGACTGAATCTCTACTGCAGGCAAAGTTTAAGCGACTCTCTTTGACTGTTCAGGGAACTGAGAATGCGAAAGAAACGAGTCCCTCCGACACCCGCCGTACGAGCGTAGTGAAGGAAGGGCAGCCTCATCTGCTCCATGCTCACCCTAGCAAGGGCTGGCCAACAGAGTAGAGAAAGGAGGCAAGTTCCAAAGGCTGAATAAGCAAGAAGGAACAGAAGGTGAAGCCCGTGTAGCCGAGGCCAGTCAAGGCTGAGCATGTTCCGGAACTGAACCATAGTAGAAACAGCGGCAGAACCAAAACACTAGAGATACCACTTTCGGGAGGAGATGGCCTAGCCAAAACCTGCAAACCGTGGTACCTACAAAAGGTGACTAAGGAACCGGAAGTAGGAAAACATCCTATCTTCACGGAACGGAAGTCCGACATCGACAACAAAGTCAACCAACAAGGAAGCCACCAATGTCGATGCACCCAACGGGAAATCCTGAGCCGAAGATCCGAGCTTCGACGGAAATCCAGAACGTGTTCGATTGCTGACCAAAGACTGAAAACCAGAATAGCTCAGCTACGAACGCAACCGAAGTCACAGTTGCTGGTGGTAAACTGATGAATGAGATGACCGGAAACCGGAAAACCATCCAACCGGAAAAAGACCTGACTCATCCCCCTAATGACGGTCGTGAATAGGGGAAACGTCCAGGGCCACCCGAACTGAATAGGCAGTAAACTCAACACCCAACAGGTAAAGTGAAGACTGCCCCGGCTGAGGCTGAAAGCCTAAATGCCCGTAGGCCAGCCGCTGTTCCTCACCCCCCGACCTCCGAAGGAGTGTCAGGAAGAGGAGAAGTGTATCCGAACAGAGCCGGAAATGCAGCAGACAAAACCGCAAAAAACGGAAGCGAAAGTTGCATAGAGTAGACTGAGGCCGGAAGCCCAAACGCCCGTAGGCCAGTCCTCTGTCAACTCCAGTCAAAACCGCAAAGTGTACTTGAAATGGAGGACTTATGCTTCCAGTAAAACCGGAAACGCCACGCCGACAACGGCTGCCGCCCTGTGAAACACAAATGCCCACGACGGAACAAGAGTGAGACAGAACAGAAGAGGACTGGGGCCGGAACCCGAACGCCCGTAGGCCAGTCCTCGATCAACCCCAGACAAGCCACAACATGCGCTTGTGATGGAGAACCTATGCTTCCAGACAGGAAGTGTAGGAGGCCGAAGCCCCGTCCGGGAAAAAACTTCGACGTGACCTCTGCCGCAGCTAAGAGGACAGCGTTAAGCCTTTTTCCCGATAACCAGCACGTGTGGAATCGCTGACGACAGACTGAATGTCCGACACAACCAGCGAAAAAACCGAAGTCCACGTACTGGTGGAAGGCCGGTGAAACGGCATAACCGGAAAACCGGAAATCCGTCCCCCCCCGACGTCGTCCTAACTCATGCCTTGACCAGGCTAAGAGAGAGAAGACGGCAAGTCTGCAGCCGCCGGCACCGGAACGGCAGTCGACGCGACAACCGAAGGTTGAAACGCTGACTACATCGGCCAGGGCTAAGACAACACCTGCCCGAAGGGCTGGCGTTGCTCCTCAGCTACCGACATCCTGAAGGAAGTGGAAGCGAAAGGAGCAGTAAATCCGGGCGGAGCCGGAAAGCACCAGACGAGACCGCGAAAAGCGGAAGCGCCGAATGCGAGGACGGAGGCCGGAAGCCCGAATGCCCTAAAGGCAACGTCCGGTCAACCCCGGAAACGACCACAGCGGGTGCGTACGTCAGAGGACCTATGCTTCCAGCGAGTGCCGGAAGCGCAGCGCCAGAAACGGCTACCGCCATTGCTCCGCCACACAATGGTCTTCGAGGAAGCCAGGGTGTGACTGAACAGAGGACGAATGCCCGGGGGGCAACGTCCGGTCAACCCCGGAAACGACCACAGCGGGTGCGTACGTCAGAGGACCTATGCTTCCAGCGAGTGCCGGAAGCGCAGCGCCGGAAACGGCTACCGCCACTGCTCCGCCACACAATGGTCTTCGAGGAAGCCAGGGTGCGACTGAACAGAGGACGAATGCCCAGGGGGCAACGTCCGGTCAACTCCGGAAACGACACAGCGGGTGCGCACATCGGGGGACCTGGTCAACCCCGGAAATGACCACAGCGGGTGCGTACATCGGGGGACCTATGCTTCCGGCGAGTGCCGGAAGCGCAGCAGTCGGAAACGGCTAGACAACTCCGGAAACGACCCCAGCGTGTGCGTACGTCGGAGAAGTAGCCGGAACCAACTGCCGCCATTGCTCAGCCACACAATGGTCTTCAGTGAAGCCAGGGTGCGACTGAACAGGGGTTTGCGGGTCGTGAACCCGCCGAAAAGAGCTGTGTCCCAGCAGGGACTGTCCGACGGCCTCACGAGGGCCTGTGGACCAGCTCGACTTACTTGAATCGCCAACCACAGCGGTAGAAGACGAAGAAGCAAAACATCCGCCCTAGACAACGTCTCGGCCGGAAGCGTCTAAGAAGCCAACAAGGTGACGTCGCCCACAGACAGCGGGACCAACGGAAGACGCAGGCTTGGCACGCGACAATTTCTTCACAAAGATAACGCAGACACCTGCAACACCTGATCTGCTAACAGCAGAGAAGGCGAGGAGAAGAAACGGGACGTACAACAGTATATGACTGCCCCACAAAGTGTTTGTTCGAGGCAGAAAGAGTAACGAACAAAACATAAAAAACATGTTAAATCCGAAACCACGACAAGTCCTACGGACTGGTAGATACCTGCTAAAGCCTAGCCAAGAAACCACTGTCAGCGACGCTGATACACAAAATGGCGGCCAAGCGATAAGTTACTGGACAAAATTTAGAAGTCCAAAACGGACGAAAATTAAGCAATAACAAAAATTCCTGTCAAAGAAATGACGAAATATGAAATGGCTTACCAACTAACAAAGCAGAAGGCAAAAACGCAGGTAAAGTAAGGAGAACCTCACCATAACATAGGCCTAGCCACATAAATAAGCTGTCAGGAAAGCTGAGCAACCGAACGTGGCGGCCACAAGATAAGTTACTGAAACGCATTTAGGAGTCCAAACGGACAAAAAAGTCAGCAACTATAGGTAAATTCCTGTCAAACTAAAGACAAGAAGGAACAAGCTTACCAGCTAAACAAAGCAGAAAGCAAGTAAGAAGGTAAAATTACGTTTACCTCCAAAATACATGGCCTAGCCACAAAAATCTGTCAACTCATGCTGACAACAAAAATGGCGGCCAACAGTAGTCACTGAAATATCACAGGTCCAAACACGGACGAAAATCAGCAACTACAACAAATTTCCTGTCAAAATAATGACCAAAATGGAAAGAGCTCACCAACTACGAAGCAGGAGGCAAGATAGACGGTAACGTGGCCGGTGGGTGTCAAAACAACACCAACAGCGCAGCCACAGGGGAGCCCAAAAAATACAACAACCTGCTCCCTCGAAAGCTGTAAGGTCGAATGATAGGAACCACGTGTTCAGTAGCAGTGGTGACGTGGCATGCACGAGGGGAGGTAACTCCCCGGGTGTATGGGCATTACCATGGCTACGTTTACACTTTTGTGGTTGGGGTTGCTTCCCTTAGACGGTTAGCCTGTACAGAACCTAGCATCTCCGATTGTGTCAATGCTACATGTGATTCGGAGTAGGAATATGTAATTTAATCTATATTCATGAGGGTTGTGGAATAAGCATACAAGCGAGCTTGTCTTCAACCAGCCCTCGCCCGGAGAGGGACTACTCTAATTCACATGCATTCAGTAATTTGCATAAACAAAGAAGATGAACAAGGAAAAAACAACATCATAGGAATAAGTACAGGGTGACCCGAAAAAATGCAACCCTCAAAAATGCTAATAACTTCTACATCTGTTGACCAAATTACTTTATATTTGGGGAACATAAATTTCAGTTTGTGCCTCACCGTTTCACAAAGTGACAATTCTATAGATCAAATGGTCTGATATTTGTGCAATTTCAAAAAAGGTTACCAAATTCGGCGTATTGACTCAACAGAACGAGGTTTGACATTGAGCGGCAGCAATACTTACCTAATTTAAACCCTCTAGACCTTAACCTTTCAGATTATCTGAATGTCTGAGTGTACACAAACACCCCCTTCACCCCTCAGATCATCGGTGTAATGGTGAGAGAGAGAGAGAGAGAGAGAGAGAGAGAGAGAGAGAGAGAGAGAGAGAGAGAGAGAGAGAGAGAGAGAGAGAGAGAGAGAGAGAGAGAGAGAGAGAGAGAGAGAGAGAGAGAGAGAGAGAGAGAGAGAGAGAGAGAGAGAGAGAGAGAGAGAGAGAGAGAGAGAAAGTTACGTCAACGCGACAATGACGTAGTAGAGGCAACGTCATTTGTTGATCACTACGCAGAAAATAAAATGGCTTAGAGCCCAGAGCAGAAATCTGTTAGGCCAGAAGAAAACTGACATACACGAGCTTATAATGAAGTGAGGAATTTAAATGTATAGAAATAATATGTATCGAACTTTGGTATCTACTTTTCAAAAGGAGCGGCACAATTTATCAAATAAATGTTGCAGAATTCATCGTTTTCTGAATGAGTAACGGACATCGACAAGTGGCTAAGTAAATACATAGATTGTCAAAATGGTAGGCTTGTTGATAGTAACGTATATTTACGCTTTGATTGCAGGCTCTGGGAAGGATAACCATTAACTCCAAGCGAGTCAACACCAGTTCAGTCAACCAAGTCGGATCACAACCTACAGGATGACTGACAAGAATCAAGGGCTAGAGACCGTCGGACAGCAGGTGACTGATTCATCTTCCTTTCAAGACATCTGCTCAACCAATGGCAGAATAGTTGCAGGCTTTGTCTACTCAAGAAAAAAAGAAGAGTAACAATAATGAGAATCTATCGGACACAGAAGCTGACGCTGAAAACCGAGAAACGCAAGGGCAGAATAGTTGCAGACTTTGTCTACTCAAGAATGAAGAAGAGTGACAAGAATGTGAATCTATCGGACACAGAAGCCGCAATAATTACATTACAAAATAGATTTGTAGGGAACACGAGGCTGGAGGGAATAGAATTAAAACATTAAATAGACAACGCATTCAAAATAGCTCTGGCCGTCTTGTCTTACGAAAGAAAAAGAGAGATCACATCACCCCCCTCCTAAATCAGCTCCACTGGTTGCCCGTTCCTGCCCGTATCACCTACAAAATCAACACTCTCACCTACAAATGCCTCCATGGTCTCGCCCCTGCCTATCTCTCCGACTCTCTCTCTCTCTATGTCCCTTCACGAGCACTCAGATCATCTGCCGACTCCCTCAAGCTCAACATCCCCCACACCAAACTCAAAACAGCAGGTCAACGCTCATTTTCTTTCCAAGCACCTAGCCAATGGAACACACTACCTCTCCCCCTCCGTCAACAACAGTCCCTCGAATCATTCAAATCTGCACTCAAGACATTCCTTTTTTCCAAATAATCCATGCATTCTACACTGCCCACCCCATCCCACCCTGAATAACTGTACATATTTTAATGGTTGATGGTGTGTGTGTGCTAGTGACTTCAAGTCTCTGTGTGTGTGAATGAGTGTATGTGCGCCTTGAGTCGCCTGTTGGTGAGATATGTGCGCGTTATAAATATTCGTATTATTATTATTATTATTACAAAACCATCGTAACAAATGGGTTGCTTGTCCGGGATCTAACTTTGTAGTGTGTGTTGTGTGTTTGTATTCATCTCATCATATCATATCAATCTGTAGATTAATAAAACACTTGGAAACGTGTAATCCAAAGTCTATTCAACAGGGAAGGTTAAATAGAATAACCTTAACATTAAAACCTAAACAGAAGGGATGATTCTGATTACGGGTTGGGTGGCCAGATAGTATAAGGAAACGGCTCTAAATTCCTTTTCTGAGGAAGAACCAACGGATAAAAAGAAATCGGAATTGGGAAATTCCGTAAATATATAGTCGAAAATTTCATTAATAAATTTTCATTTAATTAATATACTTACCCAACTCCCATAAATAGCATTAACCTCCGTTTGATGCTTAGACATTGAAGTACTGACCCTGGTAACAGGGGGAGGTAACTCCCAAAACAAAACAAAACCTTGACGACAAGGCCCTGGTAGTTACCTCCCCTCACCGGCAGCCCGCACATGCGCGGTACAATCGCCGGTATCCTCATTCCCAATGAAACACCACCTTCAACCATTAATAACGATCGCGGGGTAGGTTGGGAGGGACTTTACTAAACTACTCACAAAAAGTCAAGGAACACTTTTTATATTACGCAATGCACCAAAACCAGTCAAGACACAATGATGATCGTTCGCACATATTTAATTTCATTATTTGACAGTTTGAATACAAAACAATCAAAGCGATGAATGGACAAATCCATTTTTGGCAAATTTTTAAACACAGCAGGGATCATTTTCAAAAGTCACCAAATTTTCAAAGTTCATTCGACTGTGTGAAAATCACGAAAACAAAGTCAATAATGAGTGCTGCCTCCACGATTTGCCAGGCACTCAGTGCAGTGATGTCTCATGGACTCGACAAGCCTCCTCAGGTTAGCCTGGGGTGCAGCCTGCCACTCTGCTTGAAGGAATCCCCAGAGCTGTTGCAGGTTTTGTGGTGGAGGGTGGTTGTCGGGCACTCGGCGCTCCAGTGCATCCCAAAAGTTCTCAATAGGGTTCAGATCCGGACTACAGGATGGCCAGTCCATCCTGACAACCCCTGCTTGCTGGAGAAAGGCGTTTACCAGCCGAGCACGGTGCGGCGTGGCGTTGTCATCCATGTAAACGGAGTGGGCTCCAATCTGCTGTAACGTGGGTACAGCAAAACGGCGAAGGATCTCGTCCCTGTAGCGCTGGGCGTTCAGTTTGCCTTGGATGAGGTAGAGGGGGGTTCTGTGATGGGCAGAGATCCCACCCCATACCATGATGGAACCCCCACCATGGGCAGTCACCTGCTGAATGCAGTCATCGTTGTAGCGCTCCCACTGTCGCCTCCACACGTGCACACGGCCGTCGTTGTGCTCCAGGCTGTACCTTGACTCATCAGTAAAGAGGATCACAGCCCACTGCTGACGTGTCCAGAGAATGTGACGCCTGGACCAAACTCTGCGAGCTCTCTTGTGGACGAGGGTCAGCTTGGGGCGCTTGGATGGACGACGGGTGTCAGGTACTGGGCAGCATGCAGGCGGTTGCGAACAGTCTGTGTGCTGACGTTGGTGTTGGTAGCAGCCCGTAATTGCCTTCTGATACGGTTTGCAGTGGAAGATCGCATTGTCTGGGCCTGTCTTGTGATGAAACGATCTTCTCTTGCTGTGGTCTTCTTTCGTCTGCCTGGGCGAGGCCTGTCTTGAACTAGTCCAGTGGCCTGGAAGCGCTGTCGCAGTCTTGTGATGATAGAGGGGGACACCAGAAGCCTTCTGGCAATCTCCCGTACGCCAACACCGTCTTGGAACCACCCTATGGCTCTTCCTCTGTCCAGCAGGCTTAACTTCTGTCGTCCGACAATCGTGATGTTGTGCCCTGGTCCGCCCAGGCCATGGCTTTTATTGAGTAACCAGTGACCAGTGTTCACAGTCAAAGCATCAAGCTTCCACGTGCAGTGCATCATTTTGTCAGAAACACGCTATAGAAAAAATGGCATAAAACGGTAACATTTTCCAACTTTTCACCAATTTTCAACGCTCAGCCACTGACGCCCGAGTAGCACGTGCAGCACACCAAGCCTGTACAACAAAGGCAGGAGTCCACTCTGTGCGTGTGTGTAAGATCAGCGTTGTAGCTTGCAAAGTTTTGACAATAGCATCAATTTGCAAAAACACATGAAAATGAAGGGTGTTCCCTAACTTTGTGTGAGTAGTTTATGTGAGTTGGGTAAGTATATTAATTAAATGAAAATTTATTAATGAAATTTTCGATTAAATCACATATTCTTACTCCAACTCACATAAATAGCAGATCGCTACATAAGGTGGCGGGAAACTCACTTAATTCTGGTAAGAATCCGGCCTGCTTCAACCATGACTGGTAAGCAACTACTACCATCCCAGCGGGTACTAGAGAAACCCGCAGAAAGTAGTTTAAGAAAGACGTCTTAAAAACGTCCAAAACACCGCTGTGAGGCCGTTCGAGATTGCCTGGTCGCAGAACCGCCAAATAAAGGGCCCAAGCTCTGGCCCAATGAGTTCTAGGCGAACGCAGAGGAAGGACTGAACGCTCCCCCCCCCCCCCCCCCCATTTGACTGCCACACTCATAAGCTTGTTCAATGAGTGTGGAAGCTCATCTAGCCAGCGCTGAATAATTTGATTCTATCCGTTTAAAACGAAAGAACCAAAGATTCTGGTCTGGCACTCCAAAAGGAGCCATGCAAGACGAGTATGTTCAAAATACTCTATATCTTGCGTGAGACCCGAAAAAGTATGTAATTCGCTGCCCCTTCAAGGGGAAGTGAGCACCGACAAAAAAGAGTATGAGAGCCTTCTTTATAAAAAAGGAAGGCTTGCATCTCTCAAAATTCTATGGCTCTTAACAAAAAGAACTCTAAAAGAAGAAGAAATCACAAGCTGGGACTGATATTCAAATGACAAAAAACTTGAGGACAGGGCCCTTTCCACACCGGGCGTAGAAAGGGGAATGTCTTGTCTAGTTCTGACGACGTTTCTCCAGACTAATGAAACATCGTCTTCCAACAACAAACAAAAGTTCGTCGAACATCCTAGCATCCTCCTGAACTGGAGAATGCTAAAGCTGATGCGCAAATTCTAGAATCGTGCACTATTGAGATAAATAACCCTTTCACATAAAGTCTGTTGAGACCTGAGTGAAAAACCTTAAGATTCGTGAGTTACGTCTTCCAGATAACCGGAAAGAGCGCCAACCTCACTGACCTGTCTTGATCGTGGCTGACGAAAGAGTGAACAATCTCTTGTAATCAGCTAGACCAGGAAGACAGTCCTAACTCAAAAGAGAGCTGTGAAAGTTCAGAAAACAACAAGAAATGTCTTCCGAGGCGAGCGAGTAATAAAAAACGAACCTGTGCATCTTCCGCTTGAGTTCCAAATGACCAAAAGTGAAACACCCTCCGAGGAATGAAGCACTAAAAGATTATGGCTTGAGTAAACCACAGCACCATGAGGTAGACGCTAATTGTTCGTAATGAACCAGAGGCAAGAACTTGTCCCTTGTTCAATGGATAGATGCAAGACAAATGTCGGAAAAAAACATCTGGCCTTTCTAGACTCCTTACAAAGAAGAGTCGAAAGAAACGTCTTAAAGCCGAAAACAAAGGAAATAATTTGCAGTTTCGGCGAGAATGCAACCTCTCATCAAAAGATGAACCGAGATTGCTCATCAACAAACCAATGCAGCTTAAGCAAAAGCGACAAAAGTCTTAACTTAATTTTCACTAGCAAGTAGCTATGAATTTTAAACGATCAAGGATGGAAACAAGCGTCATAGTGGGCGCTTGCTGTAGTGCCGAACATGGAACGATCAGTGCCTAAGGCTGTCCACTCAGAACTGATTAGGACGAACTCTCTAGGTGACCGTTAAAACATAATGCCAAAGTATGTGAAACCTCGGGAAGGCGTGAAACCTCGGGAAGGCGTGAAGCCCGCACGGCCTAGGAGATAAAACGTCAGCTCTAGAAAGGCGTGACCGATCTCCTCCCGATAAACGAGTGATACCTGTAGTAAAAGATATCAAAGTCCTCAACGGTGGAAAAAAGGCTCATGAAGAGCCTAAGTGTTCCTGAAGTTCCTTAAAGACCGAGCGTATGACGCAGTACTGCTTTCTGCGTTAAGAGTCCAAGTCTAACAAAGACAAGGACTCATAATCCTCATGGGTTGTGACAGAAAAGTCCCTTCACGAACACTCAGATCATCTGCCGACTCCCTCAAGCTCAACATCCCCCACACCAAACTCAAAACAGCAGGTCAACGCTCATTTTCTTTCCAAGCACCTAGCCAATGGAACACACTACCTCTCCCCCTCCGCCAACAACAGTCCCTCGAATCATTCAAATCTGCACTCAAGACATTCCTTTTTTCCAAATAATCCATGCATTATACACTGCCCACCCCATCCCACCCTGAATAACTGTACATATTTTAATGTTTGATGGTGTGTGTGTGTGCTAGTGACTTTAAGTCTCCGTGTGTGTGAACGAGTGTATGTGCGCCTTGAGTCGCCTGTTGGTGAGATATGTGCGCGTTATAAATATTCGTATTATTATTATTATGAATGACCATGGCTATGAACTGAACCGTCATTACCCGCCGAGTATGTTAGACAAGAGTGCCGTAAACCGGCAGTCCTGTTGCCCTCAAACTGACTTTAAAAACTTCTTGCCAAGAAGAAGTTAAAAGAAAGTCTGAACGAACTCCTTGAGAAGACAAAAATGTGAGAACCCAAAGGCCGACAGCTGTCGTGAATGACCTTCTCGCTACGTGAATTGAAAATCTGTCATCTGCTTTCTAACCTAAGTAGAATGCTGATCAGATTCGCAGCAGGAATGACAAAAAAGTTCCTGATAAAAAGAGATGGTCGGTGTGATCGGCGAAACGGAAACGAAAAGTCCAACTGACCACAAAGTATCCTCTCCAGTCCATGCATAAGCAGAAGGAGATAGTACGAGTAAGCCGCGATTCTGGTTGTACGTCAGCAACCGAAAGTGCGGAAATCACTATGGCCTCAGCCCGGTCTGGTATGAACAACAAGAAGAGCAAACGCTCGATCGAGTCACTTTCGCAGTTCTGAATATTATATGAGGCATCAGATGGACAGGAAGAAATTGCTATTCACAACACAATGAGTCACGTTCACATAAAATTTGAGCCCGGTCACTTTTATAGTTTCCGAGAAAAGCCCAACGTTAAGTTGTGTGTTGCCGAACAGAAAAGGCTAGTTATCTCCCTTGTTTTTCTGATAACGTTCGTAAAAGGCTACAGATGTAAATACTTTGATGTAAAGAATAATCCTACAAAGTTTCAATCACATCCGATGAACTTTGTCAAAGATATAAAATGTCTAATTTTTCCTTTGACGCTGACCTGTGACCTTGAAAAAGGTCAAAGGTCAACGAAACCATCGTTAAAGTGTAGAAGTCATTGGAGGTCACGACTAAACAAAATATGAGCCCGATCGCTTTGATAGTTTCCGAGAAAAGTCCAACGTTAAGGTGGTGTCTACGGACGGCCGGCCGGACGGCCGGCCAGACGGCCGGACAGACTAACACTGACCGATTACATAGAGTCACTTTTTCTCAAGTGACTCAAAAATGGCTGAAAGCCGTAGTGCCCGTAGGTCAGTCTGCTTGTAGGCAATTGACTACGAATCAAAAGCCAAAACAGAAATCAAAGAAAGGCTGGTCGGCATAACCGGAAACCGAGAAGCCAACCTGCCAAAAGGCTCCAAAGACGAAGTGTCCAGGAAAAATCTGGAATTTAATTTCGCTGCTAAATCAAGAGTCCACATGAGTTTGGCCGAAAACCAGAACACGTCTGTTCATCGCTGAAAGACCGAAAGTCAGACGCGGAGACCGACGCAAGCCGTATTCAAAGATGCCCTCACGTACAGGCCCTCACCATCCGAGACAGCCGAAGCGGAACTGGAAGTAAGATACAGGGCATCACTGCCCCCAACGACCTAGAACCCCAAAGGGTTGACGTCGGAAGTTGCGGACAGGAAAGAACAAAGTGCTACGATCACCTGGAACGTCGGAAGACGAACCAGAAGTAGCCGGAAAACCCAGTGCAGAAGCACCCGCAACACCGTGGTGGTGCGAGCTGATGCTAATGCGTACGATCCTTCACTCGCCGGAACAGCCGAAGCGAAATCGGAAGTGAGAGACAGGGTACCAATGCCACCAACGACCTGAAACCCAAAGGGTTGACATCGGAAGCCTACTGGCAAAGAGTCATCATTCCCGGAACCATCATTGGCCGAAGCCGAAAATGATTGTCCCCCAGTACCGGAACCTCGTGCAGCCACGCTGTGCGGAACCGGTAAAGAATGAACGCTACCGCAACCCGAAACCGACAAAGCGGAACCGGAGGTAGCCGGCAATGTGCCAAATAACTAGAAGTAACTTCAGCGGCCAAAACCAATGGCCGAGGAAGTCTCTCCTCGACTCGAAAGGTAGACTCAATCTCAGAAGAGTCATCCCGATCTTCGTCAAAGTCCATACCGTCAACAACAAAGTTGTCCGACGTAGACTGACCAATCCCGGAACCATCATTGATCCGCACCGGAAATGATGATCCCCCAGTACCGGAACCTCGTGCAGCCGCACTATGAGAAACTGGTAAGGAAAGGTTGCTACCATACCCCGGAACCGGCGAACCTGAACCGGAGGTAGCTGGCAATCCCGATGTGAAAGCAACCGGAAACACAGCAGTGTTTTGCCCGGAAGCTGACACGTTCAGTCCCCCACCATCCGAAACCGAACGAGCGGAAGCGGAAGTGAGAGACAGATTGCCGTTGCCACCAACAACCGGATACCCCACAGGGTTGTCGCCGGAAGTCGATGGCAACGAAAGAAAAGTGCCACTAATATCCGGAACACCCGAAGGTGAACCAGACGTGGCCGGAAACCCCCTTGCCGATGCACCCGCGTGAGTGAATGCCAAGGCAGACGATCCCATTGCCGAGGAACGGGACGCAATGCCAAGCTCAGTCGGATAGGAAGGGTAACCGTCCCTGCAGACCACACACTATGATGGTGCGGTAAGCAGAGAACTTTCCAAACACGTACCTTGTCGGCAGAACACGACGGTTGAGGGAAAGTCACATCAGTAGAGGTCACGGTAGCTGACGGCCGAAACCTCGACATCGTAGGCAGAAAAGCCGACTCCGGGTGGAAACGCCGCAAAGGCGGAACAAGCCACCCCTCTACAAAGGTCAACAACTCCTGCATCTGTTCTTGACGCTCGTAATCAAGGAAAGAGACGCCAAGACTTCTTTGACCTTCTGAAAAGGAGACAAAAGTAGGCGATAACACAATAAACGACCCGTAACGATTCTATTCTAACCTGGTCGAAAAACTTCCCGACCAGATAAAAAGCAAGAAAATCCTTAAATGTAATTCCTTAGCCTAGCTAAAAGAAGATCTCTATAGAAATTCATTTCGGCTTAGCATAAAAAGAAGACGAACTGCTCAGCAGGAAAACAAATTTCACCTGCCTGGCAGCGCTACAGCTCTTGTCCGCCATGTTGAAAAACTACAACTCCGTGAAGACGGAGACACCAAGTTACAACACAATTTACCAAAATGCAAATGGCGGCACAAGCTATAAACAATAATAATCTGTTAAAGATAAGTCACTAGACTTAAGCTTAAACAACAGAACGAACTGCTCAGCAGGAAAACGAATGTCACCTGCCTGGCAGCGCTACAATTCTTGTCCGCAATGTTGAAAACTACAACTCCGTGAAGACGGAGCACAAAGTTACAACACAAATTATCAAAATGCAAATGGCGGCACAAGCTATAACCAAGAATAATCTGTTACAGATAAGTCACTAGACTTAAGCTTGAACAACAAAACTAACTGCTTGGCGGAGAAAGACAAAACGTGTCTGAGTGAGCAACTGCTCTCGTCCGCCATAGTGAAAACAAAACGAACTCCGTGAAAATGGAGAGAGACATTTTCACCAGTGAACAGTTACAATAACAAACGTTGTAAACAAGAAAGATCTCACCAACAGCTTAGCAAGATGTACCTAGGGTCAATGGCCTTCCTCACAGGAGGCCAAAGGCTGAAAAGCCTAGAAGAAGTACAAACACGTCTGAACACAAGCGTGTTGAAGTAGGGAATGAGGATACCGGCGATTGTACCGCGCATGTGCGGGCTGCCGGTGAGGGGAGGTAACTACCAGGGCCTTGTCGTCAAGGTTTTGTTTTGTTTTGGGAGTTACCTCCCCCTGTTACCAGGGTCAGTACTTCAATGTCTAAGCATCAAACGGAGGTTAATGCTATTTATGTGAGTTGGGAATAATAGACAGATCGAAGAGAATATATGTTATTCTTATCTGATAACTGGAGGCACAACTATATGGGGAATCTTCGGTAAATACTATTAGTAGACGTGAGGTTGTATCACGTAGGAACGTAGTTGTTCGGACACCGAATTGATTCAAGTACGTCAGCGGACGTGGGTGACCGATTTAGTCAAGAAATTTCGTGGAGCGGGCCGTTAACGATCTTGAGATTAAAGTCACACAATTGTAGTTACTTTTAAAGCATGTGTAAAATGCAGGTTTTGCACTTCGGTAAAATGCGAATTTTGATTTCGTCTGAGACGATGAACATGCATGGATCTGAAGCAGCCTTGTGCGAGAAAATAGACAGCTGGTGGGTGAAGAAGGCACAGCTAGAGACAGCGAGAGTGAAGCATGTACAACTACCCCAAGAGGAGATACACTGAGACCAACAAAGGAGATCATGGAAAATAGACAGCTGGTGGGTGAAGAAGGCACAGCTAGAGACAGCGAGAGTGAAGCATGTACAACTACCCCAAGAGGAGATACACTGAGACCAACAAAGGAGATCATGGAAAAAGGACGGTTGTTAGAGTTGACAGGTGCAGAGTTGCGAGAGTTTGTTCTTCAACAGGAGAAAGAAGATCATCAAGAAGAACGTCAGCTCACGCACGAACGAGAAGAACGTCAGGCCCATCTCGAAGAACTTCGAATTCAGGTCGAGTTAGCACGAGCTGGTAGTGACGGATCTCATGGAAATGGAAATAGAAACAACAATCGCAACGATGAACCACCAATGCGTGACAACTACCAAACAAAACTCCCATTCTTAGAGGATAGAGATGATATCGAATCCTTCATACTTCAGTTCGAGAGACAGCAGCGAGCTACAAGTGGGATGAAACGACATGGGCTGTCAAAATGTCGTCCTTACTCAAGGGACAAGCCAGAATCGCTTATGGCAGAATGAAGAATGCCGAAGCAGGTGATTACAATCTTCTGAAGAAGACGCTGCTGGAACGATGCAATATTACTGCAGAGTCTTACAGAGAGAAATTCCGGCACACACGAAAGGAGCACAATGAAAGTAACAAGGAATACATAACCAAGCTGTCATTGTATCTAGATCGGTGGATCGAGATGTCTGAAAAGGGAAACACCGTAGAAGATCTGAAAGATATAATTCTCCAGGAACAGGTACTCGACAACATGCATGCGGATCTCGTCACTTATGTCAAAGATAGAGAACCTCAAAACATCGACGACATCATCAAGTTTTGGATACGCTATGATGAAGTGAGACTGAATGAACGTCGAAAGAAATGGACACCTGGAGGAAAAGGAAACAGAGGGAAAGGCAACAGAGAAGAAGAGAAAAATGGAAAATTTCAATAGTAAATTTTCATTTGATTAATCAGGCATGAGACCAGCAAATGTTCAAAAAGTAGGAAACTAAGCCGGGGTCCAGGGGCCGCTCAGGCCCCTGGTGGGGTCCAGGGGGTTCAGGGGGGCAAAGACGGAAAATGAATTTTAGATTTATAAAGGCCATTTTGGGGCCTCTCCTGATAGCAAAAAAATAGATTATGCCTTTTTAAAAAGCTATAAAAACCACAAGAATAATATGTTTTAGCATTTTAAACAAAAGTGTAATTCATAACAATTTAACACACACAAAACTTACTTGAAAACTTTCAGAAAAACACTCTTCATTGCCAACAGCACAACAAGGAACCACTCAAGTCTTACAAGCATTGTGAAGCAGGAGTATACAAGTTCTCAGAAGCATGAAGAGTGTCACCGTCAGGGCAAGTGTCAGCAATTCTACTTTTTGAAAAAAGAAGAAATTGATGTCTGCTTTATTTTAGTACTTTCAAAGAGACAAGCCGACTTGATTCCGCTGAAGCAGAGGTTGCAGCTGCAGCAGTGCTACTGCTAGATTCCCCAGCTGGAAAAACATTTTGCTTCACATCCACAGGTGCCTGTACATTGTTCACCTTCGGTGTTTGGAGATCGGGAGCCAATCAAAACAACCCACAAACCGCCATCGGTGAATAATTAAGCCTCGGCAATAATCGTCGGAGATCAACAGCCAATCAAACGCGACCCATGATACTGCTATGGGTTCACGCGAGTGCTGGGGTGCGAATGCACTGACTTCAGTCGCAGACAGCTTCAGCTGAACGGTTCATACCACCACCTATGGGTTCACGCGAGTGCTGGGGTGCGAATGCACCGACTTCAGACGCAGACAGCTTCAGCTGAACGGTTCATACCAACTCCCCCCCCCCCCCTTTTTTCTCAACGAATTTGCATCGATCTCAAGAATGGTCTGTGAGCTAAGGAAAATATCGGAATTCCGATAAAATTCGGACCTGTCCTATGTCTGTTAATATACTTACCCAATTCTCATAAATGCATTGACTTCAATCTCACATGCTAGATGTCGAAAAACTACTCAAATTACCTGCCCTTGCAAGGGTGGTAACCAAGCTAAAAACAGACGCCATAGCCGTTGCTATGCCCTGTCCCACCTGGTTACCCATAACCCACCGCGCACCACGTGAGCGCCTGCATCCGGAATAATCATTCGAGACTTCTCAAAAACCCGTAGGAAATTAAGTAGCGGGGATGGATGGGAGGGTATTAACTATGAGAATTGGGTAAGTATATTAATCAAATGAAAATTTACTATTGAAATTTTCCATTAAATTACATATTCTTACCCCAATTCTTATAAATGCAGATTGCTCCTAAAGGCGGAGGGAACTTACTTATGTCCCTGAGAGAACCTGTCCTGCAGAAACTAACGAGGGCAAGGAAATGGCCCCATCAAAGCAGGAGCAGGAGATGTCCAGGAGGTAAAAAATCAATGAACACGTCATCAGACCTCCAAAGAGCTGTTGGCAAAACTTCGCATAGGCGAAAAGAACACCACCAGCGAGAGAAGAACCCCAGGCTCTGGACTCCTGTAAAGGAACAGAGGGAGGACTGAACGCCCCCCCCCCCCCCCCCCTGTGTTCAATAAGCTACCACTCATAGTGTGTTACAATAACATCAAATACGATGAAGAGTGGTGTTTTTTACATTTAGTCAAGTTTTGACTAAATGTTTTAACGTAGAGGGGGGAATCGAGACGAGGGTCGTGGTGTATGTGCGTGTGTGTGTGTGTGTGTGTGTGTGTAGAGCGATTCAGACTAAACTACTGGACCGATCTTTATGACATTTGACATGAGAATTCCTGGGTATGATATCCTCAGACGTTTTTTTCATTTTTTTGATAAATGTCTTTGATGATGCCATATCCGGCTTTTCGTGAAAGTTGAGGCGGCACTGTCACACCCTCATTTTTCAACCAAACTGGTTGAAATTTTGGTCGGGTAATGTTCGACGAAGCCCGGACTTCGGTATTGCATTTCAGCGTGGTGGCTTAAAAATTAATTAATGACTTTGGTCATTAAAAATCTGAAAATTGTAAAAAAAAAAAAAATTTTATAAAACGATCCAAATTTACGTTTATCTTATTCTCCATCATTTGCTGATTCAAAAAACATATAAATATGTTATATTCTGATTAAACACAAGCTCTGAAAATTAAATATATAAAAATTATTATCAAAATTAAATTTTCCAAATCAATTTAAAAACACTTTCATCTTATTCCTTGTCGGTTCCTGATTCCAAAAACATATAGATATGATATGTTTGGATTAAAAACACGCTCAGAAAGTTAAAACGAAGAGAGGTACAGAAAAGCGTGCTATCCTTCCCAGCGCAACTACTACCCCGCTCTTCTTGTCAATTTCACTGCCTATGCCGTGAGCGGTGGACTACGAGTATACGGTCTTGCTGCGTTGCATTGCGTTCAGTTTCATTCTGTGAGTTCGACAGCTACTTGACTAAATGTTGTATTTTCGCCTTACGCGACTTGTTTTTATGTATTAAGACTCATTGTGACTTTAACAAATTCTCGAAGAGATAGTGCCACAAGAAGCTGCCAAAATAACCTAAACTTGATTTTAACAAATATCTCGTTGGAATGGGGCCATTATGCTTTTCATTTGCATTGATTTGAAATTTTGAGGTGAAAACATGTGTATTTGTGAACAAACAAGCCTTTATCAAACTTGAATTATTTTAAATAATTATCAGAGAGAGAGAGAGAATATGAAAGTAGCAGATGAAATAAGCCTGTAACAACATTTTGCACACTCTTTGACTGCAATTTATGTACCTTATACTTTTATATGGTCCAATGCGTCATTTTTAATTTCCAAATAAGGTATAGGTGGTGCACCGCTTTGGAAAAAACTGAAAAAACATGCAAGTAGAGGTGTTGCTGTATTGTTTAAAAATAATTTTGATTATAAGATTCATAATATTGTCAAAGATGATGATGGAAGGTATATTTTGATTGATATTGAGATTTTGAAAAAACGTCTGACCCTTGCAAATGTTTATGGCCCAAGTAATGCTGATTGTCCTGCCTTTTTTGATAAACTTGTTTGAGAAAATTGTGCAGATGGATAATGAGTTAATTATACTGTTCAAAAAAAGAAACGCATAGCTTGTAATATTTGGTTAATTTAGTTATATGGCTACAAGGATATCCACCAAACTGCAGAAAATGTTTATCTGGTCGTCGACCTTTCGTCCATTGCCACAAGTGAGCTCTGCACGTGACGCATGCGTTATCAGTGGCTACAATGTCAAAATTGCTCATTTGGCATGACCACTCGTCATGCTTCAGTGTAATCTCGTGAAACTCGGGGAATATTGAGCTCTCACCATGTCTTCCAAAACCCATAAAAGCGGATTGTTCGCCACAAAGAAATCAGACGACAATTCAGCGACGAAAGATGGCCCGATTGAGCAGAGAAGACCGCCAAATTGCATTGGGTCGTTTACAAGCAGGCCAAAGTCAAAGTGCAATCGCCAGGCACTTCCACGTGTCCCAGAGCACCATCAGTAGACTGTGGGTCAGGTTTCAAGCCACTGGCTCCGTTGCTGACTTGCCACGAGCGGGAAGACCAAGGGCGACAACTGCTGCTCACGACCGCTTCATACGGCTCCGCCACCTCCGGAATCGTTTCCTGTCGGCCTCATCTTCTGTCCAGGCTCTCCCCGGGCCACACCGATTATCGGACCAGACCGTGCGGAACCGCCTGCATGAAGCTGGTTTGAGAGCTCGCAGACCTCACAGAGGAGCTGTCCTCACCCGCCGCCATCGCCAGAACCGAGTGCAGTGGGGCAACCAGCACCTTCGCTGGACCGTCCGGAATCACTGGAGACACGTGTGGTTCAGCGACGAGTCCTACTTCCTGCTCCAGCGACATGATGGTCGGAGGAGGGTCTACCGGAGAGTAAACGAACGTTACGCGCCCAACTGTGTGGATGAGGCACCCGTTCATGGTGGTGGAGGCGTCATGGTGTGGGGGGCGATCAATACCGCTGGAAGGAGCACCCTGGTGCACGTCCAAGGGCGCATAACTGCCCAGCGATACGTGGAGGATATTCTGCGCCCACACGCCCTTCCTCTTCTGGCTGACCAGGATGCCATATTCCAGCAGGACAACGCTCGCCCGCACACAGCACGACTCACCACCCAGTTCCTCACCGACCACCATGTCCAGGTGCTTCCCTGGCCATCCATGTCGCCAGACATGAACCCGATAGAACACCTCTGGGATGAATTGGACAGACGTGTGCGCAGGCGAGAAGAAGCGCCGGCAAATCACCGTGATCTATTGCAGGCACTTCAGGAGGAGTGGGACACCATCCCACAGCAAGATATCCGGCATCTGATCCAGTCCATGCCCAGAAGGTGCCGGGCAGTTGTTGCTGCTCAAGGCAGTCACACCCCCTACTGACTTGACAGCCTCGGCACCCAATCGTATTGATTGACTGATTGATTTGAAGATGCAAATGAACTGTGTGTGCATTCAACTGTGTCCATACCAAATTTCAAACAAATAATCTAAATATTGGATTTTCTGTTAATTTTTTCGAAAAATAAAACAAATTTGGCAAGTAGCAACTATGCGTTTCTTTTTTTGAACAGTATATTATCGGAGGTGATTGGAATGTTGTTATAAACCCCAATGTTGATACAAACTACCCGGCCAAATCTTATAAAGTCAATAGTAGGAGAAAAGTTGTTGATTTTATGGAGCAGTATGATCTCATTGACATATATAGAGCCTTACATGCTAATGTGAGACAGTATACATGGAGGCGGTTTCATAGTTCACAGCGAAGCAGACTTGATTATTTCCTTGTGTCAGAGCAGTTAGGTTTTGAGATTGTGAAAGCGGATATTACACCAGGTTACTATTCTGATCACTCAATTGTTGGAGTAAGTTTTAGAACTGATGTTGTTAAACGTGATAGACCCTTTTGGAAGTTTAATAATTCACTGTTGACAGACATGGAATTTGTAAATATAGTGAAGAAGGTTATTGTTGATGTAAAGATACAATATGCTTTACCTGTTTATAATGTGGACAATATTGACTTGATTGACGATGATGATTTACAGCTATTGATTGATGATCAGTTGTTTTTTGAGATGTTATTGATGGAAATAAGAGGTAGATGCATTTCATATTCCTCATATATAAAAAAAAGGAAAGTAACAGAACAGAAAAAGATCTTCTTGCTCAGATATACACTTTGGAAAGTAACTTGACAGAGTATAATATTCAACTTTTAGAGCAAACACGACAGGAGTTAAGTCAAATAAGGCAGAAAAAAGTGGATGGTATGATAATTAGATCCCGTGCGAAGTGGATTGGAGAAGGGGAAAAAAATACAAAATATTTTTGTAATTTGGAGAAAAGACAGTTTGTCCAGAAGTCCATGTGTTTTTTGCTGAAAGATGATGGTGAAGTTATTCATGATAATGCTTTAATTGTTAAGGAAGCACAGACTTTTTATGAGGAGTTATATACTTCAAGAGAAGCCGAACTGGTAAATCAAGAGATTGATGAAAACCTGGCTCATCCTGTATTAACAGATGCTGAGAGTAAACAATTGGAAGGTAGACTTACTCAATGTGAGCTACTCAAAGCTGTGAAAAAATTAAACAACGACAAAAGCCCAGGATCAGATGGGTACACTGCGGAATTCTTCAATTTTTTCTATTCTGACTTAGGAAAGTTTATGTTACGGTCTATACATTGTGGATTTGAGAAAGGAGAAATGTCAGTGACTCAGAGACAGGGCGTTATAGTATGTATTCCAAAGGAAGGAAAAAATAAAACACTTTTGAAAAATTGGAGACCAATTACTCTGTTAAATACGGTCTATAAGATTGCATCAACGTGCATTGCAAAACGGTTTAAACGTGTTTTGCCAAATTTGATTCATGATGATCAAAAAGGCTTCTTGAAAGGAAGATATATTGGTGAAAACGTCAGATTAATATATGATACCCTGTTCTACTCAAATAAACATAATATACCTGGCCTACTTTTGACGGTCGACTTTGTTGCCTGGTCATTTATTGAAAAATCTTTGAGCAAATTTAACTTTGGAAATGACATGAAACGATGGATTTCTACTTTTTATTGCAAAATTAAGTCCTGTGTTTCAGTTAATGGTCGGTATTCAGCATGGTTTAATGTAGGTCGAGGCACCCGGCAAGGGGATCCGCTGTCACCTTATTTATTTTTTATTTGTGCTGAAATATTGTCTCTTATGATACGCCAGAACAAAAAGATTGGTAGTATGAATATTCTTGGCGAAAATATTTTATTGTCACAATTCGCCGATGATACCAGTCTGTTTCTTGATGGTACAGAGCAATCTTTTTGCGAAAGTATAAAAGTGTTACAACATTTTGCATCACTGTCAGGTCTGAGAATGAACTATGATAAAACAATTGTAGTTTGGTTAGGACCTTTAAAGTTTTGCAAAAGAAGATTTTTGCCTGATATGAATTTTACCTGGAACCCGGATAATTTTAAAGCACTTGGCGTTATTTTTTCGGTGAATGTATCCGATGTTTTTTTTTTTAACTATAGAAATAAGTTAAAGGAAATTCAAAAACTTCTGAATTCATGGACCAGAAGGAACCTGACACCTTTTGGTAAAATAACAGTCCTAAAAACCTTGGCTATTTCCAAATTGACACATTTGTTTACTAATTTACCTGATCCAGACAAACAGTTTATGATGGAGTTAAATAATATTTTTTTCAAATTTCTTTGGGATGGAAAAAGAGATAAAATTAAAAGAACTACGGTCACCCAACCCTATGAAGATGGAGGATTAAAGATGGTTGACGTGAAAAGTTTTCTGTCATCTCTAAAAATTGTTTGGTTAAAAAGAGTTGATGGTCTTACTGGATTAATATCAAGATTATTGTTTAAAGCATGTCCATCTGTTACAACAATTAATATGAGAGGAGAAGAATTTGCAAATGTTTTGATGCAGAGAATGGAAAACCCGTTTTGGACCAATGTTTTTAAACATTATAAGAAACTACATGGAAAATGTGACCCTATAACCTTTAACGATTTTGTATCAGAATGTTTACATTATAATGTTAATATTCGGAGAGATAAAAAGACAGTGTACATTCAAAATTGGATCGACAATGGAATAGCTCAGATTGGTCATATTTTGGGACAAAATGGGTACTTATCCTATAATGCGTTTAAAATCAAATATCCAAATGTGCGAGGCGATTTTGTATTGTATCAAGGTGTAATCCAGGCTGTTAAGAAATATCAGAGAAAAATCGGCTTAGAATTTGATAAACATTTTATTATGACAGAGCCCATTGTGTGGACATGTATTTGTAAAGGTAAGACACAACTTATTTACAAAAAACTGATTGAACATGCTACGATCCCAAAATGTATCGAAAAATGGTCTGAATCTTTAGACTGTTTGTTAGATAAGAAGGCTATTTTTCAACATGTTTTTAAAACAACAAAAGACACTTGTCTGAGATGGTTCCAGTACCGATTATTGTACAGAATTTTGCCCACAGAAAGGTTTCCATTTTTGCGAAAAATTGTGGATACGTCATTGTGTACATTTTGTGGTAGAAATGAAGAAACCCTTTTACATATGTTTTGGGAGTGTGATAAAGTGCAGACTTTTTGGATAAAATTTGTAAATTGGCTAAAGGCGAACTGCACCCATTGCGTCAATTTAAATCTGTCTAAAGAACTGGTTCTTCTTGGAGTGGCGAACAATGTAGTCACCGATAAAGCTTTTGATATGTTATTAAAGGCAGAGTAAGCCTCCCGTAAACCATCACAGATACGGTCAGGCTTTTACACACAGTACAAACACCCTTTCATTTAAACACTCACCAATTGAGAACATCCTAGGTGCCCTCCGTAAAGAGCGAACAATTTTCAAAGAATTTATTTTTGCGTGGTTTATCTTACCCCTGAGCCATCGTGAACCCGTGTGATCCAGTTTTCCCCCTTTTCACAATGCAATCGTCATAGTTAGTCATTTGAATGCGACTCGACGTGAGCTTATCTACAATAGCACGTTATTTATGCACGAAACAACGGCTGTGGTTCACAAGAACTCTAGCGATGGCTTTTGACTGTTGAGAGGAACGGCGATTTGCACTGATAAACCGGGCCGTCGTCTGCTACGACCCTTGCGTGACCCTGCTTCCGGGCTTTTCTTTTTTTAAACTTTCACAACTTCGAATTGTTCTGATCTTGTCTTGATGAAAAACGAATTCTTTTATGATTAAAGAATGTTTGTGTAACAAGCTGTCAATTTATTATTTAGATTTTAAAAGTTAGGTCTAGCGCAAAAACGAGGCGCCATTGTTCTTCAGGGCCAAGTCCACGAAAATAAATTCTTGGAAAATGTCTCACGCTCGACAGAAAGCAGCCAGGATGTTCCCGTTCGGTGAGCGTTCAAATGGAAGTATGCTTGTACTGTATTTAGACGCTCGGGGAGCTCTGTGATGGTTTACGGGAGGCTTACTGTGCCTTTAATCTGTGCCAAACACCATGTATATATTTCCAAAATGAACAAAAAGACCCCTCATTTTCAGACATTTAGTAGAAACTTTAAGCAAAGATTTATTTGTGAAAAGTATAACGCAGTTGTGAATAATACAGTAGATAAATTCTACAAGGATTGGCGCCTGTATATGCACTTTTTGATGTAACCCTTAGGTTTTTTCGTTCTTAAAACCTTTTGATAATGCGACCACCAAACCACTGAACATCCCCCCCTCCCCATTCCATCCTCCCACCCCATGTATGTTGTAATTGTCCAAGTGTGTTTTTCTGTTATATGATTCTGTCCTTTCGGTTAGGTGATGTCCTGTAATGTACAGCATATACATGTAAAAAAAAAAAAAAAAAACTGCACAAAAAGAGAATAAAAAAAACCAATAAAAAAAAAACATGCTTTAAGAGTTTTTCCTTTCGGTATCTTTGTTTAAAAAAAAGAATTGTCAAATGCTTCTATAATGCACACAAGTCACTTTGATTTTTTTTTTTGACACAGGCAAACTTTTTATGTTGAATCTTTCTTTTAAAGTATGGATCGTACACGACCCACACCATCCGGACTGTGCAGTCCACAGCGTAATCCAGTGAAGGTTAATTACTTAAAAAAAAAGACTGTGGGTTACCTCTTCAGCACTCTTTTGGTGAATGGCCCTGATTCCCTGTGTTGTATTTCCTGGTGCTGATGAAGATGATTTTTCTGCAGGAGCCTGTGTCTTGTCTGTCTTCATTTTTCTGAAAATCACCATAAGATTTAAAATAATCATTACACGAAACAACGGTTGAAAAGGCAAGAAGTATCACTGATTTCCCTTAATATACATTTGAACAGCATATTATTACAATGTCTCACTGAAGGCATACATGTAACTTAACATTCAAAATAGTGTATGCATGCTGACTAAAGTGCAGAACGCACAATAGCAGAATTCCACAGCTAACATGCAATCATTTCATAGCTTTAGCCAGGGCTCCCCATATATGCCCAAACATAGAGGGTCCCCGGACTCCCACTTTCAATTTTTAGAAGGTCCATGTACAGAGTAGTTTTAGAGGGTCCCAAGAGTCCAGGGACCCCAAAGCCCTTGTGCACTGATAATGCATTATGACAATGAGCACGCATAGTTGTGATATGAAGTCTTTTTTTTCCGTGGGACTATCCCAGGAGAACATTTTAACATTACCGTATTATGGTTGCATTAAACACACTCACACACACACAGACACACACGCCTTGCCCCCTCAGATGCTTTTGACATTAAGATTTGAGCGGGGTACTTGGGGTCTCTGTACAAAACAAAAAATCAAAAGTACATTTGCTGGGTAAGGGGGTGGGGCGTCTTTTAGATTTATTTCCATGACTGAGTGCTAGTTGCTAGCTGTGCATTGAGAAAGTTGAACTGGTGCAATCTGTGAGTCTTGAATTACAATGACATTTACAGGCTTGGGTTTGAAACTTCTCGGTGATGATCGTGGATTTACGTTTACTAAAAATCTTTTTGAGGCTTCAATACGACTAGAACCCCGAAGTTTCAAATGAATGCCTATCAATATGTAAGTACTCTTGCATTCTGTTTGAAAGCATTTTTACATTTTGTTCGGAGTGTGCAATTTTTTCTCCGTTGCTTTGCTTGATCGGTCTGAGCACTGTGTTCGTTCACCGCTGAAGTCGCCAGACAAGCTTTTGCACCAGCAACCAGAGCATTTTTTCCCACTTATTCTCTCTCACTTTTACAATATGATTTCATTACAAGTACAGTACAATATGATTTCATTACAAGTACAGTACATATGATAACATTACAAGTACAATAACATAGCGACAAGGGAAAGAAAAGAAAAAGAGGGGATACATAACACAACACGATATCCCAATATAGTGTACAGATGACAAAAATGCACTTCACGTACAGAAAGAAGGGGTGACAACATAGGGAAAAGGTGGGGAAAGGGGGAGGTGGGAGACGGTGGTCATATAATTTTATCATACTTCAATACAAAATTACTTGATTACACAGGCAGTTAATACCTAACAATTTAAACCTGTATATCAATTAATATTGTTTTTCAGGAATTCACAATGTCTGACATTCAAGTGAAATTTAAAAAATAATGACTGTATTGATGGCAGTCCTTCACAAATGTATATAAAACATTATTAATACTGGACATATATTTTTCAACATGGAATCTTTGTTTTAAAATTGACAAAAACTACAAAGGTTGGAGGAGTCTTTTTCATCTTTGATGTGACATACTGTTTCGCAATTAGAATGAACAAGTCCAAAATTTTGTCTGTATGAATATTATAACCAGGGTTAAGTGTGTCCCAGGATTCCCTCACATTTTTAGTACGTGTTTTTGGCTTCTAGTGTGTATAGGATGCAGGGACGCGCACTTTGGGGAGCTCTGCTTTAGCCATCTCCACTTTGGTACAAATACATGTTCAAAATCAAATAAACAACAAAAATTCAAGTTGTCTTTTATTTTTCTAGTTGATTTGCATCCTATAACACTATTTCCTCCTAAGTTTTCAAGCAATCGCATTGCTTTAGCAATCTCCAGATCAGTACAACTATATTTTTTCAAAATCACACAAAGCTTCCTAATTCTTAACATAAATTGCACTTGTCATGATTTGCATTATAATAAACTCTTTCCTCCAAAATTTGCTTGTGAATATGATATTAATGCTGTCATATATATTATCATTCCTACTTTAAAGTAGGAGTGAATTCACAAATGAATCAGTGACCCTGAAAGCATCATCTATTACAAGTCATGTATCAGGTAAACAACTGTTGGGTTGTACATTCAAATCTGTTGAATTTGACCCCATCAGTCTTAACAACAGCTTCCTAAATCAGTTCTTACTGAGACAAGTTGCTCAATAGCGGCTCCATTCCTGTTGAGAGATTTTCTGTTTCTGATGAAGATCTAGAAGCCCTGAAAAAAAGATAAATGCACCATTTCATTTTCAGCACACAAACGGCCTTAGGCCCTACTAATAGTAATGTAAAATCAAACGATTGAACGTTAGGTAAGACATTATTTGTATGTGTCTATGTCAGTGTGTGTGTGTGTCTGTGTTTCATTTTTTTCTTGGTGAATATCTGTGCATAATATTGCTGTTGTTACTTCTAACATACTAAGTAAATATATTATTACTTGTCTAAAGTTGTCTTACACCTAGTGATCTACATTTTGTGGCCATCAGCAGTATAAAACATAGCTATGCCAAACAAGTATCCTTTTGTAGAACTCCTAGAGCTGAACACAAAACAGTTTATTTTGTAAAAATTGGTTGAGCGGTTAAGGAAATACAAACATTTTAGTGTTGAAATTTTGGCCTAAAATCGGAAAAGTGGTTACATGGGCCAAAGAAAGAAAAAGGGGGAAAGCTGGTGGCACCACCCAAGGAGTGAAATGTCGGGTTTTTGAGCAATTACTGCAGAAGTTTACAAGAGATCATGTTGATATTTGGGTGTTTTAAGTAAGCAAGTATGCTGAATGGATTCGTATCATTAGAACGAGGTTTCACTGAACTTCATCTGGAGGTGCTAATTTGCATAAATTACATATTATGGCGTTTGTTTATTGTTGCCATTTCCTGCACTGCTTGTGCTAATCACACCGTAACAACAGAAAAGTCATTGCAAGATATATTGAAGGTTGTGTCAGGGATGTTGCTACAAATTCATACCTATAGGACAAATGTCCTGAGTTCTTCAGCATCAATAGGACATTTGACCGCTTTCAGAAAGTGTAATAGGACATTATAAATTTGCGCCAAACAGCTTATAACACATTCCATGGAATTGTTCCAAAGTCATGTGCCCACACACACACGCACACACACACCCATGCGCGCGCGCTGTAGAACACACACATAATATAGTAAATACATCAACACAGTGTGCGTATAATGTTGTATTTGTTTAGTTTCAAAGAAACCACAACAACAAAAAACCATGAACTTCTTCTTCTTCTTGTCGTTCGCTGTTAGATCGTCAGTCCGGACTGCAGGGCGAAACGCGCTGTCCTCTCCAGGTCCTCTCTGGGGCCGTATAGCTTCTTTTGTAGCGCTGTCTCCTCTGGCCAGGTGGTGTCCCTCAGAGCACTGTGGTATGGACAAGCCTGCAGGATGTGCTCTGCTGTCTGATTCTTGCCACACGGACATAGGGGGGAGAGAACTAGCTTCAGCTTTGTGGCCATATGAACAACTTTAGAGCTCTTACTTTGATTACAAACTGCATGATTTGGATAAAAGTTGAAAAACAAAATGATCGGTTTGATCTAATGCTGATCTTTTGCAGGCTTTAGTTTTTTTTTCAGCGGCATAATTCTGTGCTTCGTCTCGTATCGAAAACAAAAGCAGACGACAAATTTAGTCAGTTGGAGTTGTCTCCTGTACCATGCACTGATCTAAAAATAATCCACTATTTTTAGATCAGTGCGCTGCACCGAGACGGTTATACCCAAACGGCGCATACCGCAAACGGTTCGGGAATTCCCGACAAAAGAAAAGATCCGCACGCGGCACTGGCAACTTCAGTGTCAGCTGAACACGAGAGCGTTTGGTCTTTTAGAAGATTTGTATCTTGAAATGAAAATTAACGAATATCGCGCTGTCCGAAGGAATGGAGTACATATCGGACAATGACCACGCTCAGGCTAAAACGATAGGACATCTGACCGACATGCGGCAATGTGAATCGGACATTTGGGGATTTTCATCGTTATATGTCCGATGTCCGACGCCTAACGACATCCCTGTTGTGTGAGGTAAAGAAAAGAATAAATTCATGAATTTGATCTAGTTTTCATTTAAATTTACATACATATTCGTTCGTTAAAGATATAGTCTCCGCCAGTAAAAGGCCTTCAGATCGCCCTAAAAGCTTTACCATAAGATTCTGCGTGACGAATAATGTTACCACACAGAAGGACAAACTTAACTTTGCAGAATTAAAAGTTTGGGAAGTTGAATCAATTGTCGTAATATCAAAGGAAAATGCACTCTTGTGATGTGTTCCGTGGGTGATGTCCCTTGATTCGAGACAACATGGCGACTATCAGGGAACGTTTTGACGAATTGGAGACTGACCAGGTAAGTGTCGGATTTGTAGACCACAGGAAATGTTGTTTATAATCAAATAGGGCTTTCAATACAACAGTCAGTATTAGTGTAAAGGTTGATCCCAGCAGGACTGCAAAGAAATCTGTAAGGCGAGTCATTTCGAACCATTTGGTTGGTATGATGAGATGGATACCAGTAACTGAGTAAGTTCGTCAAACGGTAGATTCGTCACCGGTCCCCGGTAACTTCGCCACAGTAACTTCGCCACAGTAGTCCGAGCGCGGCTGTTATGTAATGGTAATACAACCTTGCACCCCCCCCCCCTTTCTCTCTCTCCCTCTCTCTCTCCCCCTCCCCCTCTCTCTATCCTTTCACAGAGCATACATGTGATGTTGTGCGTATTTATTTTGTATCTCTTTTTTCTTTGAGTAGGTGAAGTACACAATATAAAATGGCATTTTCATATTCTCTCTCTCTCTCTCTCTCTCTCTCTCTCTCTCTCTCTCTCTTAAAAATGTGAATCTTGAATCTCTCCCACAAATCAAACATCTGAAAGCATAAGCTCTAAGCATAAACACCCGCCCACCCTGCCGGTAACTTCGTCACCCGTGACGAATCTACCGTGTGACGAACTTACTGGTAGCCGATGAGATCACTTGTTTTCAGCTACTAGAGGCAGTAGAACGAGGACGTCAGCCGGCTTTGCATATGGTTTATCCCACACAAACTTAATACTGACTTTTCCCCTCCCCTCCAAAGTGCTGCTGATCGAACTTTGGATCATTGTAACGCTTGAAATTCGTGGAGAAACATCCAATCTGAAGTTAATTTTGGCTGACGTCTTTCCGATACGGCGATAGCTCAATCAGTGAATGTGTGCAGATCATGGATTGGAAAATCAAGGACTTGCCTTCTGAAATAATTATAAGACTCTGCATTTGCACTGTTACTCTTTTGATAATATATATATAGATGCATTTTTTTTTTAGCTACAATTCATACCACTGGAATAAACACAACAGTAAACTAAAAGTAAAAGTGTGCTTTGCTTGCAAGAGTGAGTAGAACAGAAAATACTAATTATCACACCCATTTTAAAAGCAAAAATTCTACTCGCACTAGTAAAGCTTATGAGAGCTGAATTTTATTTGTTCAATGGGCAGTCGATAGAGAATGAATCATGCTCTTCAAAGTCAAGTGAGCTTTTCTTGATGATAATAGGTTTGATACAGATACTGTAAATTGAGTAAGGATGAAGTATGAGAACTGTAAACTCTTCTCGTTCCGTCTAGGCTATGGAAGTTTCGCTTCCAGCAGAACATGCTGTCCTTACTAGTGCTAGAGGGCGGCAGGAGAGGAAAAGGTGCGGACAGAAAGTGATCTGCTGAGGAACCAATTTGAAGGTAAATCAGGATTAGTTTTAGTCCTTTTCCTAGTACTTTCCATGCACGGGTTCACACACGCATGTATACACAGAATCATGAATGACAATAGCACTTGCACAAATAGTTATATAAGAAATAATAGGGTGAACTTTGATGACAATAACAGAAGATATTATTTTCTTGGGTGAAGAGTATAATGGGGATTTCACAGTTATAATTATGGCAAGGATAGAACTATTAGAAGTGTGCTGTGCATCTGTCTGTCAAAAGGGCCCACCAACACTTTGTTTCCTCTGAAGAGCAATATACCACAGTTGTGTGATATATAATTTTACGTGCAAGAATGCCTTTTGTAAAAAAAATTCCTGATAACATGGTGAGACACACAGAAATGCAATAGACAACACCCTTGTGACATCATTGTTTATTTTGCTGTCATTAAAATGATCCATTCATTGTTATTATACATTCATCAGAATACTTTCCTATAATTTACATGGAATGTATCCTGTGAGGAAATACACAAGTACAGGTTGTAACAAAACTCTCTCCTCTGAATTGTTTAAGGTTTCAAGGGAAAATGTGCTAGATGTAATATGAGAACATTAGATGAGGTAAAATTTACAAACAATAAAAAAAAAAGCAAGTGTGAAAAATCACACGTTGTCAATATAAAAAAATGAATGTGCTTTACAAAACTGTACTTTCTTTTCTTTTGAAATAGTCACTTTAAAATTTAAAAAACACACCATTGTTCATAAGAAATACTTTGCAAGTTTTGCTCATCGTTCAGGTTAGTGGTGTGTTATGACTCGTTTATGCCTGGTTCAAGCAGGCATAGTTGTAAAAATGGGTATTGACTGATTTAAAAGTGAAATAACAATCTTTCCACTTCCAGAAACTTATCCAGGAACCAGGCCAGGAGAAACTCCAAGCCCTAGCCTCTAAATGGTGAAGCTGAATGCTGGCCTTATGACAGTAAGTACCTAATCCTTGTGTGAGATTTGCTCTAAATCCTCTGCAAGTGCAAGCAGACAGTTGCCACAATAAAAATATTTAAAAAAAAAAAACTCTGAAATAATTCTGTCTGAGAATAGGGTTAAAATAACAGTTTATAAACATAAATCAGAGAAAGTAACCTTACAAATAAGGGGGCATAAAAAAGAGGGTTTCTGTACAGTACATGGGTACACTGGGCACGAGCTATGAACAGGAAAGGTGTACCAGAATTCAAATGTCTTGGAGAAATGTGTACAAATGAGGCAAAACTCGCCTCTGACAAAATGGATATGATGCAAAACAACATGTTTAAATAATCAAGTATTAGAAGATTATTTCAAGGAGAGGGTGACATATAGTATATATGTGTCTCAAGAGACAATCATGTGCAATTCATTCCAAGAAGCTAAAGATATGTTACAGGTGCCTCTTCACAAATATTCACAATGTCCCAGGACAGTCTTGTTTTACTAACCAGTGTCATCACTCATGTACATTTCTTCTTCTGTGTTCGATATAATCTATATTAAATTGCTTTCTGTTTTATATACCTGCCTCAACTCTGTTCTATCATACTGGAAAGCCTGTACCGTCACAGGTGTATATCCCCCCCCCCCCCCCCCCCCCCCTGGGGACACACACACACCAAGACATGCTCTATTACATAAATTACAATTTCTTCTTTCTCATTATTTTCTCCAATTTTCTTATTTTCTCCAATTTTCTTAAATTTGGTGCATATCTTTTTTAACAATTTTAATGTTTAAATCTGAATCAAGTTTTGTCACTGAAAGATGATTTTCTGTTTACACTCCAGGATTTCGATGCACTGGTGGTTGGTGCTGGATGAGAGTTTCCTTTCACTTGCTTGTGCCCAGAGAAGCGACGCCCTCGTCCTGGAAGAAGCAGAAGAGGGAGACATCAATAAAACACAACACTATGCTGCTTACAGACAATTTATTTTGTGCAAATATGGTTATTTGGGAGAACGAGTCCAAATAGCCAGATACAGTTAATGTGTGTAGGCCATAAGGAAAAAATGTACCGATCCAGCAGGCCAGTACACAGGCTATATATGCTGGTCGCCTGTGCTAAGTACAGAGTTGTGTCAAAAGTCATGCATGTTGAAAAGGTGAATTTAGAGCGTAGGTTTAGATCACCCCAAAGAAAAATCACATAAACCAGTCTGGGTGGCCGGGTGGTAACGCACTTGCGCTCGAAAGCGAGAGGTTGCGAGTTCGACCCTGGGTCAGGGCGTTAGCAATTTTCTCCCCCCTTTCCTAACCTAGGCAGGGATGTCGTTAGGCGTCAGGCATAGACCGATTGAAAGGCTCAAATGTCCGATTCACATAGCAGCATGGCGGTCTGATGTCCTATCGTTTTGAACTGAGCGCTGTCATTCTCCGATAAGAACACCATTCCTTCAGACAGCGTGATATTCGATATTTTCCATTCAAGATACACATTGTCCAAAATTGACCGAGCACTCTCGCCTACAGGTGCACTGAGAAAAGTCGCTCTGGATTGGTCTATGCAACGGGCTCACAACAAGGCAAATCGCTTCACGATGGCGACGAAGAAAGCACGATTGCTGCGAGATATGAAAAAAGTTGTACTTCTTAAACTAGTAGACGTTTGGGTACAACCGTCTGCAGCACACTAAAGTTAGGAGTACGGGAGACAACTCCAACTGACTATAATTCTTGCGTCTGCTTTTGGTTTCAGTTTAAGAAATTTTGACGAAGCGCATTGAATTATGCCACCGAATTAAAACTAATAGGCCTGCCAAAGATCAACAAAAGCTGAAGATCTTTGGCTTTTCAACGGCATCCTGTGCAACGTTTCGGTCAAAAACAGGTGAAAACGCGACGAGCGTCACAAGAATGACAGTGCCAATGACAGTGTCGCATTGGAAACTGACACAGCCACGGAAAGAGACGTTTTGTATTTTGGGACTGCTGCCGGAAGGAGACCGTAATATATGGTTTCATCACTGTCAACTGGTTACAGAAATAATCGTCTGCTCCAGTGAGCGGCGAAACCAAACGGTTGATTATCACGTGACACTTTTGTCATATTTAGAGTTGTTTGCACAGTAAATACAGCCGCGAAAAATAGCTCGCTTGAAACTGTCTTACATATCAATTCCTTTGTAATTTATAAATTACCAAAAAAAACATGAAAAATCATTATCGACGATCTTGAATCTGCTTATTGTTCACAGAACCCACTGTATATTTACCACTGGGTTACATTTTCATTCCTATTTGCTGATGTGTAAAACTTTTTTTTGTACTGTGCACACTATTTACTCGAGTCAGTAGTTGCGGGTAAAATCTGATCCCTGTTTTCAATTTTGTGGAATCATTTTGCGACATATCGATAAAGTCACGAGGCAAAGAACATCAACAAAGACCATATGGGCAATCATATACATTTTTGCGGGGTGTAACGGAGATCGACTTTGTCTTTATAAGAATAGGAATCACATCATCTTAAACTCTACACATGGTGACAACTGCAACGCGTGTGTCACACAGCATGACAAATAAAAAAGAGCCCCTGCAGTGAATATTCCATGCTTAGTCCTATTTATCAGTTTTGGTGGCGCTGATTCGGCAAATGAAATGTTTTAATTATGTTGTGCTGGCTTGCAGCCCAAGAGAGATATTAAACAAAAGCAAATGTATTTCTTCAGGCCTAACCATCATAATGCCATCTATGCATGGTGATCTGTAAACTTTTGTTCTCTGTGCACAATGCATGTGTAAACATTTTGTTGTTCGCAGAACGCAGAACCAATTTCACATTTTAACCCTGAGGCTGGTTGTCGCGACATATGTCGCGCTACTTTAGGTATACTGTCACCTGGTTGTCACGACACATGTCTCGCTGCTGGCTGAGTCTGTTTGGTCGGTTCCGATTACCTCCCATGTAGGCAAAAACCTATAATATTATGACCGTTTTTTGTTATTTTTCTCTCTGTTAATTCACCAGTGGCTATGTAACATGTGTTACAGAATTGCACCAGTGTAAGAGTTAACATTTTATTTTTCACTCACATGTTTGCTGAAGTGTACAAATTTTGTTCCATTTAGTGCTGTTTTTTTCCCGTCTCAAGACATATATGGTGATGTGTTCAACTATTGTTCTCTGGGCACATTTTTTTGCACATTTATGTCCCTCACTTATGTCAATGTAGCCGCTAATTTGTTTCTTTAAGTCCAGTCAATCGTACAAACGTTTCATTGTGGGTGACTCGAGCTGTCGGGGTACTGCGACGAGATATCTTTCCCAATTATATGATTGGTGTTATATATTCTTTTACACATTTTAACTAGCATTCATCATCTTGGTTGAACTTGAAGCGTGACAAAATGATTTGTCACATTGATTGAATTTTCAGACTGTCCACATTGACTGAAATCTAAGAAAAGGGCACAATTTAACGCTGTTTTATTCTTTCCCAATTATATGATTTGTTATTGTTCACAGAACCCACTGTATATTTACCACTGGGTTACTTTTTCATTCCTATTTGCTAATGTGTCAAACTTTTTTTTGTACTGTGCACACTATTTGCTCATTTAATGCTGTGTTTATGTGTTTGTTTCACTCCCATGTGTCATATTTTCTGAGATTTCGGTCAATGTAGCCACTTTTTTTGTTTGGCCGCATTTAGCCTTTCCTTCGTAACTGTCTGTCTTCACCAAGCTGTAGATTCTTGCATTACTAATGTCGAGCAGCTATGCAAGAAAACAAAGAAAGTGTATTCAAGCGCCGAGCCGGGTAAAAAGAAAATATCACTACATTGACCGAAATTTCAGAAAGCGTCACATGTTTGCTGCTGTGTAAATGGTTTGCAGTTCATTGCACATTGAACGCTCCTTTTCTTAGGTTTGATGTTTTATCACATTTTGTTGTTCTGTGTGTGCTAGCGCTTTTTTTGGGTAACTTTGTCGCAATTACTTCTAAATTTAATATGTTACTGTTGTCACTGCGCAAGTCATGGCCAATCCACCACTGTGCCCTTTTTTATCTCTTCCAATAAATGTATGGCATTTTGTTCTGTAGGCGCTTGCCATTGCACATTGAACACGTTTTTGTTGTTGCTTATTCATAATTAACTCTGTAATTAATGAAGAAGAAAGTATTACTAGTAAATTATAATACATTACATAAAGCTCTAAATATGTAAAAATATCGGTTTCCTTGCCAGACAAGGAAACTCAAGGCATCCTGTCAGGGAGAGAATGAGCTGAACTCATTTTGACCTGAGTTCAGGATGGTAGAGAGCATAGCAAATTTGAACAAACAGTCCCTGCTTTTGAATTTTTGAAGAAGCACAGGAAAAATGTTTTTTCTTTGTATTTATCTAGACTTTCTACATTTAGAGTTTTTATTCAATCTATCCCGCAACTCACATTTTTTTGACAGTTTCCACAATTTGACTGAACTGATGTTTATTTTAACTTTAATTTGAACTATCATTTATTCGAGTCTAAAAAGTCTGAAAGAGTTACAATGTGTCCTTTTTGCTGATCAAAAACTGTTATTATATGTACCTGAAATTTCAGTAGTTGGGGATGTTTCTCAGGAAGTATTTGCTCATCTTGTAGAGCCTTCAAAGCAGGTCTCCATGACTGCATACCCTAGGTCCCTGGTCATATGACAGCAGCCAAGAGTGCTCATTGACAACATGGTGCAGCTGTGGAAGTAATACAACAATGGCTCTGGGTTATTGAGATCTCTCAAACAGTGAAATTTAGAATCCAGACACTAGTTTCATGTTTTTCCCCCTTGAACTGTTCAGAGAGAATGTGTGGCTGTGGTCTTGAGATTTACATCAAATAAAATTGAACAATGCTCTTGTCAATTGAGTATATTTGTGTGCATTTGTTGTTTCATTTATTAATAATAATAATTGTCTTGTCCTCTAACTGTAACCATTTGTTTCTCCGCAAAAACGCAATAATAAAGAAAGAGACAAGTTATTTTCAAACCAATGGCAGCTTATGCAATCCCGGCCGATTTGCTTATACAAATAAATATTATATACACATGATCTTGATAGAAAACTAAACAAATTAAAAATATGACCACTCACCTGCACTCATTCTACGGCATGTATTTCTTTGAAACTAATTACAAAGTCTAAATAACAAATGAAAACACAGGCACACACACACACACACTCACTCTGACACACACACACTCTGACACACACACACAATAAAACATCATTCACTCTTCCATTTCATTTGGTTCAGAGACAGCAATGTGCAAATTATAGATTTATTGACTTACACCGACTCCTCTACAGATGAAATTAAGAAACATCTGACTCCTGCATCACTGGTTGTCGTTCGCCAGTTGCCTTGATAGATGTAGAAGATTGCTGTTCTTGTGTCTTCGCATAGTAACTGGTAAATGAAAAAAAAGGTATGTGTGAGTTTTTGAATATATATATGCATCTGTGCACATACACATTACATAACATACCATACGCTATGTAAAGATGTAATTTTCTCCACATGATTTACACAAAGAAACCATGAAGAGCGTATGACTACATTTTAGGCCCCCTGCTATTTTATTTAATAATAGTTGGGAGGTACAGAACTCCTTCAGTCAAAGCATGGAGCGCCTCCTGCCAACTTCTCAAAAGATTGTAACACCTTCCTGGCTGAATAATTTGACAAATGTATACAAGTATTGAAGTAGGGAGTAATATATTCCTTTTTATATGCAGCTTACCTCACTGGAAGAATATTGAAAAATAAGTACAGGAATGTGATCTATGAGTATGAAATCTGAGAAAATCAGTTCATGAACAGGAGGGAGTCTTTAAATGGGAGTAAATTAACGAGGTTATGAAAACAAATTCTGAGTAAACAATGTCTTAAAATGGAAGGTGAAAGAAGTCTGAAAGTGGGGGGTCTTATAAAAGTGGGATCCACTGTATAAACACAAATGAATGATAAATATACAAAGGAACAATCACACCAACACACACCCATCCCCCTAAAAATAAAGCTTATTGTTGCGTACATTCTCCTGTTACTTCTCGAAGTTCTCCTCTTGTTATTTTTTGTTCTAATTTTCTAAAAGAGAACATGATGAATGTATTGAAAATCTGTCTGCATCCTCATGACTGTTCCCGTTTCACTTATGCCTCTTGGCTGCACACCGTCACAGAATCAGCTGTTCCGAGCAAAAATCCTGCTCGGCAATGTTTACAAATGATGTCCACGTCATAGTTTATAAATAGCAACAGAAACAATGGTGGCGCTAGACAGTCTCATACACCCGTGTACACAAAGCACAGCCATGTGTAAGTGATGTTAGACTCGCCTGGCGATAGGTTCTTGGCGTTACCCACCCCCCCCCCCCCTCCCCCCCCCCCCCCCCCTCCTAACAGTATAGCGCGGACCCTAGCGTGTCACTAGCAAAGCGGGCCTTACTCTCTGTATAGTGCGTTCACTGAGAATGCATCACTTTGTGTTCCGAAAACATAACAACTAGAATCAGCCGCCACAGCCAAAAAAAATATGTATGCATGCGCTCGCTTGATCAAGCATTCATTACATCGACAAGCAAGATGGGGGATGATGAGTTTGATTTGAAACTTTCGTTTGAGTTGTTTCTTGACAACAAATCGTACGTGGAATCTGAACGATTTACTGAGGAAGATCTTCGCAATGAACTGTGTATCGCGGTGAAGAAAATGACAGTTCTGAGTTCGTCAAGTGACGGAATTTACGAAAGTGCACATGGATACAAACAGTGGCTGGTCCATTTTCGTGAAATGGCAGGACCAGCAAGCAAGCATATTACTGATTAAAAATGTAATGAGGCTTCGGCCAGGAAAAAGTATAGATCTACACAACAAGAACTTGGATTGTCGTACTTACAAATCTAGCAGGATTTCTGCGAGCGCTTCATCGGCGGATTCTGCCCCAACGGTTACACTTACACTTTTACAGTCTCCTGTATCCGTCGTTCCCATTGATATCCTATGAATATGGTTCGCTTGTTGCGTTCTGCTGTAGTGTGTCGTCTGCGTCGCTTCCGTTCAGGTTCTGTCTTCTTCTTCTTCTTCTTTCTTGATATGGACTGGGTTCATCCGAACGTCTGTACAGTAGTCCAGCGGCGGAGTCATTGGTTTCCTTTTCATTCTGGACTCAATTTCGTTGAGAAATGAACTAGCTCTTTGCGATACGTCCGGTTCGTCCGCCATTTTTTGCCAGTTGTCATGACAGCAGGCGAAAACCAGTCTTGACGGCCAATTTTAATCTTCAAATGGTGGAGAGCTCGGTCGCGACCAAATGCCAATTTACTCATTTTGATTTAATTATTTAGCATACTTCTGGTGCTTTATTGAGCAAACCGAGCCAGGTGCGTCTTAATTAAGGTACACTAGATTCCTCAAACTCTTCAAATCGGCCCAATTCGGCAAAAAACTCTCCAAGATGGCGGCGTGGAGACTCTATCTTTAAGTAATTGTCACAATAATTAGTACACATGAAATTTAGAAAAAATCCGACATCCAGTTTCTTTCATGAAAAAATCAATTCTACTTCTAAGAAATTAAAATCATTTCAATGCACATGGATTTTGTGTGTGTACTTTTAATAATGTATAAATTCCACATATTTATTACAGTTAATTGTTATTGAACACTTCAACTGTCTTGAACTATAGCTATAGGCACTTCATAAATGTCACATTGTTAAGGTTAGTAAGTGAAGCCTGTGCTGCGACTTCTGTCTTGTGTATGGCGCACGTTATATGTCAAAGCAGCACCGCCCTGATATGGCCCTTCGTGGTCGGCTGGGCGTTAAGCAACAAAAAAGAAAAAATGTTAGTAAGTCTCAAATCAGACATTTTGCACTAACGATATAATGTATGCTTGTTAAATATTTTTAAATTTTAGCAAGCTTCATGTTGTAGTGAAGTTTGAATAATTGCTGTTGTTGTGGTCAGAAATAGCAGTGATGAAAGGTTCTTCCAAGTTTACTCTAAAAATTGAAGCACACTCTGCATGACTTGGTGTATAGCTAACTGACAGAAAGCACGATCCCTCTTGGTAATAAAATAATAAAAAGAAGTAGAAAATAAGAGTGGAATGGGAAGGTGGGGGCAGACGACTTGAAACTTGCCGCATCACCGCGCAAACTTCAGGCTTGTACAAACGGACAGTCTAAAAATAGCTCACTGTGGTTAGCGTCTCCGCCTAGCAATTTCATTACAGAGTGAAGGGGTTCACTTGGTGATCGCTGAAATTCCCTTTGTTCTTTTATTTCACAATATATACCTTCCAACATTAAAGGCAAGCTATAATTCCAACTTTGACAGAACTTGCATGTGCCTCTGCAGTTTACAGAAGAAAGTATGAGAACCACGTATGTGACGTTCGATCAATCGAATCGAGCATACGATGTATGTCACAACAAGCTTACAAGGCTTGATGTTTCGCTGCTAAATCCTCAAAGTCTTCCGGCAGTTTTCTCAAATAACCTTTTCCTGCAACACTTATTGAATATTCTACGTTAGGACTAGGAAGCTTTTCCGAATGAACAAGTGACAGTAACATCCCATGCGCCTTCAAAATGCATCGCATTGTAAGCTTACCGTGTTCGATTCGAACTTCGCACAACACGTGTGTATAGCCCCCGTCTTGGTTTTCGACTCAGGTACATTTTCAAGATGGTTGCTTTAGGAAACAGCTCATAAGACGCTATTATTGTACATATAAAGCTTTGAGGCATACCGAATGACAGGAAAATTACTGAAGCAGACATTGAATGATAGGAAAATGAATGAAGCAGACATCGAATGATAGGAAAATTAATGAAGCAGCCATCTATCTGAGTGTGAGTAAGATCTGACGGCGTAAAGTGAGCAAAGTTACGTGTGGACATTTTTTCGAATTTTTTAATCAAATATCGCGGGAACCAAAACACAGACTGACGATACTGTGACCTTTAGGGAAATCTCTCCTCTGATTGGTTGCAAATTTGGTTTTTTTAGACGTGTAGTTTCATGGTAGGAGCGATACTAAAGAGAGTTACATCCCAACAAGTGTCTTGCTCGAAATTGGTGCCACCGCTTCACAGCGTCGCACAGTACCCGATTTCCAGATATAACTTGGATTTTCTCGGCGGACTGTTGACGTACATAAAAAATCACCTACACAGTTAATTATGTTCTTCAATGTTTCCTGTACAAAAAATATGCAGAATGAGATGACATACAAGTTTAGCTGGTATTTTTGTTATTCAAAGTGACCAACCCATGTTTTCAACCATTTTTCCGGCACAGCTAATCAATAAACAGTTTATTTATACTTTTGAAACCCGATTCAGTCATGCGGTAATCTTGAACTTTAGTGTGTTAAATTCATAGCTCAAGATCCACTGCCAGTTTTTACTTATTATTTATGTAAGTCCCTGTAGTCATTAAGTCAAGCTAAAGAACATTTTTCGTTAAATTAATTGACGGATTGAGCTCCAAACTTAAGCATAATGAATTAATTTGGTCATTATTTTGTTCGACGAAAATGATGAGAAAATAGATATATATATGTAATGTCAGAAAAATCCGCCATCGTAATTATTGACAGTGTTGCCTCCCATCCTGGGTCCATCGATAATGGCGGATTTCGCTATGTTTTCATTGAAAAGGACATGTAAACAAAATGCATCCGTACAGTTCACTCCGTGACTTCAAAGGTATTTAAAATGACTTCTCATGCTTACCAGGTTCTGCAAATCTGAGCTAACACACTAAAGTTCAAGATTACCCGTCATGCAAACGGAAAGTCAAACCACATATCTCGGCGAAAAACATCGATTTGCTGGCCCAAGAAACAAATTACATTTTTCTTAGTCTTCAATAGCAATAGTGTCTCAAGCAAATTTGAGATAAGACGAACAAGTCGTTTTAATAATAATACCGTGTGGTCGCTGTAAGTCGATCGTTTTTCAGTTTCTGCCACATTAGGTCAGCCAGATTCTTCATATTTGTCTGCTGATCAGACTCATCACTCGAGGAAGAAGAAGATGACGACGACCTAGTCATTTTATCAACAACAGAAAGCCGTGGTTAACAGTCCAAGCACACCGACACAACTCACGTTGTTTTCCTGTGCAAGGGACGATACTCCCTGTGAGTTTGAAGAGTAATTGTTCTTGTCTCTGTTGCGACCCATCTCGTCATCGGCGCTTTTCCGGAAATGACCTGCGCTTTGTTGGAATTCCAACAATGGCCGCCATTGTAGGAATTCCAACTTTGCGCTACGCGATTCTAGAAATGTACCGCGCGCATAGTGCGAATTCTGCTCTTTCTTAGAATGCGATGTAAAATGATGGCCCATGATGATCCTTGTGTTTTAAAGTGATCAATGCTTAGTCTTGAAAAAGCAGATGCATTGTATAACGCACCAAACCAACCGAATTACAAAAAGCAAAAACACTTTTGATAACTTCGGCGGGCTGTAACAACACAGTTCAACGACCCATCCCACTCAACCAAAACGCACCAATTTTACGTAATTTGTAACGTTTCAGATCTTACATTTTACAACAACAAAAACACAACAAGAGTGTTCCGATATAACTTTTCACTGGTAACTATCGATTGTAATAATTTTCTACTCAGCCTTAACTGATTATATATTAAACTCACACAGTCTCGTCTGGGCTGCAGAGACAGCATTACGTCCCTTTACTGCTCTTGTCACTGCATGGTAACCTGGGCTCTTCAGTGAAACGTAATGTGCAAGTCTGTGCGCTATATTGATGTGATTGATTGTTGCAAAATGTTGATTCAAATTAAAGATGATTTCAGCCTGTTCTAACAAACTAACACTCTACTCTGAGAGAAAAAATCATTGTGTTCAAAATAGATCGAGACAGCAGCAACTAGCTAGCTGCATGCGCTGAGTGTCACTGAGAAAAGTGTTACACAGTGTACCCCCCCCCCCAACACACACACCCCCAATTCAAGACTTCCCCTGTATAAGACCTTGCTTTTTCATATACCTTATTCATGACCTGTGAAAAGGGTATACTTTTTTGTGCCAGTCGAAGGGTTGCCATTTCTAGAACGAGGCAGCTTGTTTCCGGAAATGTGGCGCTTTGTTGGAAATCAAATGAGGTTTCGGGAAATCCCGATTATTCCAACTCTGCCCCGGATTCTTACTTTGCGCCCAACATCTCCTTTCTTACCGGAATGTATCCAAACGCAAGCTTCTTCGCCATTGCCTGTCTCGAAAAAGAGACTTGTGATCAATATAATTAATCTTTGTCTGATTTCAGTTAAACCTGGTGTAAACACAACAGATACATTCTTGTTTTGACGTTATAACACTCAGTGTAAATTATGGATTACATTATGCATCTGAACGCTCATATTCAGTGCCAGTGATCTTCAGTCAGTCATGTAAACAATCTTATGACACTTTTTTTTTTTAAACTTGGGGTTTACAACTCTACCAAACAAACTTTTCTTCTTCTTCTTCTTCTTCTTCTTCTTCTGCGTTAATGGGCTGTTCAAAATTTCGACTAACACTCATGTTTTGTTCTGTTTTTACGCGGCGCCCGGTGTAGTATCCCATTTAGTCCCCCCTCTAAAAAGGGCCTCCGGAGAACTTTTCAGAGCAAAAAAGGGCCCCCGACTTTTCAGAATTATACAGGGCCTTCGGGGGACTTTTTCAGCTCCAAAAAGGTCCGCCTTTACCGATCAAGCCTCGTTTTCGATTAGCCCCCCTATAGCAATTTTGCCCCCCTCGCATCCCAGATGATCTCCCCTTTGAAAAGGTCCTCCCCGCCCCCTTTTTGACTGCGGCTCCGCAAGTCCTACATCTTACGTTCGGTGTTTTATGTTTTTCACCACTTTCAACTCCCACTTTCAACTTCTCAACATCACTACGGCCGTAATTTTGAACGTAAAGATTTCAAATTTTGTGTGAGCATAGCTGTGGTGATGTTCCTTCCGTCAGTATATTTTGGAGCAATAATCCAAAATCAAAAATGTCTCGTAAAATCCGTATTTCTTCATATTTTGACTCACAACTCTTAGGAAACTTGCATATTGCAAAGACCAACATTCGTAAGGAGTTTCAAGGTCGCCGCTTTCGTGTTTTTGACCCAAATGCTTGCATATTTGCACTATTTGTAGATTAATGTTTGCACAAAACGTTCTTAAAGTTTCGCTTTGATTGAATTCAAAACCAAGGTCACACACGCCAGTAAATATTTTATTTTGTTTTCGAAAATTCAGTCTTTAATTAAACAATTGGTATTCATCAATCGATTGCCGTAAAAATCACTGTGTAGATGTGAACTGTGGAAAGCCACATCATACCTAAATTTTGATGTCTCATATTCAAGGTCAAGGTCACAATCACATCACCAGAAGATGAAGGTTCAGCGCTAGCGGTCTTTATCCGTCAAAATACTGTCATCAGCAAAATAATTATTGGTATTGTTTCAATTAATCTTTATCAAATGTGTTCTTATTTCGCTATTTGGCTCACGTAAGCCGTGTAGCCTATGCGATCGTAACTTTGTCTGTCTGTGCGTGTGTGTGTGTGTGTGTGCGTGTGTGCGTCTGTGGTAGAAACTTTAACTTTTGACTAAACACCGAAATACTCATTTCACCTGCATGGTTATTTTTCAAGCACCATCTTCAAAATGTTGAAGCAATGATCAACATTGTGTCGGCATGTGTGTAGTTAAAGCGTGTATCCAAAGAAAACGGGTGGTGGGGGGTTTTGAAGGGGTACAAGCAGTTGACTGGTTTCTGTGGTGTGTGGTATGTAGACCAGGTCAGGTGTCAAGACCAGGTCAGGGGTCGCGCGAAGGATTGTGGTATAGATTCACTTCTCCAGTTCTCACTTCTGCATTCGCCGATTCGGGGAAGACGATTTCATGTTGTTCGGTTTCTATAAGCTCCAGAAAAGTAAATAAAGAAGCTACCAAAGGGAGATTTCCTACAATTTGATCTGCACAGCGTTTTTCCAATGTCCACGCGAGGAAGAGCTGTCGAAAGCGCAGTGTCGATCTGGCAGCCGTATCCCGGTAAGTACAGAGACAGATCTAGTGTCTCCCACTCTGATAACGTGTCACCTACTGTTAATCCGTTTTGTTTTAATTTCTTTTTATTTCAGCAGACACGGATGTCAAACACAGTGCTAGGCAGTCACCTCTAGTGAAATGAGTTGATCTAAAGTGCCTGTAATGTTTGGATGTCTTTAATTGTTCGTGGTTCGATTTATATGAATTTTAAGACTTGCAGTAGAGTCTCAAGTTAAGTTTACTCTGCCCGAAAAAAAACTGTCCATCATTTACTTGAACATGCAGATATAAGGAAACGGAATGAATCTGTTCTCAAAGTCAAAATGATCACGATTTTTTCCTCAGATTCAAAACATGCACTGTCATGGTTTTGTCTGTACAATTTAGTAAGTCTTACCTTGCAACAACTTCCTTGAACTTGAAAGACAGTTTTTGAATGCTAGATCTGTATCGCGTTTCATTCCAGACTCGATTCTCTCTTTGATTGTACTGTTTGCTGTTTACGCACTATCATGATTCGCCATGTAACGTTTGGTAAGCTTACCTTGCAACAGCTTTCTTGTCTTTGTTGGCATTTTCTTTCAAGGCAGTACAACGTAAGATTAGATTCTTTCGGACAGAAGGTAGAATGTGAGTTTTGAGACAACGTCAGTCGTCCAAAGAAAGCTTGCTGTGGCATTTGTTTGTAAATAGGCCTAATGGTACATGTGTCACAGTGATTCTGTATTTTTCTGCGGTTGATGTGGTTTCTTTTTTCCTCTCTTGTTTTTTGCCTCCTGAGTTGATCGTTATCATTTAAACAAGACCCTCAGAGAGTACCTCCGTTGCTCCTTAAAATGGAATGTGAATAGTGTGTTGGTTGTGTTGACCGTCAGAATTATTTTAAGAACCAGGCTGCTGCAGTCAGTTGCCATGTTTCGCATATTGTAGGGTTACCTTGCTGCATAGGTAAAGTGGCTTGTATAACCTGACTATTCTGTTTCAAAACACTGTTTATATTTGTGTAGGTTGTAGTCATCATAACTAATCGCATTTTGCCATTTGTTTCAGAAAGGAGGTTAACCTACAAGATCGACGCTATGTCAGATATGCCTCAGCCACATGAAGACTTCCGAATTTAGATCCACTCGGCATGGTGACAAGTCTTGATGAAAAGTATGGGACTGAGGACAGCAGTGGAAAAAGTGGCCACATGGCAGGTACCTATTGCTTTGTGTCTGCAGTGCAAAAGACAGATAAGCTGATGGTAAATTTGCAAATGAACACAGTGCGTGTGTGTGTGTGAGGATTGCACAAGATCTCATTCAAGGACAACTGCACCAACAACAAATATTATACACAGTCATTTTATCTGTTTGCCTTCTTTTGAAAATTATACATGGAGTTGATATGATGCGTTAGTTTTAACTGTGTGTGTGTGTGCGTGTGTGTGTGTGTGTGTGTGTGTGTGTGTGTGTGACGGATGAGTTTGTGTTACTGTTTGTTGATTTCTTACGGGAGCCTTGAAGGTTTCGCCTCTTGTTTTTTATTGCATGGTTTTATTTCTAAACGCAACATTTTTGACTCACGATATATGCTCAAACAGAAATAAAAGAAATGACCCTGTTGAAATTGGATTTTTGGACACAAAAACTTTAGACCCATCACCTCTATGCTGTCGTCCACCTTGAGTCAACTTTAAGTTTAGAACAATCCGACGTCACAAAGGCGTTGCGAAGCGGTCGAAGTCATGGACATGGTCCCCGAGTACAGATCTATGGGTCGAAGTTCATGTAATTGTTTCTTAACTCAATGGACATCTGGGCCACGTGATGATACAGTGTAACAAGAAAATTGGTTGATTAAAATCAACATGGCGGAAGCAATGTTTTCATAAAAGAAGCGGTAGTGTACGGGCACATGTTGTATTTGGCTTACCTGTGTTGCAGAGTATTTGAAAATACTGACATAGGCATAAAAACATGCAAAGAAGAGTGATAAGTCCCTGTTGTGAATATAGTCAAGTGGATAAATTTATTACTTATGTATCACACTAGTTTTACTGCTACAACAGTCCCTCTCATGAACGGACACCCTAGGGCCAGTGCAAACCTGTCCGGACATTGCAGGTCACGGGAGAGGCCCTCCCCCCATCACACACACTGACGGACTGAGTGAGTCTTTGCTACTGGTGAACGAGCTCTTCTTGTACTAAAACAATAAGGTCAAACTACTACAACGTATAACTGAAAGAAAAAACAAGTCGCGTAAGGCGAAAATACAACATTTAGTCAAGTAGCTGTCGAACGTCACAGAATGAAACTGAGCGCAATGCAACGCAGCAAGACCGTATACTCGTAGCATCGTCAGTCCACCGCGCACGGCAAAGGCAGTGAAATTGACAGGAAGAGCGGGGTAGTACTTGCGCTGAGAAGGATAGCACGCTTTTCTGTACCTCTCTTTGTTTTAACTTTCTGAGCGTATTTTTAATCCAAACATATCATATCTATATGTTTTTGGAATCAGGAACCGACAAGGAATAAGATGAAAGTGTTTTTAAATTGATTTCAAAACTTTAATTTTGATAATAATTTTTATATATTTAATTTTCAGAGCTTGTGTTTAATCCGAATATAACATATTTATATGTTTTTGGAATCAGCAAATGATGGAGAATAAGATGAACGTAAATTTGGATCGTTTTAGAAAAAAATAATTTTTTTTACAATTTTCAGATTTTTAATGACCAAAGTCATTAATTAATTTTTAAGCCACCAAGCTGAAATGCAATACCGAAGTCCGGGCTTCGTCGAAGACTACTTGATCAAAATTTCAACCAATTTGGTTGAAAATGAGAGCATGACAGTGCCGCCTCAACTTTCACGAAAAGCCGGATATGACGTCATCAAAGACATTTATCAAAAAAATGAAAAAAACGTTCGGGGATATCATACCCAGGAACTCTCATGTCAAATTTCATAAAGATCGGTCCAGTAGTTTGGTCTGAATCGCTCTACACGCACGCACGCACACACGCACAGACATACAATCGTTTCGATTCCCCCTCGATGTTAAAACATTTAGTCAAAACTTGACTAAATGTAAAAACTGTCCTGTAGAAATGACGTTTAAATGAACGGTGTCAGAAAAAGAGAGATAAAAGAAATCGAGAGAGAGAAAAAGATTGAGAGAGAGACAGATACACATACAGACACGAAGGCAGAGCGAGGGAGAGACGGAGAGAGTTGCATGGAGTGTACGTGACAGACAGTGTGTGTTGCTATAAACAAACAGACGAGGTGCAGCTCATTTCCGAAACAGCGCAATTGGGACAACAGTGACATGATACTGTTTGAATTCCAAAAAAGCGCAGCTCATTTCCGGAACAGCACAGATAACAAAGTTGGTTTCAACAACTGATCTCGTGAGAACGGTAACAAACGACTCATGTCACCTCTCCGAACGCATTGCAATAGATGTCCGCTCCTGCGTCCATCAATAACTATCCCGAAATTGCTTTGAAAAAAAGCTCCACTCCCATTTTGGCGCATACCGTTTCGCCGCTATCCCATTTCGCCCCCATCCCATTTTTGAGACATTTCACAAGCCAAGCGTCATTTTACTACCGTGTCATACCACAAGCGCCTCATGCCATTTTGCCGCCATCCCTATTTCGCGACATTTTGGATTACGGCAAATTGGGATTTGTCGTAAATAGAATGTCTCTCCAGCTGCATGACGCAATATAGTAAAGTGAGGCTTGGCAAGTAGAATGAAACGAAAATGGGATGGTGGCCGCCAAATGGGATGGCGTCAAAATGGGATGTGGAGCTAGTGGTATATATAAGGCACTATAGCAAGTCAAGTTAATAAGATGACCTGGGAGCCGATTCTCTGATCGATTGGAACACTCAACCTTCATCATGCGAGGCCAGTGTGTTATCCACTGGGATATTGCATCCGTTAAGCAAACACAAAAACAAACAAACAAACAAGAAAGCAGGCAAACAAGCAAACAAACACACACACAACGTGGCACACACACACACATACACACACGCACACACGCACACCGTGCTCACCGTGGCACACACACACACACACACACACACACACACACACATACTGACACTCACAGTACACACACTCACATACACACACTGGCACACACACACACACTGACACACACTGACACACACTGACACACACTGACATACATACACACACTCACACACACACCAACACACACACACATACACGCTCACGCGCGCTGGCAGACACATATATCAATTTATCAACAACACACACACTTACACACAACATACACTGTGACACACAAAACATTCACACACAAAACACATACACACACACACGTACACTGACACACACAGTTCACACACACACACACTGACACACACGGTACACACACTCACACACACACACATAACACACACACACACGCTTGCGCGCGCGCTGGCAGACACAAATCAATGTATCAATAACACACACACTCATACACACACACAACATACACACACAAAACATACACACACAAAACACACATACACACACACATACACACACAAACACACAAACACACACTCACACACACGCGCGCGCGCGCTGGCCGCAACACAAATCAATTAATCAATAACACACACTCACACACACACACACACACACAAACACACACACACACACACACACACACACACACACACTCCTAAAATGTGCATCTAAAAATCGTGTTCTTCGATACCGTATTAACTAAATATAAGGAATACATAACATAGCAAACAGCATCAGTTTTATTTTGCTTTTTTTGGGCGAGATGCCAAATATCCTTCGCTGCCTCGTTTGCATAATCACCTAGAGCATGCGGTCAGGTGTCATCGGATCAATACTTAAAGGCATATGTACGCGCTCCCGTGTTTACAAAGTGTAGTTTGCCCATAATCGATGTCAAACGCACCATAAGACCATATAATGACGATATGTCACCATGCGCGGACCATAATACATGCATTACAGCTTGTTCTAGCCTCTGAAAAAGTGAGGATGTCAACAAAGCCGCGGTGTTAGCTCCCTTGCATCAACGTTACATGTGTTGCCAAATCTATAAATAGGACGATCCAGATCAAAATGAAAATTAACATATCTCAACATTGAAGGGGTCCTAGACCACAATATTTTGCAGGGAACTTAATTTAGCATGTCTCCAGCTGTTGGTAAAGCAATTAGCGTGTATAGTCATCGAGTACATATGCCTTTAAAGTGTTGGTTATATTTAGCATCTGCTTTTCGTGCGCGCGTGCGTGTTTGTGTGTGTATGTGTGTGTGTGTGTGTAGCTTAGCTATTTGGCGGGAAGTAACATTAATTTTTTCAAAGCAAATTTTAAATTGTATTGGAGAAAATTGTGTGGATGAGACGACGGCGAGGTTATGGGAGCAAAGCAAGTGTTTCTTCCCAAAAAGTTGTCTTCTATTCGTGGTAGGACGAAATCATTATATGCACAGTCGGGTCACCATTTATAAGACCTGGCGACCCTTAAGACAGCATTTGGCAGCATTTGTACGCGCCACAGGAGTAGACGTTTGAAAGACACGAACGAGGAAGGAGGAGAACGAAACTATTCCATACAAAAATTCCACCCTGCACTTAGAACAGTTAGAGGCAGTGGACCTTCCAAATGGATGGATGGTCTTATCCAAAGTGAAAGCCTGGACAGATCTGAGATGGCGAATCGGATTGTTTGCACAGGACTTGAAGGACTGTGCCTGTACCATACTTAACTAGGACTGAATCTTTAAAGGTTGTTTCTACATGTATGTCACTTCTGTATGGAACATCTGTTGCCAGCTGCTACTCCGCATTGAGTTTATTGGGCTGCTTGCTTTATCAACACCATGTAATGGTCTGTTAGTCATCGGATAGCTGTTCACCAAGTCAAGAGGTAAGACTCTACCAGTCTGTTTGTCTGTCTTCATGTGTATGTTTGTTTGTTTGTTTGTTTGCTTAACGCCCAGCCGACCACGAAGGGCCATATCAGGGCGGTGCCGCTTTGACATAAGCTACTCACAAAAAGTTAAGGATCACTTACACACAAATTCATAACTTTCCAAATAAAAAAGCCAATGCGTTGGTATTTGGCAAACGTTTAGTTCAATGCTTTAGTGATAACGATACAACATTTCCTTCAATTTTGAGCAATCGTTTGGTCTGTACATTTTATCAAAGTGTGTACGTATCAAAATTTAATTTCACAAAGTCGTTGAAATCACAAGACATGGCATTCAGATGCTCCCAAAAGTTCAGTAATGCGTGTAACCGCTCTGGCTGTTCTGGCACTCGACGCAGCGAGTCTTCATAGAGTTGACCAGGGTGGTGAAGATCATCTGTGGAAGCGCCTGCCACTCAGCCTGCAGCATCTGGTAGAGGTGCTGGACATCCCTGGGAGGGGGGTGGTTGCTCCTCACTTTGCGATCCAACTCATCCCAGAGGTTCTCAATCGGGTTGAGATCGGGACTGCATGCTGGCCATTCCATTATGTTGACTCCAGACTGCTGCAGGAAGTCGTTGACCACCCTTGCCCTGTGGGGGCGAGCGTTGTCATCCTGGTAGACAGCCTGCGGTCCAATCTGCTGCAGCGGTCGAAGGATCTCATCCCGGTATCGGAGGCCAGTCAGGTTACCCTGTACATGAAACAAAGGTGTTCTGTGGTGAAGGCTGAAGGCCCCCCCAGACCATTACAGAACCTCCACCAAAGGCCACCTTTTCTTGGACAGTGGCGTCACTGTAGCGTTCCCCTTGGCGCCTCCAGACCCTCAGTCGGTCGTGGTTGTGGTTCAGGGTGAAGCGTGATTCATCACTGAACAGGACGGACCATTGCTGACGTGTCCACCTCACGTGACGTCTGCAGAAGGCGCGGCGTGCTGCCCTATGGGCTGGAGTTAAGCGTGGCCGTACAGCTGGGCGACGAGAATTAACGGAGGTTAAACCCATGAAGGCGATTCCGTATGGTCTGCTGGCTGATGTTGGTGTTAGTAGCCACCCTCAGCTGCCTTCGAATAATGCTTGAAGAGGCTGTTCTTGTTTGCAAGGCTAGTCGTTCAATGAGACGATCTTCACGTAGAGTTGTCTTCTTTGGTCGCCCAGGTTTGCGTCTTTCCTGGACTCTCCCAGTGGCTGTGAAACATTGAATCAGTCTGACAATGACCGAGATGGACACGTGAAGTCGCCTGGCCACTTCTCGCTTGGGGACACCATCTTGGAACCATGCAACAGCTCGTCCCCTCTCAAACTCGTTCAATTTTCGTCGTGGAGGCATTGTCAGATAATGCCTAATACTGGTGGTATGTCTTCTCAAAAAGCCAAGCAAGTGACAGCATCTCACACATAAACAGCAGTGCTTGCACGTGCATAATGTTTTTTCCATGTGGCTTGTGCAATGTGTTCGGGCTGAACGGTCCAAAACAAGGTTCTTTTTCGCAAGTTTCCGCTGTTTCTTTTGCTATCAAGCTCAGTAGTAGAGAATCCCGTGCAATGTTCCCTCTAACACAACATCGCCCACTTACAGCTGAACAAGAATTCATAACAATTTGGTTTGACTGAGAAATAAATAACAGTAGCGAATTGATTTTATTTAGCACCTGTTTTCTCATAGTGATCCTTAACTTTTTGTGAGTAGTGTATAACGTGCGCCACACACAAGACAGAAGTCGCAGCACAGGCTTCATGTCTCACCCAGTCACATTATTCTGACACCGGACCAACCAGTCCTAACACTAACCCCATAATGCCAGACGCCAGGCGGAGCAGCCACTAGATTGCCAATTTTAAAGTCTTAGGTATGACCCGGCCGGGGTTCGAACCCACGACCTCCCGATCACGGGGCGGACGCCTTACCACTAGGCCAACCGTACCGGTCATGTGTATGTGTGTGTGTGTGTGTGTGTGTGTGACTTGAGGCAAGGAAGCTTTGAGTGTATACTGCTAGTTTTAGTGAATGTATTTTTAAATTTATGCTGTCCAGTGTTGTTTTTAAATTAATGTTGTTGATCAGTTTGTATAAGTGATGCGTGTGTTGGTGTACATATGGCTGGATTGAAATGTTTCTTAACCGCAATGTCATCACAAATTCCCAACCTTGGGCAATTAAAGATTCTGTATTCTGTATATTCTGTATCAGTGTGTGTGTATGTGCTCATGTGGGCATGTTTGTATTTAAACTTCTGTTTGTTAGTAAAATGAGCGAGTTAGAGAGAGAGAGGTAAAGACTGAGGGTGTGTGTGTGTGTGTGCGTGCGTGCGTGCGTGTGTGTGTGTGTGTGCCTGTCTGTCTCTGTCTGTATGCCTGTGCCTGTCTGCATGTCTGTGTTCATGCCTGCCGGCTGTGTTTGTGTGTGTGTGTGTGGGGGGGGGGGGGGGCGTCCCGGAACTGATAAACCCTTCGGCGTATATTTGTACTTTAGTGTTTGTCACGAACATCTTTTTCGTCAGTCCACACACTTATACGTGCATGGGAATGGGGAAATTCTCGTAGCGTGCACCGTGCACAGAGGTGCGGCGTGCACCGTGCATGGAGCTTTTTCGTAACGTGCACCGTGGATCACCGTGCATGGCAATTTTGGCCTCAACGTGCACGTGCACAGACCCCCCCATGGTGACCCTCTCCAATGTGCATCGCATCCGTCCAAGACGGTAGGGCGGGTCTTCCCCCTTCAACAGGTATGCATATCTGATGTAACTGTGACCAACATGGAGGCGGCATTGAGGCAGACTGGCTTACAATAGAAGGCTGATCTACCGATCATCTACTATTCTCATAACACCTGTGGCCAGGATCGATAAAATTTTTCAGCAGCCGTTCGATATTAAGTGTAACCCGTGTCAGTGTCACGGCCATTTTGCTTCTGTTGTCAGAAGCCGTTTAAAGAACTGATCAATAGCATGAACTTGAGGTAGTGATGCTATGACATAATCAGATGGTGATTTCATACCTGGCAAGTTTTAGTAATTGACTTACTCCTTTAGACACCATTATGCTTATGGTATAATTCTGTCTAGTCTGAAAACTATAGCCCTTCTCGTTTCTCCTTTCATCTCCCTGTTTGCTGTTTATTTGCTTGTCTGTCTGTTTGACTGTCGGTCATTCTGTCATTCGCTCTGTCTGTTGCAAAGTGTCGTCTTTTCTTCGTGAAATGTGCAGTCGGCTGTACTCTGTTTTCGAAGGACGTTTAAATGAAGATTTCCTCTCGGAGGAGATAACCAAGGATCACTGCTAATCATACACGATCGGTCATCCCCACGCAAAACGTAACCGCTGCTGACTTTTGTCCACCTGCTTAAACCCGAACCAATAAATCTTCAGTAGGGGAAGGGCTCCTAATATGGACCACTTTTTGTTTCATGCTAATAACTAGCTTGTTTTCTTGCGAAGAAGTTTCATTTTGTGTTTGGTAGTCCTTCTCTCTTAAGTGAACCGTTAGGCCTAATTAGAGTGAAATAGCTTTGATAGACATTCAGCAAAAATTAAATACAGAAAAAATCCCAAAGGGTCCATATTAGGCGCCCAGGCTCCTAATATGGACCAGTGAAGCGGCCTTCACGAATCACTGTCAAAAGCCTCCTATACTTCAAAATAACATGATACAACTTATTGTGCATGTCAGACTAATTTAAATATGCTTTAGATTTATCTGTTTCGGGTTGATGAGAGCATTATTTGAAGCACACCAGGAAACTAAAGAAGCATATCAAAAACAGAGTGAAAATAAGTGAAATTATCAACTTCTGCAAAAAGAAGACAATTTGATATATTTTTTTGAAAGCTCGAGGGCTAGTTATAGGTTATTTTCAGCAAGCTTCTTAATGAATTAATAAAAATAGCCTTTAGCTTTTATTTTCTTCGATTTGTTGAAGGTGGTCCATATTAGGGGACTCACACATACTTTGAGATTTTGATATTATTTTTTGTTTGCAGTAGAAACTCGGGGTCAAAACTGCTAAAATGTAACAAATACGGTCTTAGCTGTCATATATAGCCATTTTTGTGTGATAAAAGCTTTGGCTGTGGACAGAAACGAGTCCGTTTTAGGCGTCAAAGTTAGAGTGAACGCTGCCAAAAGTGAAAAAAAGATAAAAAGCCTAACGGTTTTAAAGTTTGTGTTTCTGCAACTGTTTTGACATGCGCAAGTTATCCAGATAGGGTGAATACAGCGAATGAAATTGTTTTTAGCGCTCTAGCGCCGTTAGTTTGTCAGATTAAGAGGTGGTCCATATTAGGAGCCGGTCCATATTAGGAGCCCTTCCCCTACGATGCCACTGGACATTGCAAGGTGCTCAGTTATACATCAGCATTAAAACGATGATAATAACATTTGCGTCGGGCCATATACAGTCTAGATAAACTGTGACTTAGGGGAAGGGCTCCTAATATGGACCACTTATTGTTTCATGCTGATAACTAGCTTGTTTTCTTGCGAAGAAGTTTTATTTTGTGTTTGGTAGTCCTTCTCTCTTACGTTAACCGTTAGGCCTAATTAGGGTGAAATAGCTTTGATAGACATTCAGCAAAAATTAAATACAGAAAAAATCACAAAGGGTCCATATTAGGAGCCTGGGCGCCTAATATGGACCATTGAAGCGGCCTTCACGAATCACTGTAAAAAGCCCCCTATATTTCAAAATAACATGATACAACTTAGTGTACAAGTCAGCCTAATTAAAATATGCTCTGGATTTATAGATCTGTTTCGGGTTGATGAGAGCATTATTTGAAACACACCAGGAAACTAAAGAAGCTTATAATCAAAAACAGAGTGAAAATAAGTGAAATTATCAACTTCCACGAAAAGAAGACTTTTTGTTGCATTTGTTTTAAATCTTGAGGGCTAGTTATAGGTTATTTCCAGCAAGCTTCTTAATGAATTAATGAAAATAGCCTTTAGCTTTTATTTTCTTCGATTTGTTGAAGGTGGTCCATATTAGGGGACTCGCTTATACTTTGAGATTTTGCTATTATTTTTTGTTTGCAGTAGAAACTCGGGGTCAACACTGCTAAAATGTAACAAATACGGTTTTAGCTGTCATATATAGCAATTTTTGTGTGATAAAAGCTTTGGCTGTGGACAGAAACGAGTCCGTTTTAGGCGGCAAATTTAGAGTAAACGCTGCCAAAAATGAAAAAAAGAGAAAAAGCCTGACGGTTTTGAGATTTCTGTTTCTGCAATTGTTTTGACATGTGCAAGTTATCCAGAGAGGGTGAATACAGCGAATAAAACTTGTTTGAGCGCTCTAGCGCCGTTAGTTTGTCAGAACAGAAGGTGGTCCATATTAGGAGCCGGTCCACATTAGGAGGTAGCTCTGTTTTACGGCTCCAGCTCTTTCAGGACCTTTGACACTTCCTCGATATTTCAAACGGAGGAGTATTAGCGATACTCTTCCTGAACACTGAGAAAATTCGCTTTTCTCTGTCATAAGCTTTCACCGGATCAAGCGTTGGACTACACGGTCCGGATGATGTGGGTCGTGTACGACCCATACTTTCCAAAGAAGGATTCAACGTAAAAAGTATGGGTCGTACAGGACCCACGCCATCCGAATAGGGATAGACGTTTTGCTGCCTCTTTGCAGGGTATGGGTCGTACACGACCCACACCATCTGAACAAGGATAAACAACGTAAAATTCCTTTCGTCATTCCATATGGGTCGTCCACGACCCACATCATCTGGACTGTGTAGTTCAAGTTACGTCATCGTTGATTTGTTTTTTTACAAAGATAATCTTTCAAAAGTTGGGCACTGGGAAGGTCGTATGGTGATTGGAGATTACCTGATTTCTCAATTAAAAACTCCAAATAGTTTTAGAGATAAAGACGATTTTGTGAGGCTCTGGGTCGTCCACGACCCACGAAGCTCGGTGAAGGTTTTAAAGGCACACTCAGATTCACGTAAACCATCCGTTTCTGGTCACAGACACTGTCAGGCTTTGACACACAGTACAAACACCCTTTCGTTTAAACACTCATCGCTTGAGAACATCCTAGGTGCCCTCCGTAAAGAGCGAGCATTTTTCACAGAATTTATTTTTGCGTGGCCAGCCGGATTTACCATTGGACACATCGGACGCCTCGTTTTGGCGCTAGAACTAACTTTTAAAATCTAAATGATAAATTGACAGCTTGTTACACAAACATTCTTAAATCATGAAAGAATTATTTTGTCATCAAATTTCAAACCCAAATTAAAGCAATAATTCCCTTGTCATTCCATTAAAACTTTATATGCCAGTGAAGGCCGTTCACTTAACTATCAGGATCACCTTTTGGATTAAATATTTATTTTACAGGGATCACGTGACCGCCGCTCAAATGTTGTTAAACTCGTCATAGGATTGTTCACGTGTTCAAACAATTCATGTTTTTGCATGTCTACAGAAAAAAAAATAACCAAATCTATCTATCCTCCTACCAGACACAAAAATGATCACTCCAGCAATGGTCAGCGCAGCCGAAGGGGCAGTGTCCCCCGGGGCGTCCTTGCAGCAAGCCGCTGCTGACACTGACCGCACGGTGACCTGTTACCTGAAGGTGGTCAACACCACACGGTTTCCTCTTACGGACTGCTATGTCAGCACTCAGGGCGGGGAGCTGCAGATTCCGCCTTCCAACATTGGTCCTGGGACTGCTGAAGCTATGGCAAGTACGCTATGTGTAACCTGGCTCCATTGGGGGAGCTTCATGAGGTGGCTTTATTGATTACTATCAAAAACTCAAAATTGTGCATATTTATTTTCTAAATCATATGGTTTTCACAAATCAAATTAATAGCTTTTAACAATCACCACTTGAAAGTCAGGCCTTGTGATAGTCATGTATACAATTGCTGTAGTTCTGCCACTTTTCACATTCCACACACACTCCACAGACAAAGGCTCGGGTACAGATACACTCTGTATGTCGGCTGTGTGTCTGTGTGTGTGTGTGTGTGTCTCTCTCTCTCTCTCTCTCTCTCTCTCTCTCTCTCTCTCTCTCAATCTCTATGTCACTATTAGTTGCACGTCATTACCAAATGAGAAAGAGAGAGAGAGATGCTGACTGACCTATCTTTATTTATAAGCTTAAAGGCACAGTAAGCCTCCCGTAAACCATCACAGAGCTCCCCGAGCGTCTAAATACAGCACAAGCATACTTCCATTTGAACGCTCACCGAACGGGAACATCCTGGCTGCTTTCTGTCGAGCGTGAGACATTTTCAAAGAATTTATTTTCGTAGACTTGTTCCGTTAACAACAACGGCGCCTCGTTTTTGCGCTAGACCTAACTTTTAAAATCTAAATAATAAATTGACAGCTTGTTACACAAACATTCTTTAATCATAAAAGAATTCGTTTTTCATCAAGACAAGATCAGAACAATTCGAAGTTGTGAAAGTTTAAAAAAAAGAAAAGCCCGGAAGCAGGGTCACGCAAGGGTCGTAGCAGACGACGGCCGGTTTATCAGTGCAAATCGCCGTTCCTCTCAACAGTCAAAAGCCATCGCTAGAGTTCTTGTGAACCACAGCCGTTGTTTCGTGCATAAAAAAAACGTGCTATTGTAGATAAGCTCACGTCGAGTCGCATTCAAATGACTAACTATGACGACTGCATTGTGAAAAGGGAAAACTGGATCACACGGGTTCACGATGGCTCAGGGGTAAGATAAACCACGCAAAAATAAATTCTTTGAAAATTGTTCGCTCTTTACGGAGGGCACCTAGGATGTTCTCAATTGGTGAGTGTTTAAATGAAATGGTGTTTGTACTGTGTGTAAAAGCCTGACAGTATCTGTGATGGTTTACGGGAGGCTTACTCTGCCTTTAAAACGATGTCAACGCACAATGACTTTATTACAACATGTCCTTAGACAAACCAACCATGCAATATAAGCGCAGAGAGAGAGAGACAGAGAGAGACAGACATACAGACAGACACTGACTGAGACAGAGAAAACGCCGACCACACCTACTGCTGCTGCTGATGATGATGATGCAAACGACACAAAGTTGACAATAACACTCACGAAATGCAAACTTGATTCAGTCATGTGCCTTTCGCAAAAACCGATTAAACAGTTTGCTCAAACATTTTACAAAATGCTAACACAAAAAAGGAAGACGGACGAATCTAGGTTTCGCTCTAGTCCAATGTGTGTCCATGACAGGTGGCCAGAAAGAAAGCGTGGGGGACATCAGGAACGTACGGCACAGTGTCGTGGAGGGTGGGGGACACACGCTACCGTCTGGTCGTCATGTGGCACTGTCCCTGGGACTTCGTCTTCAACGACGCCAACTGGCTGGGCATGGGGATCGTCAAGGAAGGTAGTAGTTTTATTTGTTTATTTATCTATCGTTTTATTTATTATTTATTTACTTATTTTGTGTTATTTATCATTCATTTATCATTTTTATTTATTTTATTAGTTTTTGCATAAAAAGTGCTTTGCATTGCATGAAAACTCTATATGAATGTGCTACTGTGACCTCCCCCCCTCCCCCCTTTTTACAACTCGCTTCCTTTTAAAAATAATTTTTTTCTCAGATGTTTTTGTTCACAACCTTTGAAAACTTACTTCCATTATCTCATTTTCAATATCTGATTTTATTGGATTTTAGGAGGTCTGAAAACGGTGGTACCACTGTATGATGATGATGATGATGATGATGATGATTAAGGTGCCGGAATGAAGGAGAAACAGCCGACCTGGTACGACATCATGTACACAGACGTGGACTGGAACCCAAGCACCAAGGAGTCATGGCGGCAGAATTATGACGGTCTGGATTTCCACAGTCAGCGCTTCCACAGCGACATCACGCCTCTGTCCTTCAGATGCGTGTAAGTTTTTAACACATACAGCACGCCCTGGATCGTGGAACCATTCGGTTGTCGCCTTCCGGTTATATTCGATTTATCATAGAATCATCACTTTATAAAGTTGGCCAACAAATTATTGCAACACATTTCAAACCCAAATTAAAGCATTAATTCCTGTGTCATTTAATTAAAACTGTATATGCCAGTTAAGACCGTTCACTTAACCTCCAGGATCACCTTTTGGATTAAATATTTCTTTTACAGGGATCACGTGACCGCCGCTCAAGTAAGGGTACCCTCAAAATCGACCAGACAAAAACGGAAGAGCCGAATGAAAAATTGACAAGAAATCACAATAGGCAAATCGTTGCAACTTTGACATACGAGAAGAAAGTCAAACCAATTATCTACCCTGAACAGATTGTTTTGTTTTGCTACCTTGCGTATTTCGCGTGCTATGCTATTCCTACTATTGAATTTCAAAGATGCTTTTGATTTTTTCCACACAGTTGGGTCATGATACAGGTTATGAAACATTTTGCAACCATATTTTTGTTGATTTAATTTTAATTTTAATTTAAGCCTGCTTTTGAATATACAATATATGATTACTTAGTGGAAGTCCTAGGTATTTCTGGTATGAAGATATAAAATTAGTACTCGGTAAAGGTATTTTGTCTTCACGTTATTTTCAAATTTTAACGATGTTGAGTTATTTCAGCATTTGTTTCGCTTTTCTGTGATTTTACTACATTATAAAGCTAATACATTTTTTTTTATATAAATAAGCCCCGCCAACGTTTTGTAACATTAAACTAAATATTTTCAAAAAAGTCAAAATTTCATTTTTTGACCATTGTGATTTTTGCGAATTTTGTCATTTTCGGGGAACATTATTTCTTCTTCTTCTTCTTCGTCGTTCGCTGGAACATTATTTCACCACATTACAAAGATACAGCTTAGAAAAAAATAGAGGTGTATGTCGGTTTATCCAGAAAATTTTGCATTTCTACAACAAAAATTGCAAGCGCTGCGTCGACGCAAAATTGACCAACAACGCAAAACAGCAAATAACGCCAAATAATGGAAACTTTGAACGTCAATATCCGGTGTCACTAAAACGCGAAAAGACGCGAAAAGACGCGAAAAGACACGAAAAGACGCGAAAAGACGCGAAAAGACGCGAAAAGACGCGAAAAGTCCTGGTACATGTAACTGTTTTTAGTCGAGATTGGTGATTTAATATAAACAATCATCAAAACATGCACACTCTCTCTCTCTCTCTCTCTCTCTCTCTCTCTCTCTCTCTCTCTCTCTCTCTCTCTCTCTCTCTCTCTCGCATGTGTGTGTGTGTGTGTGTGTGTGTGTGTGTGTGTGAGTGTAAGTGTGTATGAGCTTGTGTGTGCGTGTGTGTGTATACGAGGGTGTGTGTGTGGATGTGTGTTGGTATTCGCTAGCCGTGTCCAGCCAGCTGCACACAATTAACAGTCTCCTTTGGGTGAAGGAAGTTTTTATCTGTTTGAAGTTGGCGGTCATTTGTGAAAAGCTCGCCATAAACGGATCGCTTGGGCCCCAGGTGGTCGTAATGTAATGTGCCGCCAGCTTGACTGGGTATGTTGGGGGAAATCGGCGTTTTGTCAAGTAGATGTTAATTCCTTTGTCGGATCGGATGGATAGAATACCAGCTCAGCTGGCGTGTGGTCAGTTGCGTAACTTTTATGAGTTACCCGGGGTAGCCGCTGATAACACGTTCGTGTGGGAATGTTTGATGCGCTCAGATCAAAGCCTCATTTAAGAGATAGCGAATTCCGTTGCAAGCCCCTGGAGCAAATTTTTGATTGGTGCTTTTGTGAACAAGAAACAATTGACAAGTGGCTCTATCCCATCTCCCCCCTTTCCCCGTCGCGATATAACCTTGAATGGTTGAAAACGACGTTAAACACCAAATAAAGAAAAGAAAAGTAAGGAGGTGATTGTTACAAGAAGGTGTCTTTTCGCGTCTTTTCGCGTCTTTTCGTGTCTTTTCGCGTCTTTTCGAGTTTGAGTGACACCCTCAATATCTCTGAAACTATTTGTCATACACCCTTGAAATTTTGCAACCTTCTTAGTTAGCATGCCGACTACACGCGGAAAACACATTACATACTTGAAGTAATTTTGAAAAAAATTAGTGCACCTACCTAGGTTAACTTTAGTGAACGGTCTTAACTGGCATATGCAGTTTTAATGAAATGACACGGGGATTAATGCTTTAATTTGGGTTTGAAATTTTTTGCAATAATTTTTTGGCCAAGTTTAGATTAATAAAGAAATGACGAGACAGCAGCCAGTGGAACGTGTGAATCTTATAAAACTAAAGGAAACTAGCTAATTCAATGAATTTACAATAATTTCTTTGTGTTCATGTGAATAAAAATCAATGAGGCTGCCGATCAATGTAACTGATCAATTATTTTCTTCCATGATATATTTCACAAGTGTAGATTTCATTGTATTCGTATCTAATTTGTTTACTCTTCCATTTTTTTCTTTTCTCCAACTCTCTCTTTCTTTCTCAAAATAACGCCTTTGGTCCAACTATTACATGTATTTATATTGCTATTCTGATAGACACCTGGGGGAATTCGGGGGTCGTGATTGGATAGGCTCACACAGCCCAATTCCGATCATCCGGCCATATTTCCACGGAGGCGAATGTCCTTTCATATTCGCAATAACAAAGACGCATGTTTCCGGTTTTTTTCGACGTTTATAAAGTACAAGCATACATGGGCAGGTTTGCTTCTGTCACTGGTCGACAGACGATGCAATTTGCACATTTGTTTCCCCTTACCGTACATGTACAAGAAATACATTCCGTGGAAAATTAAGTTAAACAAACCTTGCAAAATTAAGGTAGGTGCATTCGAGCGATGTTTAGCACATAATCAGCAAACTCTCCTTTCCCTATGCAACGTCCATTGTATGCAATGTTGAAATGAAGTTGCCGGTCCAAGTGAAAAATGTAGTCGTTGACTTTCTTCGGAAACAATCCTCGCTCTCTTATCATCCGCATATTTACCACAGTCATCATACGCGAAAACACTATCCCTAGCACTAGCAGAACTCAGACTTTCGAACGGTAAATGAAAGAATACGTAAGCAAGCATGCTACGTGACGTCATATATGAAACCTAGCATATTGACGTAATGCCAAACATCCGGTATCTCGTGTCATCTCCATGGGTTTTTCAATGTTCGGTGATTTCCGGGAATACTCGCGCACTAAACTGTCGTCTGCAATAGGCAACATGGACCATTCTGGTAGCTGTTGCTGACAAAAAAATATTTTCAACACAGAATATTTTGTTAGAATAAACACATTTCGGCTTTAGCCATAAATGATTTTATGACAAGCAAGACAACCACTGCAAATGGTCCGTTTGAGGAAAGCTTAAGCAAGCGCTTAATTCTCAAACGGTTTGCTTGACCCTATTCAGTTTGTTCCATACCTGTGTCCTACTTTTGGAAGGGACGCACATACAGAAGCTGAAAGGAAAAAAGACCAAACAACTTCAGGCGAAAAGTTGACGGGTCAAGTTTTTTGCGTAGCAATAGGGTCCAATATTTAGACTCGAACAAGTACAAGAGTCGTCGGCATTATACTTGTCTCATCTAAATATCGGACCCTATTGGTTTAAAACAAGGTTTTATTCAGTTAGACATGGTACAGTTGTAAAATGAGAAATAATAGGGACACGAACTCAAGCGAACGCTTATATTACGTGCCCTATTGATACGCTGAAAACACAATAGCTGTTAATATAATTGAAATAGTGAGAAAAAAATATGTCCTACATATATTTTTTTTCAGCTCTTTTCGATTTTCCCCGTCTCTACTTTAATTTGTTTTCTTTTCCTTTCTGATTTGGTTTTGGGTATTGTTTGTGTAGGTTTTTTTTTGTTACTACGTTTTGTTTGATTGTTGTTTTGTGTGTAGTTGTGTGTATGTTTTGTGTGTGTGTGGTTTTGTTTTGCTCCTTTCTCTGGTTACTTTTTGTTGTTAATACTTTCTCTATCCCTTTCTATCTTTCAATATTCTGCACTTGTTTTTTGTGTGTGTCGTAAAAATTCAAATTAATCGACATTCAAATTGAGGTGAAATTTGTCTTCTCAGCCACGGAGGTTTCCAGGCGGAAGGAACAATGTCCAATGGCCACAATGCCACTGCCAAAATCACCCTTGTTCCTCTCGAGAAGGACGACTTTGCCCCTGCCATCAAAAAGGAATTGAAGAGCAAAGGATACTGACGTATATCGTGTTAACTGGTCAGATCAGCTCTGGTATTTTACCGAATAAACTGGAAGATACCGGAAAAGCAATTAAACAGACAAGTTGATTTTGTCTGAATGGGTTTTTTGCTTTTAAAAAAAAATTGTTATTACATATGTTAGGTAATCACTGTGTGTTGGACTGGCTGGAAATAAAGAGAGAAAGAGAACACTTACACAAGAAAAATCTGCAAATGGTGAAACACACACAATACACTTGTATGAGGATCTTGAGTTAGTGTATTTATTTTTTATTTTGTTTGGTCGTTTGTTTGTTAATTTATTTGTTTGTTTGTTTAATTTGTTTGTTTTTTCTATGGAAGAATGTCCGTAACTCAGAGGTAGTGTGCCTTTGTTGTAACCATGAATAAAAGATTGGCAAATTTGTTATATATTTTAATGAATTGTTTTTTCTCCCCCCCCCATTTCTCTCTCTCTCTCTCTCTCTCTCTCTCTCTCTCTCTCTCTCTCTCTCTCTCTCTCTCTCTCTCTCTCTCTCTCTCTCTCTCTCTCTCTTCAGACTTCAGACCTCAGACTTCGTAGTGATCCTAAATTGTTTTGGAAAACAATCAAATCTTTGGCATCTAAGGTGGCAGGTGTGATCTCCATTAATACAGAACAGTGGTATCAACATTTTTATAATGTGTTTAACTCTTTTACAAAAGAAAATAATGACCATACTGATTTTGTTGAGGATGGTGTTAATCGGGTATCTGATGGTGATGATGAGGAGGAGATGTATGACATGGATGCGCTTGAACGTGTCATCACGGAAAACGAAGTAAAAGAAGCTATTAGAGTATCAAAGAATGGTAAAGCTGCAGGACCCGATTATTTAATTGGGGAGTTCTTCAAGAATTCCGCCACAGCTGTTGTGCCGTTTCTTACAAAATATTTCAATAAATTGTTTACCTCAGGACTTTACCCTGATGTATGGACGGAAGCCATAATTCATCCCCTTCACAAGAAAGGTGATAAGAATAATCCTGATAATTACAGAGGTATTTCATTATTATGTATATGCAGCAAATTGTATAGCTACATTTTGAACAACAGATTGACGAATTGGTCGAAAAACATGAAATATTAAATGAGAGTCAAGCTGGTTTTCGCAGAGGCTATAGTACCGTTGATCATATTTTTACACTACAAGCTTTGGTACAGAAGCAGTTATTGACACACAAGAAGTTGTATGTTGCTTTTATTGACTTTCGTAAAGCTTTTGATTCAGTTGTAAGAACTACGTTGTGGAAAACTTTGAAGAAAAATGGAGTTAAAGGAAAGATGTACCAGGCGCTCAGCTGTATGTATGACGTGGTAAAAGCAAAAGTGCGATCAGGAAGTGATTTTTCGGACTCCTTTATGTGCCCAAGGGGTCTAAAACAGGGAGAAATTTGTAGTCCAGTTTTGTTTTCTCTACTAATTAATGAGCTAGCTAATGATATTGTCCAGAAGGGAAAACATGGTATTCAACTTATTCCAGACTTTTTGGAAATACTCATTCTGATGTTTGCAGATGATATTATTCTTATTTCAGATTCTGTATGTGGGCTCCAGAATCAGTTAAACATTCTGTGGGATTCGTCTAGACGTCTTGGACTTGAAGTTAATTTAGACAAATCTAATATTGTTGTTTTTTGGAACGGTGGTCACTTGGCCTTGCGAGAAAGATGGGTGTATGGTGGACATCCTATGAGCGTTTTGAACATGTATAAGTATTTAGGAGTATGGTTGTCTTCACGCCTGTCCTTCTCTCACACTCTTAATGATTTTGCTGCAAAAGGGGAAAAAGGGAGTCATTGGTGTTCTAAAATGTTTATGGCAACTGGGTGACAGATCTCCAGCTATTTTTTTCAAGCTTTTCGACGCACAGATTCAACAGATGCTGTCATATGGTGCCGAAGTTTGGGGGGTTGAAGCAGACCATACACCTATAGAGAGAGTTCATTTATTCGCACTTAAACGTTTTTTGAATACGAGTATGAGAACACCAAATGCTATGGTCTATGGAGAAACGGGAAGGCACCCCTTGTTTATAAACAGCTTTGTTAAATGCATTCGTTTTTGGCTACGTATATTGAGGATGCCACATCATCGCCTTCCGAGCAAGGCGTATAAAATGCTGAAATATCTCCATGAACAAAATAAGAAAACATGGGCCTCCTCGATCTGTTACACTCTGTACATGTACGGTTTTGATGAAGTATGGGAAAACCAAGGTGTTGGTGATGAGAGGGCGTTCCTAACAGCATTTAAAGAAACACTTATTTCATCCTATAAGCAAACCTGGCTTGACAATGTACAAGGAAGTGAACGTTTCTCTCTGTACAGAACCTTCAAATCAACCCTAACATTATCCAACTATTTAAGTGATTTGAAACATATTAAAGCTAGAAATCTTCTGATTAGACTTAGATTGGGAGTATCTCCTCTGAAAGTGCTTCGATTTCGCTTTAATTTGAATGCAACCTCCGCTGATTTATCTTGTCCATTTTGTTGTGGCAGTGTTGAAGATGAAGTCCACTTTGTTTTAGTATGCCCTAAATATGCTGAGTTAAGAGAATATTATATTTCACGAAAATACACTAGAATCCCATCATTGTTTAAATTAACCATGTTGTTTTCAAACACCAGTAAGCCGCTATTGCTACGTTTTTCTACATTTGTCATGAAGGCGCTTTCCATTCGTAATCCATAATCCGTAAACGAAACAGGGCGATACTAGTAGGATGTTCTTGTTTTTGTTCACTATGTGCATTTGTATGCTGGTGCTAGAGATGTGCTCATCTCCATGAAAAGGGCCCAAGGCCTACTCATTAAAACATTCAGACTTCAGACTTCAGACTTCTCTCTCTCTCTCTCTCTCTCTCTCTCTCTCTCTCTCTCTCTCTCTCTCTCTCTCTCTCTCTTTCTCTCTCTCTCTCTCCATTTTTTTCTGTCTGTCTGCCTGTCTCTCTCTGTCTATCTTCATATTCATCACAAGGCACTGTAAAATGTGGATTCCCACAAGGTTCTATCCTTGGTCCCTGACTGTTTGGACTATACATTAATGATTTACCATTACACCTCAAACAAAAAAATGCTGTACTTGATCTTTTTGCGGATGACTCAACACTTCACAGCAGTAATACAGATATAAATCTCATAAGAAAAGTACTCCAAGAAAGTATAACAAATATTAATGATTGGTGTAATTGTAACGGAATGGCATTGCATCCTAAGAAAACAAAAAGCATGTTAATAACCACAAGACAAAAACACCAGCGACAGCCTCTGAGCCTTGATCTCATGCATGGTACAGTTAGCATTGTTCAAGTCCATCAACACCGTGTGCTTAGAGTTGTAATTGATGATGAACTTAACTGGCGCTCTCACATTGATACAGTTTATAAACGAGTTTCTAGGAACCTTTTCTTACTTAACAAGCTCTGGTGCGTTGTTTCTGTGGATGCCCTCAAAATGTTTTTCCACGCACACTGTCTCTCTCACATTTGCTATGCATCTACTGTCTGGTGCAATACCAGTGATGTTCATATGAAGAAAATAAACACACTTCACAAGAGAGGTGTAAAGTTATTAAACCGAGATCCCAATATGACTACTCAAGAAAAATACACTCAACTGAACATTCTTCCGCTACAACAGCAGTTCTTTTTAAATGCTAGTGTTTTTATGTTCAAAATGTACAACCATGAAACACCTTCATACATCCAAGACCTGTTTGAGCGTCCTCCTGGTAGAGCGAGGCTTTTGAACTACACTTATACCCTACCGCTCCCACGCATTGATTTGTATAAATCTAGTTTATCTTACTGGGGATCGCTTGTGTGGAATTTACTTCCAATGTACTGTAAAACATGTCAAACCCTTTCGTCTTTTAAAAAAAATGTTCGAAAATATCTTTGTCAAAAATAATTTTCTCCCTTCACTTGAAAATCATAACTGTTACTGCATCACATCTTAATCATCATTTTATTAATCCATGAACCACGTTATTATAGCTAGTGTTTTGTTAGTTTTAACCTGATTACAAATTCTTAGTTAATTAGTTATTCGTTTGCCTGTTTAAAACATGTTATATAAATGTAATGTATAATGTCATGTATGTCTAAAAGGGACAGGTTGGAAGATTAGGCATCGCCTAAAACCTTTATCCCTTTGTATTAAAGTTTTGAATCTGAATCTGAATCCCTTTATATGCATGTGCTCGTCTCGTTTATGAAATATTTTCCCGCTTGTTCATTTTAATGCTTGTTATTCTCTCAGGTGCCAGGAGAAAGGTTCCGTATAACTCTCGCTTACTCCATTACACATGTCGTATGCATATAGAGCGCTTACTTCCCTCTGGTTATTTGATCACTAAAAATCTGAATAAAAAGAAGACAAAAATATATTATGTTTTTGATTTGCATATCTGTGTCAATACCGTGTTCTAAACTTGGCCAAAAAATTATTGCAACAAATTTCAAACCCAAATTAAAGCATTAATACCCGTGTCATTTCATTACAACTTTATATGCCAGTTGCGGCCGTTCACTTAACCTTCAAGATCATCTTTTGGATTAAATATTTCTTTTACAGGCATCACGTGACCGCCGCTCAAGTAAGGGTACCCTCAAAATCGACCAGATAAAAACGGAAGAGCCGAATGAAAAATCGACAAAAAATCACGATTGCCAAAACTTTGCAACTTTGACATACGAGAAGAAAGTCAAACCAATTATCTACCCTGAACAGATTGTTTTGTTTTGCTACATTGCGTATTTTGCGTGCTATCCTATTCCTACTGATGCAGGTGTCTATCGCGAGAGCGGTCAAAAACAGGACTTTTTGCGTCATTTTTGTATGGGTATCACCACAAAAAAGGCTGCACTTTAGCAATGACTTGGTGGATTGCTTTGAAACTTTCAGAATATTTTACCAAAATACTGTAGGCTCCAAGCCAGCTAGGCCTACCGTGCACCCCCCCTCAGGATCCAGCTTCATTAGGCTAGAGATATTCATTGGGGTCTACTGAACACGTTTTAACAAGTTCGCCACGAAAAAAACTCATTCCCACTACTACTTATGCCCCTTTGTTTAAGGGTACCCCCTCGAACGCTAAATTTATCTGTGCAATCACAACAATGCACAGCTGCAATGAATGAACAGAGAACCACTTTTTTGAAATCAAAACAGTTTGATCATTAATCTTGTAAAAAATACCTATTACAGTGTTCAATGTTTGATAGGTTGGCTGTAGTGATGCTTGATAGGCGCGAACCGTCATTTTCACAGTGCGCAAAGCTTGTCAACTTTGATGAGTGAAAGGTTTCAACAAATTTGGGTTTTCTGTTTCATTGTTTAGAAACTACAATGCCTTTGAATAATTTCAAGCCCCATTTGGAATTCCTGAGAGGGTTTGTTGCGACACCAGATGAGATATTTCTCCCCTACCCCCTAAACGTGAAATTGTAGGAAAATGTCAAAAACCTTTTTTTTTTTATCAAATAGTCATTATAACTTCTCACTGTTTTCCAATCAAATAACAAAAGTAATCACATTGACGACCAAAATAGTTCCTTTGTCCATCTTTTAACAGAACTACAACATTATAATTCTCTTCTCAATGTAAAAAATAAAACAAAATGTTCACATATATAGACATCTATTCTAACTGTCCCTTGCATATAATGCTCTTGCTTCTTAGTTTCCATATTAAAGGTAGATTAACGTAAGAAAGACAATCTAAGAACTAATGTTTCTTCATGTAAGTGCAGACTGTTTGCACATAAATGCAAATGTCTTATGAATCAATTTCAGCTTTATAGAAATAACATACAAAAGTCATTGCAAAGAACTATGTCAACTTTTTCTTTCAAACATATACACACACACATAAACAAACAAACACCCACACCCACACACACTCAATCTTAGACTGTTTTTGGAGCAAGAAAGTCAAGTTCACAGGACAAGTTCGTCCGATTCACAGTCAGATTCAGATTCAAGTGAATCGTCCAGTCCATTAAGGAACAGTGGTGCCTTCTCCTTCTCTCCTTCCTCGTTGACCTCATTGAGCAGGCTATCAATAACTGTCAGTGAGAGAACCATGCAACTCTTCATTTTCTTCAGTCCGAAGAGGCTCACAGATTCCATTGTTCAGCATCCTTCCATAACCACCAGCGGGGTTGGGAATCTCTGGGAGTGGCAGGTGAGCGCGCTTCCATGTGGCTGTCTGGTAGTTGGCCCTTCTTGCATGTTATTTGAGGCTTTTGTGGCAGAACAGAAATGTGAGCAATGTGATTTCTCCTAGCCGGCCAGCATAATGCAAGAGAATGAAGAACACGTCGCTCTCTGGGCTCTTTATTTGACGGTCTTTTGATCAACAAATGAGGGTATGACAGTGCCGCCTCAACTTTCACAAAAAGCCGGATATTGTTTTGAATGGAAACCAGTGCTGCCCCCCCCCCCCCCCCCCCCCCCCCCCCTGCTGAGTCAAGCTGCTTCTGCGGAAATGTGGCGAGGTCAATGTTCAGATCCGCTCGAATGACGTTCCGCTCAGTCACGTTTTCCCACCAGCATCTGGTGGCGTACTGCATCGACACTGTGACACCGTAGATTGAGCATTTGAACTACAGCACATCTAACATTCGGCTTCTGAACGTTTTCACAAACTTGGGTTTCTGCTGCAGGATTTTGACCGGATACCTTTCCCTTTTCATAGAAGGCGCTGACTGAGTCACAGCCAGTAAAGGCGAAGAGAGAAAGCAAGACAGAACAGTGAGGTCGCGTTAGTTCTTCTGCAAGGGTAGCGATGTTGAGCATTTCCTATTTGCTTTGCCTGTGTCAAAGAGCAATGTTTGTTTGTTTGTTTGTTTGTTTGTTTGCTTAACGCCCAGCCGACCACGATCGAAGGGCCATATCAGGGCGGTGCTGCTTTGACATATAACGTGCGCCACACACAATACAGAAGTCGCAGCATATGCTTCATGTCTCACCCAGTCACATTATTCTGACACCGGACCAACCAGTCCTAGCACTAACCCCATAATGCCAGACGCCAGGCGGAGCAGCCACTAGATTGCCAATTTTAAAGTCTTAGGTATGACCCGGCCGGGGTTCGAACCCACGACCTCCCGATCACGGGGCGGACGCCTTACCACTAGGCCAACCGTGCCGGTAAAGAGCAATGCGATTTCTCCTTGCTGGCCAAGCATTTCCTTATATAGCCCGAAAGGAATGTGGTTGGTTAAAATGAGATCGTTCTAAATCAAGCTAATGAAGAACACGTCGCTGTCTGGGCTCTTTATTTGATGGTCTTGTAGCCTTTGTGAAGGCTCTGGTACCAACAAGTTTTCGAGAGATCTGCTTGCAAGTCTTTGAGTTCTTGCAAAGACAACAGATTTCGTCTTGGGCACTGATGAGGGGTTCTGGTGACAATTTTTTCTTCTTCTGGAGACAGCATGAAGAGACTGGGTGACTGGGCAGCCTTCTTGTCAAATGACGAAAAGAAGTCGTAATTCATAAGATTTCTGTTGGAGGTTTGGAGCAGGGACGCCATGGGAGACAAACTCAAAGGAAGGAATGTTGTTCTGGTCAGCTCACGTCATCTGGTGGCATCAAGACAAAAAGGGAACTGCTGAATGATCTGACATCCAGCCAAGAAGAAACGGACTCAAGAATCATCGTTCTCTCTTCGCTTTTACTGGCTGTAAAACGTGTTCAGTAGACCCCAATGAATATCTCTAGCCTAATGAAGCTGGATCCTGAGGGGGGTGCACGGTAGGCCTAGCTGGCTTGGAGCCTATCCAGGTTTCCCAATTGCTTCGTTTCCGGCCGATTTATGTGGAGCACGTGATGCGCACAAAAAATATTGGCGGTCTAGAAGTGTCGTCTGCGCAATGATCGCGGCGGCTTTCTTGACCGCCAAGGACGACCGCGCACGTTGTGAGACGTCATTCGTTAGACCTCAATAGTATGTTGGTAAAATATTCTGAAAGTTTCAAAGCAATCCACCAAGTCATGTAGCGCTTTTTGACATGATACCCATAAAAATGGACGTAAAACGTCCCGTTTTTGACAGCTCTTGCGATCGACACCTGCACTCAGTAGGAATAGCATAGCATGGCATAGCGAAATACGCAAGGTAGCAAAACAAAACAATCTGTTCAGGGTAGATAATTGGTTTGACTTTCTTCTCGTATGTCAAAGTTGCAAAGTTTTGCCTATTGTGATTTTTTGTCGATTTTTCATTCGGCTCTCCGTTTTTGTCTGGTCGATTTTGATGGTACCCTTATTTGAGCGGCGGTCATCCCTGTAAAAGAAATATTTAATCCAAAAGGTGATCCTGAAGGCCGCAACTGGCATATAAAGTTTTAATGAAATGACACTGGAATTAATGCTTTAATTTGGGTTTGAAATTTGTTGCAATAATTTTTTGGCCAATTTTAGATGATCGAACGTGTAGCAAAGACCGTGACTCACTTTTTTTCTCCAATATTCCACATGCATACGTTGTTTTGCTCCCACCAAGACTGCAGATCTTGGGAAACGTGTGACGTAAAAACAAGATTTGATGACGTTACCCGTACACGTTCCCGTACACGTGCTAAAAAGTTCCAAATCGAGATCTGTCTATTATCTAACTGGAGTACGTACTACTGACAAAATAAAGATGATAATTCTAGTCGCCATTCAATTAACGTTATAATAATTAAAGGACTGATCTGAAAATGCATGTCACAAAATGGTACCCAGCTTTGGAGAACAACCCATACGCTAATGATGTAGCCTACAGTTCTTAAAATCGACTGTTTTTCTTCGCCAAAATGAGTGACAACAATTATGACGTGATACCAGTTGATGTTAACCCGTGATTTGTAAAAATTTAAAACATTTTACAAATCACGGGGCGCGCCCGCGTCCCGCGATTTGTAAAATGTTTTACAAATCACGTAAATGCGCCTGATATTTTCTTGTCATCTCCAAAGTCAAGGGATCTATTAGATTTTTTTTCTTCTCATTTTTATATTTAGTCAAGTTTTGACTAAATGTTTTAACGTAGAGGGGGAATCGAGACGAGGGTCGTGGTGTATGTGTGTGTGTGTGTGTGTGTGTGTGTGTGTGTGTGTCTGTGCGTGTGTGTGTGTAGAGCGATTCAGATCAAACTACTGGACCGATCTTTATGAAATTTGACGTGAGAGTTCCTGGGAATGATATCCCCGGACGTTTTTTTCTTTTTTTTGATAAATACCTTTGATGACGTCATATCCGGCTTTTTGTAAAAGTTGAGGCGGCACTGTCACACCCTCAATTTTCAATCAAATTGATTGAAATTTTGGCCAAGCAATCTTCGACGAAGGCCGGACTTCGGTATTGCATTTCAGCTTGGTGGCTTAAAAATTAATTAATGACTTTGGTCATTAAAAATCTGAAAATTGTAAAAAAAATAATTTGTTTTTAAAACGATCCAAATTTACGTTCATCTTATTTTTCATCATTTTCTGATTCCAAAAACATATGAATATGTTATATTCGGATTAAAAACAAGCTTTGAAAATTAAAAATATAAAAATTATTATTAAAATAAAATTTCCGAAATCGATTTAAAAACAATTTCATCTTATTCCTTGTCGGTTCCTGATTCCAAAAACATATAGATGTGATATGTTTGGATTAAAAACACGCTCAGAAAGTTAAAAAGAATAGAGATAAAGAAAAGCGTAGTATCCTTCTCAGCGCAACTACTACCCCGCTCTTCTTGTCAATTTCACTGCCTTTGCATCGAGCGGTGGACTGACGATGCTACGAGTATATATATGTCACGGTAGAGACGAAGATCTGGTAGAAACGTCGTTTCTACCGGTAGAGACGAGGATCGGAGTTTCTACCGGTAGAAACGACGATCGGAGTTTCTACCGGTAGAAACGACGTTTCCACCAGTAGAGACGACGATCGGAGTTTCTACCGGTAGAAACGACGATCAGACTAAAACGTTTGTGTGTGTGTGTGCAATGTAGGTGATTTTGTCAATTATGAACACAGTTCTATCTTACCGGAATGAACTCATTTTTAACGTTGTTTACAGGGCACGTGCATTTGTGGGAAATGTATTGAGAATGTCAGCAAATATTGTTCACCTACTACAACTGCCTTCACTGACCAGAGGAAGACAGCAATCACAACTTTTTTTTCCTTCAGAGTGAACACAATTCGTGAAATATCTCTGTTAGTTTGACTTCCGAAAACAGTATTCCACAGACCTTCAACATTCTTATAGCCGGCTATTTTAATTGTTGCTAAAGATTGTTGACAATGGAACAAAAAGAAGAGTTCTACAAATTGTTAAGGCTTCACATTGATAGCCTTGATTCAACAAAAAGAGACTCGTTTACGATAACACAAGACAAGTTCACACAGGCAATATCTGCCTTGCAGTTGGATAAGGGCGAGAAGTGTGGGAATGGCGCTGGGTTTAAAGTCTTGGTGTCTGAGGCACTTCAAACTGCAGAGAATCGGTGGCCAAAGCATACTGTATTGCAAAAGAGCAATTGTGCCCGTAGTGTGCAAGGAAGACCTCTCTCTCTCTCTCTCTCTCTCTCTCTCTCTCTCTCTCTCTCTCTCTCTCTCTCTCTTCTGAAAGCTGAAGAACACCTTTAAACAGGCAGATTTGATCGATCTGAGAAATGTGCAATTTGACACTCTCCTGGACGTCGACATTGAGAGTTTAGAAGACATCAGCGTCATTCAAGCGTCAAGACAAGTCACCAACTGGGCAAAGGGGGCCTCCGTGTGCACGTGCAGGGCAAAATGTAACACCGCTAAATGCAAGTGCAAGCGAGCAGCAGTACCCTGCTCTACAAAATGTCACCCTAAATCCACCCGATCGTGTCTGAACAAAGACAATCACTCTGGTGAGTGAGTGTATCCCTCTTCTGACAATTCTTCTAGTGCACTAAATGCAGTTCCAAACTGTCTAGTGATGAGCAAGCCTTTTATGGGGGGGGGGGGAGGGAGGGAGAGAGTTCCCTTGTGTATTATTTTTGCTATATGAGTTGACTTTTACCAGCTGTTTTAAAGACGTGTATTATTTGTGCTATGTGAGGTGACTTTTACCAGCGGTTTTAATGACAAGATCAAAGTTTCTCTCGCTTTCAACTCGCAACCATCTGTTTTAAAAACTCTTGTGTATTATTTCTTCGTTTCTACCGGTAGAAACGTCGTTTCTACCGGTAGAAACGACGATCGTCGTCTCTACTGGTAGACACGTCGTTTTTACCGGTAGAAACGAGGATCCTCGTCTCTACCGGTAGAAACGACGATCCTCGTCTCTACCGGTAGAAACGACGTTTCTACCAGATCTTCGTCTCTACCGTGACATATATACGCTCTTGCTGTAAAAATGCAGTGAGTTCAGTTTCATTCTGTTAAAACAGATATCTGGCAGATATTCGGCATCGCCGCTGTAGGTCCGTTGCCCAACATTTCAACAGCAGCAACCACACCTCCCTGGATGCACGTGTGAAAGGTGTCTGGCAAATGTACAGCACCTCCACAGACAGAAAACAAGTAGAGTCCGATTTCATATTATCCCTGGGCACATCCACACCTGACGGTTTGAATGCGAAAATGTGATGTACTTGTATTCCCCAAACATACTGTAGATTTACGGTACGTGTGTGTGTGTGTTTGTGTGTGAATGTGTGTGTGTGTGTGTTTATGTGTGTATTCCTGTGTTTGTTTGTGTGTGTGTGTGTGTATGTGTGCGTGGGCGTGCGTACGTTTGTTTCCCCCCCCCTCCCCCTTTTTTTTTCTTTTTTTTTTCTTCCCCTCTGTCCCCACCCCCCCACCCCCCCCCTTTATGAATGTGTATCACTTTTAGTCTAGTATGCCTGTGCCCATGACATCATCCAACCACTTTTCTCCCCTTTCATTCATTTCCGTTCCTAGAGTTCCTTCCCTTTTTTGCGTGTTTCCCCTCCATTTTCTTTCAAACCTTGTTCGTTCCGTGTTGCGTCTGCTTTTTACATTTAGTCAAGTTATGACTAAATGTTTTAACATCGAGGGGGGAATCGAGACGAGGGTCGTGGTGTATGTGTGTGTGTATGTGTGTGTGTATGTGTGTGTGTGTGTGTGTGTGTGTGTGCGTGCGTGTAGAGCGATTCAGACCAAACTACTGGACCGATCTTTATGAAATTTGACATGAAAGTTCCTGGGTATGATATCCCCAAACGTTTTTTTCATTTTTTTCATAAATGTCTTTGATGACGTCATATCCGGCTTTTCGTGAAAGTTGAGGCGGCACTGTCACGCCCTCATTTTTCAACCAAATTGGTTGAAATTTTGGTCAAGTATTGTTCGACGAAGGCCGGACTTCGGTATTGCATTTCAGCGTGGTGGCTTAAAAATTAATTAATGACTTTGGTCATTAAAAATCTGAAAATTGTAAAAAAAATATTTCTTTTATAAAACGATCCAAATTTACGTTCATCTTATTCTCCATCATTTGCTGATTCCAAAAACATATAAATATGTTATATTTGGATTAAAAACAAGCTCTGAAAATTAAATATATAAAAATTATTATCAAAATTAAATTGTCGAAATCAATTTAAAAACACTTTCATCTTATTCCTTGTCAGTTCCTGATTCCAAAAACATATAGATATGATATGTTTGGATTAAAAACACGCTCAGAAAATTAAAACGAAGAGAGGTACAGAAAAGCGTGCTATCGTTCTCAGCGCAACTACTACCCCGCTCTTCTTGTTAATTTCACTGCCTTTGCCGTGAGCGGTGGACTGACGATGTTACGAGTATACGGTCTTGCTGCGTTGCATTGCGTTTAGTTTCATTCTGTGAGTTCGACAGCTACTTGACTAAATGTTGTATTTTCGCCTTACGCGACTTGTTGTTGTCTTTTGTGTTCTTGTTTTTCCTGATGAAGCTTCCATAAGCGAAAATTCGTACCGTCTTGTCTCGTTCTTGTATTGGTGAGTACAGTATTCCTTTGTTTTTTAACTTCATTCTGTTAGTTCGACAGCTTGACTAAATGTTGTAATTTCGTCTTACGCGACTTGTTTTCTTTCCATTACTTTATTGTCCCATCACTAGGAAATTGGGGTCGTTTCCTCCCAGTGGAAAGCTAGCAGCAACAGAGTCGAGCTACCCCAAAGTCAAGGGATCCATTAGATGTTTTCTTCTTCATTACTTTATTGTCCCATCGCTGGGAAATTGGGGTCGCTTCCTCCCAGTGGAAAGCTAGCAGCAACAGAGTCGCGCTACCCCAAAGTCAAGGGATCTATCTGATTTAAAAAAAAAAATTCATTACTTTATTGTCCCATCACTGGGAAATTGGGGTCGTTTCCTCCCAGTGGAAAGCTAGCAGCAACAGAGTCGCGCTACCCCAAAGTCAAGGGATCTATTAGTTGTTTTTTTCTCTCATTACTTTATTGTCTCATCGCTGGGAAATTCGGGTCGCTTCCTCCCAGTGGAAAGCTAGTAGCAACAGAGTCGCGCTACCCCAAAGTCAAGGGATCTATTAGATTTTTTTCATTTTTTTTCATGACTTTATTGTCCCATCGCTGGAAAATTCGGGTTTGTTTTCTTTGCTATGCTAAAAATCGTAATATTTCATCTGTCGGGCCCAAACCACCCCCCACAACCCAGCATTGAGGCTCTAAACAACAAATATTAATAATAATAAAAGGCATGTATTACTTTGTGGAATGCAATATTTGTACATTTTTACATTTTTACAAATCGCGGTTTTAGGTTTGACGTAATTTTTAAAATGTCCCCATTGGCTAACGAATTTTGAAACTTCTTGTTTGAGTGGAATTTTAAATGTCAAGTCTTGCTGTCAAATTCTGAAAATAAGAACAAACAAAAAATGTTGACATTCAACAAGTCGGGTGAAGTAAAATTAATACATTTAGTCTATCTGTCAAACTCACAGAACTCACAGAATTATAATGAACGCACTGCATTTCACGAAGACAATGCTTTGCCAATTACCTACCGCAACCCAGACTGAAAGCGCTGGAGGTATTCATGTGGAAAACGTGATCGCTTGAAGAGACTAGGAATCAGGAAAATATAAAGAATAAGATTAAATTTTATTTTAACGATTGCTTAAATTTTAACTTTTATTAGAATTTAAAAATTGTTAATGACCAATTAAACTCGTTAATCAATTAAACTTCCAAGCTGAAATGCAATCCCATAGTCCAGGCTTCGTCAAAGATTGCTTGACCAAAATTTCAAACAATCTTAATTAAAAGCCGGATATGACGTCATCAAAGATGTTTATTCAAAAAAAGGGAAAAATTGTCTGGGGATATCATCTAAAAGAATTTGCGTGTAAAGTTTCATGAAGATCGGTCCAGTAGTTTTCTCCGAATTGCTCAACGTGGACAGGCATCTAACACACATACATTACACCACCACCCTCGTCTCGATTTCCAGTCAATGTTTAAACATATAGTCAAAACTTTACCTGCTGCGCCAATGTAAGAACTCGAAGTACCTGGTGTCTTCATCAACGTTATGCAATTGTCTGTGTTAAAGGCACAGTAAGCCTCCCGTAAACCATCACAGATACTGTCAGGCTTTTACACACAGTACAAACACCCTTCCATTTGAACGCTCACCGAACGGGAACATCCTAGGTGCCCCACGTAAAGAGCGAGCAATTTTCAAAGAATTAATTTTGCCGATTGTCTACTCACACAATCGGACCGTGGTGCGTTTTGGCGCTAGACCTAACTTTTAAAATCTAAATAATAAATTGACAGCTTGTTACACAAACATTCTTAAATCATAAAAGAATTCTTTTTTCATCAAGACACAAGATCAGTACAATTCGAAGTTTTGAAAGTTTGAAAAAAGAAAAGCCCGGAAACAGGGTCACGCACGGTCGTGGTTCTCGTAGCAGACGACGGTTTATGCGTATCGCCAGTTCCTCTGAAGAGTCAAAAGCCATCGCTAGAGTTCTTGTGAACCAAAGCCGTTTGTTTCGTGCATAGTCAGAGGTACATAATAACGTGCTATTGGCATTGCAGATAAGCTCACAGCGAATTACAAACTGACGACAACATTGTGAAAAAGGGAAACTGGATCACACGGGTTCACGATGGCTCAGAGGTAAGATAAACCACGCAAAAATAAATTCTTTGAAAATGTCTCGCTCTTTACGGAGGGCACCTAGGATGTTCTCAATCGGTGAGTGTTTAAATGAAAGGGTGTTTGTACTGTGTGTAAAAGCCTAACAGTATCTGTGATGGTTTACGGGAGGCTTACTGTGTCTTTAATGCTCCCAAATGGCCCGGGACAGCAGAGATATTACGTTTTTACTAAGAATAGAGTTTTTCTCCAAACATGTCTGAGGTAAATGTGTGTGTGAATGTGTGTGTGTGTGTGTGTGTGCGTGCGTGCGTGCGTGAATTTATGCGTACGTTTGCCATGCGTATGTGTGTGTAGTATGCATGTGTGCGTGTGTGTGCCTGTGTTTATGACAAAAACAACAGTATAACTGATAATCAGCTAAGATTGCAACTGATGCTCATCAAAGAAAGGACTGTTTGTTTGTGTCTTGATAATTGCTGTTAATTGACATGCTGAATGAGTTACCAGCACTACATGCATTAAAACACACTCAAAAACACAGACTGAGACAAAAGTGATTGTTCAAAGTCTGCAAAAAGTGGATTTGCAATGCTACCAAGTGACGACAGACAGTTACCTACCTCTGGATTTGCATTTGACTATAATGCGCTGTAGGCGAATTTGAAGGTGAAACCATAATGTTCTTCAAGGGAGGGTCAAGAAAGACTCTTTTTTTGTTTATCTGTCTTCATACAGTCAAACCCATTTATAACAGCTCGCTTATAAGAAACATTGCTTTCAAGAAAGGACTTATTTCCCTGCCAAATGGAATCTTCCACTTACAATTCTCCGGATAAGAAAAACTTCGTTATAAGAAAGTCTCGGTTATAAGAAATCAGTTTGTCTCTACCTTGACACGCCTGTCCTCGGATATAGGAAAAGACCAGTCAATTTAGATTTACATTATTGCACCAGGGGTGCGTTGCATAGGCAGAGCGCCACAGAACGTTTGCGAACGTTTTTTAGGCAACGCATAGTTTTGTTGTGGCGCTCGCGAGCGTTAGCAAGCGCTCGGTACGAGTACCATTGTCCGGGGTCACTGAAGCGTAGCAATGGCGACCGCTCGCCAAGAATGGTCAATGCAACGGGGGTTTGCGCGGAGCATTCTGTAACGTACCTGAGAGGTGGCACGCCAGAAACTATTGCACTGTACTGAGCTTTCCGGTTGACTCTCTCTCTCTCTCTCTCTCTCTCTCTCTCTCTCTTTCTTTCTTTCTTTCTCTCTCTCTCACTCATACACACATACACATACACACACAAACACACACACGCCCGCGCGCGCAAACACACATAAATACATGTGTATTTGCGTGTGTGCGTGTGTGTGTGTGTGCGTGTGTGTGTTAGTGTGTGAGTGTGTGTGTTTTATGTGTGTGTGTGCATGTACACGTGTGTGTGTGAGTGTGTGTGTGTGTGTGTGTGTGTGTGTGAGTGTTTGTGCGCGCGCGTGTGTGTGTGTGTGGGTGTGAGTGTGCGTCTGGGTGTGTGTGTGTCTGTGTATGTGTCTGGGTGTATGTAAGTGCATGTTTGTGTGTGTGCGCGCGCACGCGTGTGTGTTTGTGCGTGTGTGCGTTAGTATGCATGTGTGTGTGTGTTGAGGGTGGTGTGTGTGTGTGTGTGTATGTGTTTGTGTGTGTGGTTGGGCATGTGTGTGTGTGTGTATATACCCATGCGTGTGCATGCTAATGTGTGTGAGTGAGTGCACGTGTGCACGTGCGTGTGTGTGTGCATGTATGCTAATGTGTGTGAGTGAGTGCGCGCGTGTGCATTTGTGTGTGTGTGTATACATGTGTGTTTGTGTGTGTGTACGTGTGCATAGTGCTTTTAGTTATGCGCTATAGAAATCTCCTTAATAAATAAATGTATGTGTGTGCATGCTAATGTGTGTGAGTGAGTTCGCGCATGTGTGTGTGTGTTATTGTGTGTGTGTGTGTGTGTGTGCATGTATGTGTGTGCATGCTAATGTGTGTGAGTGAGTGCGCGCGTGTGCATGTGTGTGTATACGTGTGTGTGTGTGTGTGTGTGTGTGTGTCAGTGTGTGTGTGTGTGTGTGTGTGTGTGTATTTGTGTGTGTGTGTGTGTGCGTGTGTATTTGTGTCTGTGTCTGTGTAGTTGCATTCGCGCGCACGCGCGTTTGATTGTGTGAGTATGTATGTGTGTGTGTGTGAGAGTTTGTGTGTGTGTGTGCGTGTGCGTGTGTTGGCTTGTTTGAGTGTGTGCGTGTGTGTGTGTTGTGAGTGGGTGTGTGTGTGTGTGCGTGTGTGTGTGTGCGTTAGTGTATATGAGTGTCTGTCAAGGGTGGTGTGTGTGTGAAAGTATATGTTCGTGTGTGTGGGTGTGTGTGTGTCGGGGGGGGGTGTTTGAGGTTGTGTGTGTGTGTGTGTGTGTGTTTCTGGGTGAATATGTGTGTGTGTGAGGGTGTGTGTGTGTGTGTGTGTTGCTTTTTTCACGAGATCGAACTTATGATTGAAAAGGCTGACGACCCTAAACATTCACAGAGAGAAGAATGCGTGCAGAAAGTGACCCTTGCGGCTTATTGTGATAAGGCATAAGAGAGAAAGAACTCTCTCTCTCTCTCTCTCAATGGAATCTGCAAAAAAATTGCTAAAAACCTGTTTCTTTTGTCAAAGTTACAAAGCATTATTAATCTAGACACAAGAAAACTATTTTACAATGCCCACATAAAACCCCATATTGATTATGCTTCCATAGTATGGGACGGGTGTAGTGAAGTTCACTTGAAGAAGCTGAACTCGCTCCAGCGTAGAGCTGCTAAACTAGTTCTGCCCAGTCCATCTCTTTCTACAAAGGAAAAGATGAAAAGTATTGGGATGTTAAGCTTAAAAAAGCAGCTTTTGTATAATAAATGTTCATTTATGTATAAAGTCGTCTATAAGGACGCCCCAACATATCTTATACAACTCTTCAATTCATCTCCGTCATATTATTCAAACACTCGAAATAACCTTGCCTTGTCAAGGCCCCGCATCGATTTGTTTAAAACTAGTTTTTCTTATTCTGGTGCGTTCCTTTGGAATTCACTACCTGTAAATATCAAGTCATGTCTGTCATTATCTTCTTTTAAAAGACAGCTCCGAAAGCACCTCTCTAACGACTAAGTCGGTGTACACTTTGTGCGAGTGTGTGTGAGGATGTGTAAAAGAGAAAGTGTATAGTATGCTTCCATTAACACGCACACTTTTGAATTTTGAATTTGTTATACCTTTCCCCATTGTTTTTTTCTATTTTTTTTTTATTTTATAAATTCTTCATATTTGTTCTTTGTTTCATGTGTGTATTATATACTGTTCAAAAAAAGAAACGCATAGTTGCTACTTGCCAAATTTGTTTTATTTTTCGAAAAAATTAACAGAAAATCCAATATTTAGATTATTTGTTTGAAATTTGGTATGGACACAGTTGAATGCACACACAGTTCATTTGCATCTTCAAATCAATCAGTCAATCAATACGATTGGGTGCCGAGGCTGTCAAGTCAGTAGGGGGTGTGACTGCCTTGAGCAGCAACAACTGCCCGGCACCTTCTGGGCATGGACTGGATCAGATGCCGGATATCTTGCTGTGGGATGGTGTCCCACTCCT
>NC_090259.1:35056413-35238913 GCF_037325665.1 Littorina saxatilis | reverse complement strand
CTCGCTTGACATAATTATACGACGATATCGCATCTCAAGGGTCCTTACCCATCCAAAAGAAACCTCCAGCGCATACTACAATTGCAGGACATTCCGTTTTTAAAGGCAGCTCATTGGGAAATGATCTCAGACACAATATCGAAGACGTGAAATGCGTCAATCGAGCAACTGTCGTAACTTGGCTACAATGAGACGGTCTCCTACCTTGCACCATAGACACGGACTGTGACATTCTTGTTTAATTTAGGTGAAATGCTTAAAACAGAGTGACTCAAAAGCGACAGTTCGATCAGTTACTGACCGAAAAAAACGTGCTCGAGTCATTCGGCGAAGGTGGCGAGCTTTCAAACCAGCACGACTGAATAACTCAGAATGCCTTTTTTCATCATGCCTCTATTCTACACGAGTAACATAGTGCAGTGGTAACGGTTCCGGACTCTCGTTCATTCGCTCCGGGTTCAAGTTCCGCCGGGAGCTATATATTTTTTTTATTAATCTTTTCCTTTTTAAGCCTCCGCAATTGCATTCCGGCTGCAAAAACCGGGTTTTGCCTGTGTTAATTTTATTCATTTGCAAAAGAAACCTTCCTATGCTTTGAAAAAATCATATCATGTCTTGACTTTCAACTGTACGCGCGTGTGTATATGTGTGTCACTACGGTGAGTATGTGTGTGTGTGTGTGTGTGTGTGTGTGTGTGTGTGTGTGACGTGTCACTTGTGTCATCATAGTTTCAGTGTGTGTATGAGTGTAGATTGAGAGAGAATGAGAGAAAGTGAGAGAGAGTGAGTGTGTGGTTATTTGTTCAGTTTGTGACTGTGTGCGTGCGTGTATGGGTGCGTGTGTGTGTATATATGTGTGCGCGCGAGCGCGCGCGTGTGTGTGTGTGTGCAGTGTGTGTGTGTGTGTTTATGTGTGCCGTCAGTGTCACTTGTGTCATAGTGTCAGTATGTGCATGAGTGTACGTTTGTCTGTGTGTGCATGTGTCGTAAGAGAGAGAGAGAGAGAGAGAGAGAGAGAGAGAGAGAGAGAGAGAGAGAGAGAGAGAGAGAGAGAGAGAGAGAGAGAGAGAGAGAGAGAGAGAGAGAGAGAGAGAGAGCGACACTTCTTTGGCAATTTTGGACCAGACAGCGTCTTTATGTTTAACAGTTAGACTGTTCTGTAAACTTGGTGTTTACTGTGTTTTTTTCTAATTAACTGTTCTGAAATTTGGACAGAATAACCGTTCTTTCGTAAAACACTTCTGTCAAGAGTACAGCAATTTCACCATCTGAAAAAGGTGCAGAACGCCCCTCCGTGTCTACTTTCTTTTTGAGCGGCACACGTGCCTTGCCATTTTCGTTGACTGCCATGTTGATAGAAACGTGCGCATGCGTATTAGTAGGGATTCCCCCAATTTCCCCGACCTTGACCTTAATACTCTCGCTGTCACTCCTTTGGCGTTCAAGTCAGTTCATGCATTGTGAACAGTTAGAAAGTTGACTTCGGGAGTTCCCACTTCGAAAAGAGGCCTCTACTTCCAGTGTTTCTTACTTCTAGTTCATGCATACGGGCCCAGAAAGGCTAGATAGACAGGCACCTGAATCAAAAATGTGTGTTAAAATGACTTCTATACTATAAAGAGTTAAAACTGTGCAGAATGATTTCAACACGTTAACTTAAGCAAGTGTTTACTTCATGTGCCTGTCATGTTCGCTTTCTAAGCTGCAGTCGCCATCGCGGAACACGTGAAGTGCATGGCTCTTTCTTCCAAGAGAAAACGAGACTATTGATGCTGTTGAAAGTTTATTTTTGCTCTGTGTTATGTCATTCTCCCAAAAAGCATTCACGGGCATTCACCAACTGTAAGGTTTGCCATCCAAATACCTTTTGTTTTGGTACACAGACCGTTTTCGTTTCCTTGCAATTCATAATTGTTTTACACAAGCAATTCAGCCTCTTAGTCGATTTTATAAGTTGTATTTGTGTGTGTGTTTGTTTTGTTGTTCTTGCTACACACTGCCTTGTTAAAAAATAGAAATGAATAAAAGACGGCATATATATATAAGCATATTGTTCAATAAAAAGCTTGTCAGCCTTACATTTGACAATTGTAAACGTTGTGTCTTGGATGTAAGGATAGCTTGTAAGAAAAGGTGTAGGCTTTAACCTATTTTCTTGTAAAGTAAAGTTCCATTCTCTCTCTCTCCGTCACTTGTTCACTCTCTCACTCTCAAAATCACATAAAAATACACATATTAATTCGCATGCACATACTAAACCAAACAAGCTCTTACAAACAGAAACATTCATAATTACATGCACATTAACGCGTCTACCTGCGGGCATAATAATGCAACTCTGCTTCCAGGATTATGATGTAACAAGAGAGTCCTCGGATGAGAGATATAAATTGCTTGATATTTCTTATATATCCGAGGTCTCCTGATAAGAAAAACATCGGATATATATAACAAAGCAAAACAAATTTCCTCTGGAATTTCCTATGAGCGGGACTCAACATTCCACCCCGATGAATGAAAATTGACACTCTCACCGAGATTTCCTACATTTAGGGTTGTTATTCACACTTTCTCGCAACTCAGGCCATTTAAACAGTTAGTGTTGCCTTGGTTTCTCTCAGACTACCATTCATTATTGAGATTATTTAGCTTATTTGATGTGTACAGGAAGTTGTTAATACCTAACTGATTTGTACTTTTCATGTTTAATACAACTCCACAATTACGCAGCAAAATACTGACAGACAACAGTTATAAACTTTTGGGACAAATACGAAACATCATGTACTACATGTAGTGTAACCATGCAACATTTAGTGATGCTTTGTTTGTTTAGTTCAGAGGAATTATAGCGACACACCAAAGTTCTGTTTGTAGTTTGTCAACCTTGAGTGTGCAACACTGACGGCACCCCTCTGAACCTTTCTGGTATTGTGTACATTCTTGATTTTGGAACAGCAGTATGTCTGGAATGAAAATTTTCATAAAACAGTAATTAAGAATTAAAAAATGTTTTGGAAGGTTTTTAAAATGTTTATTTAAACATAAAAGTATTTCTATAACTATTCATAAAAATGATAGAAGCAAAATGTTATCAAAATGATAACTGTGTCATCTCTGTAATATTGTTATAGGGCACACAACAAGTTGTGGAAGAAGCAATTTTCACATGTACACTCTTCATCATGCAAAATTAGTGAGAATAAAATGTTTAAGAAAAGAAACAAAAAACTCTTTTTAATCTGTATGTTCCTTTACTTTTCCAGGCTTTCTGAAATGTATGAGACTAATGATTAATAACAACGAGTATTTGAAAGGAAATGACTGATGATAGAAGAAGAAAAAACACAGACCATTACACAATTCAAAAATATTTATTAGAGCTCAGTATAAGGCAATCAGTGATTTGATTGTTCTGTCACAATTATATACCTTTAGTGCTTTAAGATTTGTAAATGTCCAACCTAAACTTGCCTCAATTTTCTCTTCAAAAAGATTGCAAATCTCCTCTATTTTTCTTTTAATATCAGAATATCCTCTAATATATTTGTATTGTAGGCTTTAAACCAGATACTAATGGAAATACACAAACAAAGCCTTGTACATTTTTCAGGGTAGAAGTCAACCAATGTCAAATATGTTGACAACATCAAGCTGAATCAGTTTTCAAGTAGAAAATACTCAGCTGCAATTCTTTAAACCAGACAAACAGAACAACATTGAGCAAAACTAGTTTACATTTTTGAGTTTAGGTGCTCAGAACAATGTAAGGCCTGAAGTAGCCAATTTTATGTACATTGCAAATTGAAAACAGAAACTACAGTATACAATTTATCACATTTGGTATGGGATCCACGAAGACAGTTATCACAGAATCAAGAAGAAAGCTAGATCAGTCACCTCTTATGTTAATAATACATTCAAAAATGCTGGTTTAAACTATTTCCATCAGACTGCAACACACATACATCTGTAATAAGCAAATTTGATTACACAGCAGGAATGAAGAAAATTAAAATAAAATTGACACTCACTGAATGCAAGAGTTCCATAAAAAAAGCAAATGCTTCTGTGTGTGTGTAAACTAAACTAGGCAGATTATCAAACCTAGAAGAGTGCAAGGTTCCAAAGCTCTAGCTTCGAAAACATCTGACGTAAACTCAACGTTAAGTTTTTATGAAACAAACATGACCCTGCTGTGACCCCAAAATTTGATGAGTGCCAACCAGACTTTAATTGTGCGATCATCAAACCCTAAAAGTGTGCAAGGTTTCAGAGGTGTAGCTTGAAAAACATCTGAGATAACCTCAACATTAAGTTTTCTGACAAACTAGCGGACGGCCATACAGACAGACACATATGAATCCTAATACTCACCAATTACTCAGGTGAGTCAAAATATCAACCTCTGATTATACAAATCATTTAAATAACTGTTTGAGACAAAGAAATTGTAAACAGAAACGATTTGATAAAATGTCATCACTTGCTTAGTGTTGATCACAATTTGAATTATCACGAAAAATATATCAAACAAATATACAAAGTAAGAAGGAAGGAGAGAAAATCTTAAACCTGATTACATCACAATAAAACCAATTTTCCCTTATCCATGTTTGCTTTGTTTCTTTGTAAAGAAAATAATTCAACAAAGGAATATTGCTAGTACCATTATCTGTGGTTTGTGGGTTTGCATTCAAGGGATACTATTGATTCGACCGTTTGGGGGAGGGAGAGTTTCTGGCGAATTTGACAAATCTGAAGAAATTACGGAAATCTACTGAAACTTTACCTCGATGCACACGGCACGATTTGCTTGAAAAGCAGTACACATGTAATTAATGAAATCAAAGTGATCAAATGCACATCAGGGCACTGCCTCTCTCTGCTGTTGGATACAAAAAGAAGTCAAGAAACTCTACCTGGCAGAAAGACGAGAGGGATATTTATGACGCTGCCCCCTTGTAATATTTATCACCTACATAAACAAGGGAAGTTACTCAGTGGAAATAACCCAACCTTACCATCACAAAGAGTGCTATTTCTTTGCCCATTCTATGACATTTAATTAAGCTTTTGAAACAGTTCATCTTGCAAAGTGAAGGCAGTCCTCCTCCGCTGTAGCATCATTTGTATCGCAAAATCTTATGGTATAACTTTGGAAGTGATCTGAGGGCCTTTTCCTTAGGTCTTTTCACTGTGAAAGTTTAAGTATGTTTTTGTTTGTGTATCTGTGTGTGCATACATTTATATCCTTCACCTGGTAAAATATGGGTTTGATTCTTCCATGTTGGGGTCTCCCCCAGCAAAAGTAATATTTAGAGCAAAACTTCAAGAAAAAAGTCATCTACAAAATTCACTAATGAAACCAACCTGAGCATATTCACTCTACAACATCAGCTGCAAAACCCTGTCAAAACTGTGCCATTCTATCTATCTACATTTTCTATTTCTGTCCCCAGTACTACAGAACTGTAGTGACTATTTGGGACATGATTTGTTAATACGCTAAGAATGTGCACAACATTGCTCTGTGATTACAATCTTGAGCAATGGTAAGATGCAGCTCATGAGCTGTGACTTTAGCCCTGTCGCGGCAGTGCGTTTTTAAGCGCAATACTCATTCTACAAATTGCACTAGCAAATATAGTGCACAGAATAGCTTTTTTCTTCTGATCTTTAACTACTCGATCTTTAAGTCTACACAAAGAATTCACACAGTCCAAATGACTTAGCAATGAATGCTTAGTTTCCATAACAGCAATGCAAAATCAAGGAGCTAACACAAAGTGCAAATGATATATCCACAAGCAGAAATAATCTAAGCTGAAAGAAGAAATGTCTGTGCATCAGTACCACTATCTCACTTTGCAATAGCAACTTTGGAATGGCAGCAGTGCCGAGTTAATTACAGGCAAACAATTAGTACTGCTAGGGAGAGGTTTAGCTACTCCTCAAAGCCGATTCTGGCACTGCTTGCCAGAGGCAGAAATAATGCTGCTACAATCGAGGTTGGCAAAGTTAAGGCAAGCAGGGTGCGGGTAACTAAAGAGACCGATTTGGGGATAGGCAGACTGCCGTGCCGGTCTCCCTTTTTTTCAAACTTTCAAAACTTTGAATTGTACTGATCTTATTTTGATACAAGAATTCTTTCGTGTTTTAAGAATTTTTGTTCCATATGCTGTCAATTTATTATTTAGATTTTAAAAGTTAGATCGAACTCCAAAACGAGGCTTCCATAAATTCTTTGTAAATTTCTCCCTCTCAACGGAAAGCAGCCAGGATGTTCCAGAGCAGTAAGCGTTAAAATGGAAGTATGTTTGTACTGTATGTAAAAGCTCGGGGAGCTCAGTGATCAGAAACAGATGGTTTACGGGAGGCGGAGGGTGGCCTTAATTAAAAATCTGTACATGTACAGTGGAACCTGTGAAGTGGGATCCCATCAGGTGAAAGAAAAATGAGTACTCTGTGCAACTCCACAATTCTATAAACAATGATAACTGTAATGCAGTGCACCATGAGGTGAACAATAAATGAACACACTGTTTTAATTCATAAACCTGTATACAATCACAATGGTATATGAGATGTGAGGCCCCATCGTACAAGAAAGGAAACCTCCATTGAAAGAACACCAACCATTATTATTTATTGATCTAATAATTTAACCCAAACATCCCCATTATAAAAAGCTGTCTGCAAAAATAATGGTTCTGGATGGTCCCAAATAAACTAATGTGACAGGTACACACTGTACTTAAATGAAAAGAAAAGAAAGGATAAACGACGGGGTAACATTTGATATGGTTCAGTGTGGACAGAATACTATCCCAGAAGACGACAGGCATGAAACATTGCTCCAGGCACTTGTCCATAGAAACACACAAAAAACCCACTGATAACTAAAACAAAACACTTTCAGTCATAGATAGCAACACCAACCGACACACACAACCAGTTTTAGTATATTATACACAGTTGTCTTGAAGATATTTTCCTTTTTCGTTCAAGGGGTGAAACTCCCAATTAAGTTCACTCATGCTTTTTGTACGAGTGGGTTTTTACGTGTATGACCGTTTTTACCCTACCATTCAGGCAGTCATACGCCGCTTTCGGGGGAAGCATGCTGGGTATTTTTGTGTTTCTGTAACCCACCGAACTCTGACATGGATTACAGGATTTTTTCCGTGCGCACTTGGTCTTGCGCTTGCGTTTACACACGAAGGGGGATAAGGCACTATCATGGGTGAAACCTAAAAAAAATAAATTGACTGAAAATTCTGAGGCAGGGGTCCAGGGGCCGCCCAGGCCCTGGCGGGGTACAGGTGCAGCGCCCCGTTGGGGGGTCCAGGGGGGCAAAGCCCCCCAGCTGGAAACAAATTTTGACGTTTTATAGGTGATTTTATGGCCTCTCCTGGGCTCTAAAAAAAACAAACAAGTGACACTTTAATTCCTGTCAAAAACCTAAGAGATGTGATCAGCCTTAAAAAAACATAAAATCTTGGATTTTTATTTTTAGTCCATTCACACTAGTAGTACTAGAGGTCCATTCCAACTTAATCTGCTTAAAAGAGTGTCAGAAAGGTAAAGATAGACTGTGCTGAAGCAGGCAGAGAAATGAGTAATAAGTAACAGCAGATCCTATCAAGTCGATGAGCCACAAAAACAATGCCCTTGTCCAAAAACAACAATTTCACCAAACAAGTCACACGATCATGCGCTTATAACACATAACGATACACGCTCAAAGACAAACAACAGAAAATGACAAAACTGATAACACATGAAAAACAGCAGCCATATATCATATACAACATGAACACCTGAAGTTAATGTCGTGTTTATTTGATGACTAACCTGAAAACTACACCAAAGATACGCATTGAAGTTGAACCGAAGATCCAAAGATACGGAGCACGGCCCAATGAAAGAAAGAATGAAATGGTCGACGTAAACTTAGACTTTATCACGAAGTCGGTACAGCTTTTTTGTGGTGTTTGCTTCTTGCGCGTGCATATTCTTCCCGATAATTCCATAATCTCTCACTTTGGAGCAGATGGCACACAAATGTCACGGTGTATCAAGATTCTGAAGCCACTTCTGAAAACACTCTACGGCTTACGCGCGTTTGTTCGGTTGGTCAGCACCGATTAACTCTGTTGAAGCGTTAAAACTGAAAACGGGTATATTCTATGCTTTAATCATTTCATCACTTCATCGGCCCGTCAAAACACGGAAAAAAAAGCGGCTTTCTTTGGAAATAGAGCCTTTTATTCGCTGTCAGAGAAATGAAGCGACCCGAAAGTCAGACGCCTGCGAAGTTTTTAACAACAAGACGCGGGCAGTATTCTTACACAAAAGAGTACTTCCGTTCAAACCGAAAGCTGAAACCAAATCGCGTCAGCAGTTCAAACGAGTTTCGCGAACATCGCTGCAAGTAAAGTGATTTCAAAATAAATTTTTTTGGTCAAAATTTCGGACTGACGGAATTTCCGTCACAACATTTTTACAATTGACGGAAATCCATCAATTGACGGGCTAGTTTCACCCATGCACTATAGCAGGTCTGCACACAAGTTTACCTGGGAGATCGGAAAAATCTCCACCCTTAATCAACCAGGCGGCAGCAGCCGGGATTTGAACTCAAGACCTTCCGATTAGGAGGCCGATGTCTCATCCACTAGGCCACTGCGCCCTTCAATCTCTAATCTTCAAGATATGATATTGACACACATTTTACACAAACATTTCTACCCTTCAACCCTTTTGGCGTCAACTGCAAATACCCATTTTAGATACACACTGCTAGTGTCTTTGTTCAAACAGGAAAGGAATAAGTGGCTTATTACCCACATGTAATGGGTGAAAAATGTTCGTGTAACACGTCATGGGCACACACACACAAATTTATAATCTCAAAAACTTATTTAATACATAACTTATGTATGATTAAACAAAAGCTTGTAACACACACGCACACACACAGAGGCACACACAAAAACTTCTCAATAATCATTGAATACATCATATTTGCATGATTAAAGCTAACAATTTAGGTTAAAATAATAGAGAAAGAAATACATTTCTGACAAGTGAACAAGCCAACTTCTCCCTGTGATCATTCTCATGCAAGAAAAATACTCTGACTGCTACAATTTCCTGACCGTTTATGAGCAATTATGTGATGTTTCTCATGAAAAGAAAAATTAAAGTAAATAATATTTTGCAGCAAAACTACATTTTGAGCACTTCCAACATCTTTTAAATGTTAAAAACATTTTAAAAAAAAACTAAAAAAACCTGACAAAACACCTTCCTGGATTTTTTTTTAAGCATCTCTGTTTTTTCCCCATTTAGAAATTAAAAACATTAAACTTTGGCAGCAAAACTTTCTGACCTTTTTGTATATGGTCAATCAAAAGGCTGAAAGTTACCACCATACCATGCAGCCTCTACGTGCATGGATAAGAAGTAAAATGGGGCAATAGTGGCCCAAAAGAGTCCACAGCTGTTTACTTTCACCAAAAGGGATTGTTCTGAAAGTTGAAATGTTCCACTGCTGAAGGCATACATCATGGCACAAATCCAGACTGGCCTGGTTCTTGCATCTGCTCCCCCTGCACTCCAAAAGCTGCAATGGAAAGAAAAAGTTACCAATTTAAAATTACAAATCTTACCATGAAAAGCGCACAATGATAACTAGGTGTGTGAATGGGTAGACTTAATTAGCTCAGCCTGTAGCGCGCTGCTTTTGCAGCCAGTATCGTTGCTATCAGAAAGGGGTTCGAATCCCAGATTCATTGATCGGGGATTTATTTTCCAGTTTCAACTTTGCAAAGCTTCTCTTCAGAACCAGAACACCCCTATGTGCACCAATGCACATAATAAAGAATTTCCAAGCTCACAGTGGAAGTCTCAGGGCTTGGAAGACACATTTTTAACACACGCAATCAACATCTCTCGCCACGACCAGGTATCTTGTTACTTTGATGAGACAAGCCTACACACACACACACCTCACACACACACACACACACACACATACACACACACACCCACACAAACACACACAATAAAGCAGCGTAAGACAGAACATGCACAGTTGAAATTGCATGACTACCTTTCTCTTTGAGTCCATTGTTGAAGTTTCTAACAACGAAAATAGCAATGATAATGATGAACGCGCGCACAGCTAGCGCCATGATGCCACAGGCTATGGTACTGCCAGCCAAGCCCCGATATTTGTCGATGTAGTCCGCTGTCTGCAAACACATCCACAGATAAACTGACAGACAGAGAGATAGACAGACAGACACGCACACACCCATGCATACACACAGATTTACAGACAAACACAGACAAACAAAGAGACAGAAACACATACACACCCAATACACACACACACACACATGCAGATGCACACACACCAATGCACACAGATATTCACACAGACACACATAGATTAACAGACAACAATACACACAGATAGACCAGGGTTCGACACTAGCGGGGGCGGGGGGCGGAACGCCCCAGAGTTTTGTGTTCCGCCCCAAACATTGCCGAAGCTTGGGGCCCACTCCGCCCCAGGATAAATTCCAACAATGACAAACCAAAAATTCTAATGCCAGAGCCAATCACTAAAAATCGCCAGTCAAAGTCGTCACTGAAATTTGCGTTACGATCAATGCCGCAGTCAAGAAAAAGAAACATTGAAATCGTCGAAGGACAATGCCGCAAGGGAAATAACTCCCAGATTGTGCTCTTTAGCGTGAGAGATAAGTACATGTATCGCCTTCAAATGCCAAACGCAAAATGTGGCGACACATCCCTGGTGTAAAAAGACATGGAAATGAAGATGAAGAACAGGGTGGAGATGGACTGGGTGGCCGAGTGGTAACGCACTTGCGTTCGGAAGCGAGAGGTTGCGAGTTCGACCTGGGTCAGGGCGTTAGCAATTTTCTCCCCCCTTTCCTAACCTAGGTGGTGGGTTCAAGTGCTAGTCTTTCGGATGAGACGAAGAACCGAGGTCCCTTCGTGTACACTACATTGGGGTGTGCACGTTAAAGATCCCACGATTGACAAAAGGGTCTTTCCTGGCAAAATTGTATAGGCATAGATAAAAATGTCCACCAAAATACCCGTGTGACTTGGAATAATAGGCCGTGAAAAGTAGGATATGCGCCGAAATGGCTGCGATCTGCTGGCCGATGTAAATGCGTGATGTATTGTGTAAAAAAAATGTCATCTCACACGGCATAAATAAATCCCTGCGCCTTGAATATGTGCGCGATATAAATTGCATAAAATGAAAATAAAATAAAAAATAAATAAATCCCTGCGCTTAGAACTGTACCCACGGAATACGCGCGATATAAGCCTCATATTGATTGTTTGATTGATTGGAGAGAAACGAAAAAAGGAGACCGATGCAGCCAAAAGCGCGAAGCGCTGTCGTAATTTCAATGTCAAATGGTTGAAAGAATTTCCCTGGCTTCAGTACGATGAAGAAAAACAGACAATGCATTGCCGCACGTGAATACTGAGAGTGGGCCCCAGATTTTTGTTTTCCGCCCCAGCAATTTCCAAATAAGTTAGTGTCGACCCCTGTAGACAGACACACACACCCACCCACCCACACACATATAAATACAAACACTTCGAATTTTTTTTTTATCTGATCACTTATACATACCCTACAAATTCAAAAGAAATTAGCAGGCTTCTATGTACAGACAATATTGAAGTATGAAGAAAACAGAAAAAGAAAATAGGCTATCAATGATAGATGGAGGAATTGCCACATCTATACAATTCAATAAATGGAAAAATATTAGTAGAAAAAATAATCTTCTTAAAAAGAAGAAGTCTCTACATATCCATTCATAATGGAAGACTTCACAAGTTTTGAGAACACATTTGCTTATGCATGTATGTTCATTAGTTTTCCACAACTGTATATATAAAACGCTTAGTATTTGTGTGAAGCCTTTGATGTGTACATATTCCTATCCTTTTAATTTTCTGTTTTTTGTTCTTTCCTTATATATATTTATATATATATATGTGTGTGTGTGTGTGTGTGTGTGTGTGTGTGTGTGTGTGTGTGTGTGTGTGTGTGTGTGTGTGTGAAAATTTCATTTCGCTGGGATTCTATGTCAGTGAACGTGATTCGGAAGAATGTATCATCCTAAGTAACACCGATTGAACTTACTTTATTCTGTCAATATAAAAGACATGCTTACGTTCTTCTCCTGTAGTATCCAAAGGTTACTTATACATTATTATCATCTTTTTCTTCCATTTATTGAAGCGAGTTGGGGAAACGTATTTTTTTCCATGACTCGTTTTTTTCAGAACAAAATAATGTATGTCGTCAAACATTCTTGGAATGTTATGACGTCTTCTTCTTTTGAAACATGCTGTCATTGTATTACGTCACACCATTCTCTTGGTGGCACAATCTGAATCATCGTGAGTTTTTAGTCTTTTCTTATGAGTTGTTCTTTGCTACTGGTGACAAGTGGGGGTCAGCTCACACGGACGCATTTTTCAATACAGTCTAGAGGAGAAAGGAGAATCGCCACAATCAAAGAAAATACCACAATCATTCAATAGATATGGAAATGTTAAGATTTACTGTGAAAATGCTAGCAAAAATGGCGACCAAAAACGGGAACACACACTAGGAGTGTCTTTGCCGACTTACCACCCGTTCTGTGTTGTTGATAATAGCATGGGTGAAACCTAGGAAAATCAAATTGACTGACATTTTTTTTTGAGGCAGGGGTCCAGGGGCCGCCTAGGCCCTGGCGGGGTACGGGGCAGGGCCCCGTTAGGGGGTCCAGGGGGGCAACGGCCCCCGGCCGAAAACGAATTTTTGCATTATTCATTGTGATTTTGTGGCCTTTCCTGGCAAAAAAATACACTACCATGCAGGTCAAAAAAATACCTTCAGATTCTAATATGGTAAAAAGGGTAAACAAAATCAAAACAATTCACAGAAGTAATCATTTTTGTGTGTATCCTTTCACACTTGTATCTTCCAACACAACGACACAATTGATAACAATTAACATTGACAACAGCCATACTACATGAAATAGAAAGTGAACAACTGAACAACTGAAATAAAAGTTCGAAATATTTAATTATAAGAAGCAAACATTGCCAGACAGGCATTGAAATAAATGATGAAACAGAATGTCACACATGTAAACAGCATGATGTAGCACTGCACAAAGTAGCAACTAAGCAGTAGCATCTCTTATACAGTGGAACCCCTCTCTAAGGACTACCCCGCCACAACGACCCTTTTTTTTTTAACCGATGTGTTTCCTTATATAGTTGTCACCAGTGTAGCGACCACCCCGCTCTAACGTCTAAGGACTGACCTAACAGCTTGTGCAACGACTTTGTCAGACAAAGCCAAGACTCTCAGCCAGCGTAACGCATCACTGCGTAAGCAAAGGCACTAAACCGCTGAGAGGTGTGATGGTTGGGTGGGCTGAGTAAACATCACAAACCAATCATCGAGATCAAAGGCAGGTCCATTGTGATAGCTGGGTGGCCTTGTTAAAAGACACTGACCTTCTTCCCAGGGGTCATTGACCCAGTTTTAGCTAGAGAGGTGGTTCCCCTTTCATATCTGAGAGAGGAAACACTTCCTGCATCCGGGTCAGTGACCGAGTTCAACCTATGGGGAGTTTAACCTATGGCGCGGTCTCTTTGATGTCTTGAGAGGAAACTTGGCCAGGGTACTGAGATCTGAGGATAGTACATGCACCAGAACTGGTGGACACCATCGACAATGTCAAACATGAAATCGAAGCAGTTTGCTTGAGGAAACGGTCGTCAGCAACTCAAACTTCTCTGTTTTCTTTTTTTAAGAAAATCTTAGGTGACTTTCTTTGTGGCCCCCTGACACCGCCCCCTCCCTCTGTAAGGACCCCCCTCCATAAGGACCGATTTTTGTCAACATTTTCAAGGTCGCTAGAGAGGGGTTCCACTGTAGTGCAAAGTTCTCAAGGAAAAGCACTTGAGTTTCAAGCACCAAACTTATCACACACAGTTTTAGTTTCATGAACTCCAACCAGTCCCGTCGCCATTTGTTGGCTAGACCAGCATCAATAAGATCTGTCCGTGCGTTTTCCGTCAAAACCGGCATCTTTGTCGCAGAAATCGTGTCACCACTTCGTAATGCCTGCCAAAACGCGAGAGAACTTTTTTTTTTATCGTGATGCAGAGCGAATCCGAAAGCAAAGAAACCTCACCTACGGGGTTTACCGCGAGCACGGGCAAAAGTGCTTCCGTTTCCGGGCAAACTGCAACCGGTTCACTATAGCAGTTCGAAAACGCAAGTAGTTTCGGTTTGTTTTTTCTCAATTGTTTTCATTTTTTTTTTCAAAATTGCGGATTGACGGAATTTCCGTCAGACTTATTTTCAGATTGACGGATTTCAGTCAATTGACGGGCTAGTTTCACCCATGTAATAGTCGTGTCTGTGCTGTTTTTGTTTAAATAGTATCTAATAAAACTGATGCAGTTCTTGAAATGTTGCAAATTATTGTTGTCTTTGTGAAATGCGAGTGTTCTGGGGCGTAATCTGCATACGGCTGATGTCACATATAGGGTACCCCACTTCGATCAGCGTATCACTCCAAATGAGCTTCATAGTAGAAAAGCAGATACACTACCAAAACACTGCATAACAGATCTACAAGACAGCCAGAATCATTGAAATTTACTTCCTGTATAGAATATTGCAATCAAATTTGTTCACGCCGTCGCACATGCAACGCAGGTTACCCTCGCCTTCGATTCAAAGTAACTCCACTCTGACTGAATTACCATCGAAACGCAGATAACGAACTGATTCGGAGATTACACGCCACACATTTATGATATTTTACACACAAATTTCAACTGTCAGACATGGGATTCAGAAAAAGGGATAATTAAGGAAAAAAACGGTGAAATTGTATGACTTCCCAGGTCTGATTGTTATTTTGGAAAGAAAAGGGCATCATTTCTAACGAATACTGCTCAAGAGGCACATCAGATCTTGATCATTCAATCACTGTGATGCTCATAATTGCTTGGTTTCACTGATCAGGGGCATGACATATTATCATCATTATAACAATTGGGAGAAACTCTTCAAGTGCCAAAGAAAACGTTGACAGACTTTTGTTCTAGATATTGTCTATTACTGACAGATCTGCAGACCTACCTGGTAAAGTTTATAAATGACATAGGCAACTTCTGCAGGGCTGAAGATGAAGAAGATGATGGCCCCAACCTTATTCTCTCGTCTCATCTAGATTAAAAGAGAGAAAAAAATCTACGCTGAGACATATATATATATAGAAGACAAAACCTAAGTAAATGTTTTTTGGTATTATTACATGAACTGTATACTACTTTTAATCGAAAATTTTAATGGTAAATTTTCATTTGATTAATATACTTACCCAATTCACATATAGCAATTTACTTCAGTTTAGTGCTAGGACGCTGAAAACTACGCTCACCCTGGTAAGGGGGAAAGTACCCTAAAAATAGAACAGCCTTGACAGTCCATAATGACGTCATGACAAGGATACCCCCCAGCATGCTCTGCGCACGCGTGCTCTCGCCGCCATCTTGTAATCATTCGCTCGAAGCGCCCCATTATATTTTTAGGGGAACTAAAGCGAGGTAGGCGGGAGGGACTTCAGTATGTGAATTGGGTAAGTATATCAATCAAACTAGATGATTACCCGCTTCGCCGGGTACCGGCTTCGCCGGGAAGAAGTAGAGCCGAATACCAGGCTGTGCCTGGGACCCGGCTCTGCCGGGTGTACGGCGGCTTCGCCAGCGCACGAAGGAAAGGAGATAAACGCGCAAAACACTGGAGACCTTCTAAAAATAGTAACGTGCAGTGACCTTAAAAAAATAGTAACGTAGTAACGGGAATATGGATTGACGCCACACGGAGGAAGGGAGATAATCGCGGCTGAAAACACTGGAGAAGATAAGGAAGAGTTACTGGTAGTGGATCCCGACAACAACAACAACAAACAAACAAAAATCGGTTCAGCGCGCACAGCGCTGCGCGCTGAGAGCACGTGTTGAAATATCTCATCGATGAGGTTGTGTCCGGGGTGTAGCTGAATACGGTGTCCAAATTTGAAAAAGATCCACCGAGAACTTTGGCCGTGCATCGCGAACAGACAGACAGACAGACAGACAGACAGACACTAGTCGTATATATATATATAGATGAAAATTTACCATTAAAATTTTCTATTAAATTACATATCTTATCCCAATTCACATATAGCAGATTGCTAATTAAGGTGGTAGGATGCTCACCTATGAGCTAGGCAACAATTGCCCTGCTGCTACCATCGCTGGTAGAGCCTTTGTACCATCCTGCCGCGTACTGGAATGTCGCGCAGGTAAAAGTAGATAAAAACATCCTCAGATCTCCAGTAGGCGGAGTCGAGGACTTCAGATAATCTTCCTGATTCTAGGACCAACTTAGCTATGTTCTTATCTCTCTTTGTGTACAAAGACGATAAAAGTAGCTTATGTTTGTGATCTTAACTCCATGTATGAGACAGGAAGGAGCATAGTGATCTAACTGGTCAGATTCATAAGATCTAACTGGTCTCTGTGGCGAGAATCCTATAACGAGGAAAAACTTAGACCATCAGAGATGGTTATCCTGACTTCTGATTCTTGGCTAAGAAGCATGGCCGGAAACGGAGTGAGATAGAGTGTCTCTATTGAAAACTACGTCTCCCGGTAAGCCAGAGAGTGCGTGAATCTCGCTACCTCTGTGTGCCGTAGCTAGAACCAAAGTGGAGAGTGTTTCCACGTCAGATTATGAAGAAGAGCGGCTTGTAGCGGTTCAAAATCTGTGGAGCATAGAAACTCCAGTACCAAAAGACTCAGCCTTGCCGTGCTGTGACCCTCTGGCTATGAACGCTATCTAGCCTATGGTCTCTCTGCAAAGGGAGACCTGTAATCTTATACTGCGAGCTGAGCAAGACACTCTGATAAGATTAGGAAGAAACATAGCCTAACCAGGTAAGGCCTATGAGTAGGATCCATGCTCTATCTCGCACAGTGTGGAAGGAGCCCAAGGGAGAACTGTCCAAGTACGCACATGCACCCCCCCCCCCCCCCTTATCTTCCACCTAGTCTCATAAGACTAAAGAGTGAAGAGGAAGGCCCTGTTTGGAGAGTAAGACAGAAAGTACCTGATCTTTACAAAGAAAAGGAAGGAGTACAGAGAGTAAAACAAGCTCCAGAGAAAACAACCGTTGTCCTCAATGGTTACGGGAGTGGTATCAGTGAGAACTATGTACCCAAGTCCCTAAGCGGTGGCTTGAAAGAAAAGGGAGGCGAACTCCGGTGAAACCGGCAGTGTAACCCTCTAGGGAGCGAAGTACTGCTGATGTTGTGTTTGAGTAAACGACAGTGCAATAGCTGAAGCCGGAAGGCCGCAGCTTGAATGTTAAGCCCGGCAGGAGTATATAAGGAGCCTGACCTTCTGCGTTGGCAAATCATTTCAAACCTCTTGCAGGCAACGGACAAATACTGCTCCTACATTTTCTTTAATATCTCAGTTAAGCATGAGTTACGGTGTCAGATTTTTTGTTCACACAGCTGGTTTTCACACATTTACCGCCCTATGCACTTAGATAAGGTTAATTCTCCATAATAAAGAAGATATTTGTAAACAAACATTTCAATGGGGATCTTGTTCAAAGAAAAGGGCGGAGTCAACACTCTCCGACGTCACAGATTTACACCATGCGTTCCAAAAATAGCAAAACACGTGGCATGCGGCAATTTGGTTCCAGAACATGCTGTCTCAGGTGCATGTGTATTTGTTACATCGGATATGAAGAAAGAAATGCAACTAACCTTTACCACCAGTTGTGGCCTTGATAGGGTATTCCTGTGGGGTTGGGATAAAGCTCTCTCACTAATTTGAGCACACAGTCGGGCATCATAAATTTTCTCGGTTAATGTTTACCCGTGTTGGATTGTCTTGATGTAAGGAAGACGTCTTTTTCGCCAAGTACAATGCACAATTCCAAGCACCGCGTCGGTCTAGCATGGACCAATACTTCTTGTAGAGTACTTTTCTAACGCCGGAATTCCTGCGGTGTGGCAATTGGCCTGTACCTAGCCACCTCTGGCGATGCCGGATTTGTCACACAAGGGCTGCAAAAACAAAAGGCACACTGGCCTACCCCAGAGGAGAGCACTGTACTAGGACCCGTGTCTCCGCTTTCACAATTGCCTCCAGGATCAGATAACCACGTCTGCACCCTAACGGTACTACACACACGAGAGACAGCCTAGCGCCTCTGTATCGAGGTCACACGATGATGGCCCAGCACCTCTTGGTACACAAGTCGAATCTTTTATTACACACCTTCGAGTTTCAAATGGCCACTGATTCTCAGTAAATAGTCTCCTTATTGCGTTCTCCTGGTCACTTAAAAGTTGAGAAGTGTTAAATCAAATTTCGCCATTTATTTCCACAGACAGAAAGAGATGTCAGTGCAATACAGCTTACAGACCGCAGCCTGGCCCTTACTAAGTTACTATCACCATCGGATGTTGGAATGTGAAACACTCAGGTTTTCCCGCCATCTGTCGACAACACTGATTGTGTTAGAGGCTCTCGCTGGGTGGAATAACAGACCGTGTTCCAAAGTATGCGTATACACTACGCAGATTATCACCGTTGACTTCGTCTACATGGTCCCGCTAACTATAATTACTGTCCCTGAAAGTGCCTCACAGGATGGGCAAGTTTACTTTCAAAACAGAAAGGGGTAATCTAAACTCGGTTTGTTCTAAGTGGACATGGGAAACAAAGGGACTCGGATCTTGGGTCGCCCCTGGCAACACAAATGGAAGAATCCAGGATATGCAAATGGTCTTCTGCAGTTTATTCCAAGGTGGTAGGGGGTTGAAAGGGGGAACGAACAGGAGGGGGGAGGGCGGAGGGGACAGTGGTCGGTGGAGCTACTATACTAAGACTGCAGCAATGTAGACTGGTGATGTGAAATCATCACCCACACATTTCGAGGTACCCTCCCCCCTCACCATTCGGTTCACAAGCCTGTTTTTGTCCTTGGTCAGTTTGAAAATGATTGGTTTGTTCAAGTATTCCGCCAAAAAAATGCGCCAAGATTTCCCTCCTCATTTTAGTGGTGTTTGACGCTTGCCCCACTCACTTAGTCAGAGTCTGATGCAAAAATTGACTCCAGAATTCTGTTCATTGACGTTGTGACGTACTAAACTTGTTTATTGTTCTCGGTTTTGGCTGATTCTGTGTTGTTTTTCTGTTAATATCAGCGAAAGTACCATCATAGCGGTGACTGAGTTACAGCAACCAAGACTAAGTTTCATTTTGTCCGTTTGACTAGCCTGACATCTACAGCCTTGACATTGTTATTCTGTTTCTCTCTGTGTGACTGATTTCTTTGACACAAAGGTTCTCTGTGTGAAAGTTCAATTGTATTGTAAATATAAACAAAATACGCAATCAATATGCAAGATATCACAAATGTTCAGAAACGAAAATATGTGAAAAACTCTGAAGAAGCTGAAAAGAAGAAATGCTGCTCGCACAGACAGAAAGCCAGATGGTAAAATTCAGTTTAGCGGTGAGAGAGAGGAAATTAATCTTATTTACGCCCAAGTTCAAAAGGTTAAAACATTTTTGGGAGAAGGAAATCCAAACAAAGAGCTTGTGGACACTATCTTGTGCTTTTTTTTATTGACAAAAACATTGAAGCTGATTTATTAGAGCGCCCTGGTGCCCCCGCGTCCCCAGTGCACTTTGGCCTGTTCGTGTTTACATCGCGTGCCACGCGTTGTGCTATTTTTGCTAAGCCCCGCCCCTTTTTCTGTTGCATTATGGGAGAGGCCGGATCGGTTGGGACGCGTTTAAAGAGATTGCCTGCCAGGCCCGTGTTCCAAACGGTCACCCATCCCGGTAGAACCGGGCTCACTAATTGTTAACCTCGGTGGTCGGAAAAGACCGTGTTGCTGCCTAAGGCTGAGAACGGAAGTCTAAGCCACGGCTGCAAAAAGCGGATACACTTTCCCTGTTTGCAAAGCAGGGGTGAAAAGTCAGGAGTATAGAAAACCGGATTGCCTGTTAGTATTGTGCTAACAGGCCCGCAATCGGGGAAGACGCGACTGGGTATCGGTAACCTGATCCGCTCTCAGACCATGCTCCTATCAAATCCCGTCCCAAGGGAGGGGTGAGTGAGCGTCTTACGAGTTTAAAATTGCCGAAGAAAATATGGCTAGAGGCATTACATGTAGCTAGTTCTGAAACCTTGGGAAAATATCTTCAAGGAAAGAGAACTGGCATTATAAAATAAATGGACTCTGTAAGAAGAGGTCGCCGTAAAGCCAAGGTTCCATTAACTGGTAAATCAAGAATTGATAACCTGAAGTTCGATATCCCCGAGGGTAAAGATAATCTCAACTTTTTCCGCCCAAATGCGGAAGTGACTCAGACTAAAATGTCGTTAGAAACCATGCAGAGGGAACTGAGTATGTATCCAAAGCTGCATCCCCGAAACTGAAGTTTTGTGATTCAGCCTTCGTTGGCTTAATCTAGAGGCAAAGAGTAGGCCTACTGTTTGCGAAGTAGGAGAAAACTCCTGGCGCAAAGCCAAAAAGTGCAAAATCCAGGGGCCACCGCTGGGAAGACTACAGTAAGAGTGTAGTTAGTTAAAACGCGGTAGAAAAGGCCCCTGAGGGGTGTAAGCTGAAGTTGAAACACTAAACCAGAAGGTGTGTGATTCTAACTGTTATCGCCAAACAAACGCATTCACTATCTTTTGCGTCTGGGAAAAAGATACCCTAATGCCTTAATGTGAATTTTGGCAGGTTTAAGAGTGCTTCATTTTGTCCGGCAAAAGTCGCTGAAGTGTGACTGTGAAGCCGTTTATTCTTAAACAAAGAGGCTTGTACGTCTGAAGTAATGTACAGTAATGTGAAACTTATAAGCTGTCTGACGTAGAGTCCTAGATTGACGTCACCCAGTCTTCTGGACTGAGTGCGTCTCTGACTGACGCGGGTGTCTCCATTGTGAACTTGATTTGTCTCAAATATCTGTTCAGAGGGGACAAGTCTAAAACTGGGCACCAGCCCCCTGAAGCCTTCGGCACCACAAAAATACTCCCATCGAAGACTGGGGAATTGTGATCCGTTACTTCGGCGATCGCCTCCTTCTGTACCAGAGACAAGATTTCTGCTGGTATCGCCGTCTTTGCTTCCGTATAAACGGGAAACTTGAACAGCGGTAGCGCTCTTGTTAAGGGAGCCTCCCTTCCCTCCAGAGTAGTCTCTCCAATGCTACAAGGGATTGGATTGGATTGGATTGGATTGGATAAGATTTACAGTCCAGTGAGGTTACCCTCATGGAAATTCGGGCTGCTTTCTCCCCGGGGAAAGCGAGCTGCCATACATACGGCGCTACCCATATTTTTTTTTTTTTCTGCATGCGTGTATTCATGTTTCCTGAGACTCTGTATAAGGAACAGCTCTGCCCCTATTGTAGCCGACTTCCCCGAGTGTCGCTAACTCCGGCGTAACCGGAAGTGGAGCACGTGGTAGGGACAAAGTGTCTAAGAGATTATGTGGCTTAAAGTTCAACCAGAACCTCCAGACAGCAGCTTGCCCAACATAAGGGGTTGGCTGTGCGGAAACTAGCCACGGCTGTGCTAACTCTGGTGCCGGACTGTGCGCTGAAAGCAAAGGCACTATGTCCAAAGGCACAATTCCGACCGGGAATTCGTAGCCAGAATCTTAGACATCTCATACGCCACTGAGGGAGATTCGCGAAACCTAAAAGTTTGTTTTCTCCCTGTGTTGCACGAAAATCTCTGACAGCAGAAGGTGGTGATGCAGACAGGCTTGTTGTAGCCACCACTCCTTCCTCAAAGAATCTTAAAGCTCCTGTCCTTTAAATTGAATTCTAGAACCAGCCAAAAACGCAGACCTGCGCGTATGCACTGAATGTGCGTAGAGCTGAGCAGAAAGACGCATTTGCTCTGCTGAGACTTTAGTCAAAGTAGCGAGCAGAGTAGTCACGTCCTTTAACCTCGCGTCACTCCGAAAATCAAACGGATCTAGTGACATGGCGACAGAACGGGAGAGAGACCTGAGCAGCGTCTCCGACAGAGACGCTAACTCCAAGTTGAATCTCCCTGATTCCTCCAAATTCAAGAGAGAGGCTTCTGTATAAAGAACAGATCTGTCTCTGCTATAGCCGTCCTCTCTGAGCGTCGCCAACTCCGGTGTTACCGGGAGCGTCGCGCGTGGTAAAGAGTAGGAGTCTATGAGATTGCGTGGAGCAGCGTTCAACGTCACCTTTCGTCCCGCCTGCTGCGAGACTTGATAGGCTCGATGTGCGTCCGCCAACCAAGGCTTGGCCGAGTTGGGTGCCTGATCATGCTCTGCTAGAAAAGGCACTGAACCAGACGACGCATACCCGTATCCCGAACGCTTAGCCAGTAATAAAGACATCTCATAAGCCACTGAAGGAGATTCACGAAACTTAAAAGTTGGTGTCTCTTCTTGTGGTGAGTGGAAAAACTCCAACAGAGGAAGATGGTAGTGCCGCAGCATTAGCTGCTGACACCACTCCTTCCTCAAAATACCTTGAGGCTACCTGAGCTGCCATTGCTACCACTTGGTATAGCTTGGCTGGTAACCGGAAACTGGTATCATCATCCACAGCGGAATCGCCATATTCCGATTCTCCTTCCGGAAATTCGCCACCACATTGACTTGCATCGTCATAGGCGGTATCCCCCGGAAGTGAGGGTGCTTGTGAGGTATAACCACCACTAGCATCCGCCTTTGAGAATACTTCCTGCCCCCCGGGCGGAAGTGTGGAACGCTGTGCCGATACTGGATCCTGAATAGGCCGTACCGACGATAGCGTATCTTCCGTTCTAAGCACAGGCACCGGAAGGGAAAAACCTCGACCAGCTATTTATTATTATTCTCTTTATTTATATAGCGCCTTATCTGAAGTTCAAAGTGCTTTTTCTCTTGGAGCTACCTGTCTATTGACGGCTTCCTGCTCCCGTGGCGGAAGTTGAGATCGTTGTGCCGTCTGCGGCTCCTGGCCGGACATGCACTTCGTATCTCCCGTACTAAGAGCAAGCATGGGAAGGGAAAATCCTCAACCGGATGCTTGTCTATTGACGGCTTCCTGCTCCCGTGGCGGAAGTTAAGACCGTTGTACCATCTGCGGCTCCTGGCCGGACGTGCACTTCGTATCTCCCGTACTGAGAGCAAGCATGGGAAGGGAAAATCCTCGACCGGATGCCTGTCTATTGACGGCTTCCTGCCCGACGCCAGGCGGAGGTTGGGAACTACGCTGTGCCGTTGCTAGCTCATGGCCTGGCATACACTCGCGTAATTCCCTGTGGGACAGTACGGTACCTTCAGTAAAGTTGTCGATCCCGGCAGAAGATGCACGGTGAGACGACGCACTTCCATCCTGCTCAGCGTGAACATCGGCGCTCGTAACCGTGGCTGACGGGGTTGCCTTAACCCTCGCTCGCGCACTTGCTTTGTCCGCTCCCGCGTGGAGAGAAAGCAACTGCGCACTCGCCGACTTCAACTCCGCTGAAAACATGGCACGCATTCGATCGCTAAATGAATCAAACATGACGGACAAATCGTCCTTCTCAGACACTACACTAGGCTTAACCGGCGCTGTCTTGCACTCTTGCTTCAACGCCGGCATTACAGGACTCTTAGAGTCATCAAATGTACAGAAAACAAAGTCTGAGAAACTGGTTCAAAAACACTAACTGTGGTCTTCGAACCTTAGCCTTCTTCGCCGCCTTCTTAGACGGGGACTCTGCTGTCGCTACATGTCTAGCGCTAGATTTCTTCTTCCCACTGTCTGCCATACTGGCGAAAGTCTCGAACAGCAAAACGTAAACAAGACTAACTTGTGGCAAACGAAAGTATCACAACAAGAAAAACTGGAAAAATCTCACCCAATCTCAGCCAAAAAGCTAAGAAACAACGTGTGACCAGGGTTGGTACTGCCAAGAAGCAGTGGGCTAAAGACTAGCCCGAGCGTAAACCAAAACACGTCCGCAACCAACGTCGCTGAAGAGTGGAATGATTACAAGATGGCGGCGAGAGCACGCGTGCGCAGAGCATGCTGGGGGGTATCCTTGTCATGACGTCATTATGGACTGTCAAGGCTGTTCTATTTTTAGGATACTTTCCCCCTTACCAGGGTGAGCGTAGTTTTCAGTGTCCTAGCACTAAACTGAAGTAAATTGCTATATGTGAATTGGGATAAGATATGTAATTTAATGTATACTGGTACATGTATTTGTCTTGGCTTCAGGTCCAGTCAAAAATGTCAAAGGAAAAGTCTGTGAAAGTTGTCAAAACATGGCTTACTTAAGGCAATGCGTGGCACTAAAATTAAACTTGGAGAATACACGGAATAACCTAGTTTTCTGGGTAGTTATTGAAGTGACTTATAAAAATGAATGAAAAAATTGTGAAAATGAATGGCCACAGATTGCCGTTGCTATGGAAACAGCCGCCATATTGGATTTTTAGGAAACGGTTTTACAGTGACATTTATAATAATTTTTGTAATAAGGATTAATGAATTTTTAACCGCATATTCATTAATCCTTATTTCAAAAATTAATATAAATTCAACTGTAGTCTTTTGTTAAAAAATCGTTCTATATGATTGTAGATAAAAGTCTTGTGTATCTTTGTGCCAAATATTAAGCATTTCTGATGTATAATGTTGCTGTAAAACCGTTTCCTGGAAATCCAATATGGCGCTGTTTATGGCAGTTTCCATAGCGACGGCAATCTATGTCCTTTAGTTTTCGCAAATTTTTCATTTCCCAGAAAACTAAGTCACTCCATGTATTTTCCAAGTTTTATTTTGGTCATTTTAGTGCCTGGTGGGTTAAGAGTGGAGATTATTCTGATCTCCCAGGTCGACTTATGTGCAGACCTGCTAGTGACTTAACCCCCTTTGTGTGTACACGCAAGCACAAGACCAAGTGCGCACGGAAAAGATCCTGTAATCCATTTCAGAGTTCGGTGGGTTATAGAAACACGAAAATACCCAGCATGCCTCCCCCGAAATCAGCGTATGCTGCCTGAATGGCGGGGTAAAAACGGTCATACACGTAAAACTCCACTCGTGCTAAAAACATGAGTGAACATGGGAGTCTAAGCCCATGAACAAAGAAGAAGAAGAAGAAGAAATGCCACTCATTGCCTTAATGCTAATAAATCAACAAATTTGTAAAATTGTATATCCTTAATTACTTACACAATCATAGGCGAGAATAAACCAGGCGATAGTAACAACCCCGCCCACTGACAGAACGACAATATCTTCAGTGTCAACATTCAGCCGGGAGGTCAGAATCAATATCACTATGCTTATCTGTGAACAAAAAGAAGAAGAAAAAATCTTGTACGTACACAAGAAAACAAGTTCATCACTGCACGCCTTTGCATTTAAATCTTAGCATCTTCATACTTTCATGCAAGGATCATGTTAACCAATTATAATCTCAGCTATTTTACTGATAAAGTCTGGAAACATTTGACTTGAAATCAACAGCTTGCCACATCTATCGGCTGTAATTCATAAGACAGATTTGTACCTTTCAAATGCATGCAATAAGGCAACCAATATGTGCTATAATTGATTTTGTTGGTTGGCATAACACAGTGGCCAGTACCACTGAGAGTCAACTTTCATAATAGACAAAGTGCACACTGTAATACTTATTTTCCAATGATTTTATTTCGATCACTGAAAAAAGTGAATTTTCAGTTAATCACATTCTACTTACAGACAGCTGCATGTCAAACTTGAGGAGGTCGAAGAAAAGAAAAAGCAGGCGACATATGTTCTGGAGATGTGTGTTGGCGCCCACCGTTCTGAAGATAAGATTGCCAGAGCGATAGTAGCCGAGGCCCAGGTACAGGCCCATGCCGATCAGAAAGGGGCAGAGCACCGCTGCTACAATCAGGCGGATCTGAAATGAATTCTAATTAGAATTATACAAATTGTACATATTTCAGATCAGTAACATGCTGCTGCACTTTTGTATTCAATTAAGATTGGTGTGTGAGTGTGTGTGGGGTGAAGGGGGTAAATAAATAGATAAGCAGACTCACACACACACACATGGGCATGCATGAGTGTGAGTCTATCTCTCTCTCTCTCTTTAGTATACATTTGTATTGTTTTGTTCTTTTGTTTGTATGTTTATTGTCCCAAGGACCGAGTGTAAAAAAAAAGGCCTAGCCTTAAATCTTTATCCTTGTAAAATAAAGCTCAGTTCAGTTCTCTCTCTCTCTCTTTTCATCTTTCCCCTGCTCACACATTGACAGATGCATGGACACACACACACACAAACCCCTCACCAGTTTTACGGTATCTTTCCTGCCCGCAGCATAGTTGACTATCAAGTAGATCAACACAACAAATGTTGCGATGCTAAGCACCAGGAGTTCTGTTGCCCTTTCCTGTAGCACGCCATGGAGGGTGTAGTAGACTGCAAACACTGGAGAGAAAAAAGAACAGATATATCATTTAGATTTACTTTGAATTCATGCTGAAGCATCCTTTAAACTTATGTGTGAAAGGTTCGGTAAACTCTGATGTTTTCTCTTGTTTGATGTGTTACAGACTCTCTCTGGACTATCACTCACGGACACACGTACAAAGACATACACGTCTTTCTCTCCATTTCATCCACAACAACACTAGTACCAGTAAAAAACAAACCAGGGGGAAAACATGGACATTACAATCACACTAGCATCATTATCAGTAACAAAACAAACACAACAGCATGAAAAACTGTTAAAAAAGTGTAAAAGATTTTTCAGAGCAGCATTTATCTAAGACGATATAGTGTGAGGAACAGACCGTTTGTGGTCCTGGTTGTTTTCAAGCTTGAATCTCTTATTGATCCTACCACAAACGCTGATTTTCGCGGCCTCTCTCTTTTCATTTACCATGTCATTTCTTCGTTTCGTCAAAATACCTCGTTCTTCGCCAGTTTTCCTTTGACGCTTTTCATTGTCGTTTAGATTTTTTTGAGAAACTCTCTCTTGATCATCTGTTTAACGTCCGACGAATGACTTCAAACATCGCCAGGTAATCTTGAACTTTAGTGTGTTAAATTCATAGCTTAGAATTCAGAGACATGAAAGCCTCCACATTTGCAGAACCTGCACTTGTAAGTAAAACAAGTCATTTTAGATCCCTTTGGAGTCACGGAATGAACTGTGCCTTTGTGTACGATTGCATTTCGTTTACATGCGTCAAAGACCGAATTATCCGTGAAGTGCGACAGGGGATGCAACTCTGTCATGTAAATGATGTCGCTTGGTTGAAAACGTAAGCTTTTTGGTGTCATTTTCGTCTATCAAACAACCAAATAATTAATTATGCTTAAGTTTGGAGCTCAATCCGTCAATTAATTTCACGACAAATGTTCTTTGGCTTGTTTACAGGGACTTGTATCAAAAATAAGTAAAGAATGCCACTGAATTCTGAGCTATGAATTTAACACACTAAAGTTCAAGATAACCCATCGCGAAATCTCAACATTGTTGCTCAAACGCGTGTACAAAGTGAAAGTTCGAAGCTTGGACTGCTAGTGCTGGAAAATAGGTAGTCACGTAAGTAAAGCGACATGCGAGAAACATGGCAGCCAAACATGGCGTCCAGACGAAAAACGCGTGAGCCTCTTTGCTTGGTACTATATGTACTTGTCTCCGAAAACCCTCGAAAACCTCCAAAAACCTCATCAGAAATTAAGAAATTCGTCCTTAGATCGTGTTTTGTTACATATTTGTTTGAAATTATAACTTAAATCTGCAACTTTCACTGTTCATGGCTTTATTTTCGTGTTTGTGCGAGGATTTACGATGGAGCGAAAACACTAATCACATGACGTCATCAATACTTGTGCATTGAAATCGATGCATCTACTTCTTCGAAAATCCGGCTCTGAACACAAAAATAAGGGTGCAAATAGCATTATTCAGGCATGACTTCTAATAGACATGTCAAAAACTTCAATTTAAAGTTAGATTTAGATGGGGTTTTCGGAGTCAAGTAGTACTCTCTTTGCTCGCCAGCCATTCCTGTTTAACAGCATTGCATTCGCGGTTTTGTGGTCAGCCAAGCAAGCGGGTGAAGACGAATTTTGAATTCGCCCAACGCAATTTGAACCTGCCTCCGGCGGTTGGACGGGTGTTAATGTACAGCCCATATATAAATATACATATAGCATGACTTCCCTTCTTTGTCTCTGTTATTCTAGTGAGAAAATATCCAGCAATATTTCTCCGTAGGCCTAAAGTTCGGCCATGACCTAGGCAAAATAACTTACGCAGCCGCAGAAACAAGAAAAAGGAAATCTTTTATGAAATGATTGGGAGCCACGCAAATTTGACCTCTTGATTCCGACCATGAACCCGCTGTTGATAATCTGGAAGGTCGTACCAGAAATGCAAATCTATCTCTGGCCGATTCATAGATTCAACCTACAAACTGCGACCTCAACTGTGATCAGATGGCCAAGCAATGCGTGAAATCTTTTATTCTAAAGCCTTATGGCTCGTTTCGACAAGCATTAAACAGATGAAATTAACCACATGCAGTTTATTTCTTCAGAAAATTGCAAACGCATCAATACAGCCTTCCTGTTGGGTTCGGTGCTTTGTACAGAAATGTCTTACACACGATAGATTCGCTGATTTGTCTTACGAAGCCGTCATCAACACGAACACAGCGATTGCAGAAGCAAACTCTGTACCTACACGACCGAGACACAAGACTGATTATTTCACAGCTGCAATGCGAACAGAGAACTAAAAGACGTTTTGGGTAAGCTTACTCACGTCAAGTCTGCACTGACAAGCTAGGAACAGACGAAAAAGTCCGAACAAAAGTAAATGACGTCAAAGTCTCTTTTGTTTTGCGTGTAACTTTGTCATGACGTCTTTTTTTGACAGTATGCGCGACAAATTTTTCGCTTCCGGTGTCATTTTAGATCGACTGAAAAGCAACTCAAAAGAAGTAGCTGAGCCTGTGTCTTGAAATCAATCACTTGTTACTTTCGAAGAAAAGTTAAAAACAGATTTACACTCTTTGAAAGAATGCCCTTAAATGCACTTACGGTGAGTCCTCAATCTCTAGATTGATGACTTTATCCCGGGTTATACTTTGATCAGTGTTGCAATCGGCTCCAAAAGGGTTTGAGTTTTCAGTAGGCTGTCTGTGAAGAGTTCTTTCTAGATCTATTTCTAACCCCACAAATTCTGAGAATGGGTATGGAAAATATAAAATTTCGGAAAAATCTTATGTCTGGGTACGTACATGTGCTAACAAGGAGGACGAGAGCAAAGGTGAAGTCCGGATCACTGGAGGCCACAGTACAGATCTTGTAGAGCGTGAAGCCAAAGGTTGCCAGCACTGTTGCCAGGGAAACAAAAATGTACACACGTTCCTTCACCTCCACATCTTGGAACTGCCTTGCCTGGTGAAATACAACAAACAACAAAAATCAAAAAAATCAGTCCTTCAAAAATGAGGCTCGATTCAGCATATTTGAGTATTAACACTCAAAAAACTACCATGTCCAATTGATATGAGATCATTAACGCCCCTTGTTATAAGTCAGATTCTATCTTTCTCCCACGCGCATTCTTTTCACACACACACACAAATGTACACTGATTATTATTTTGTTGATGAATTAAATATAATTTTAATTCTGTTCTCCCTCTGTTACATATATAAACTTGCCACTTATTCAATATATTCATGCACATAAAACTGCGTGATCTTTGTATGTCAAAAGTTTTGTCTTTCAATATAACATATAGGCCTATATATATATAATATATCTAATCTAGGCTACTACCTCTCTCTCTCTCCACGCGGGAAAAACGCTCAAATTCTGCATTTAAAACCCCTTACAATGCAAAGCCATATCATCAGAGCTGAATAACAAGTTTTAAAAAATCCGAAGCTGTACCGCGATATCGATTTGCGGCTGACATCGTCACTTGATCATGAAATGAAGAATGCATGTCCGGTATCGAAACTAGATTCAACTTCCGCCTTCCGCAAAAACATGATGTGGATCCTAACTCGATCAGCTTGTAACAATCTCTGTCTACACAAAGACATTTTGGAGCAATGGTAGTTACCTTTCCAAGAAGTGTGTCTTGAAGTTTTGGGGGTTGTGGAATCCCGAGATCTGCGAAAGAAACGGGTCCCGGCTGACTCGTATCCTCCCCTCCGGAATCAGCCATGTTGTGAACTTCAAGTGCGCCATACGCATGTGTGACAAAAGAAACATATCCGGTAGAATCGTCCATGGCGGCTGCACTTCTGTTATGACAAGGACGTCTGCTAGTCTTGGGTTGAACAATGTGACCTGCACATGGCGGTGTTACTCTCTTGGTGAAAGATCATGTATTTTCAATGGATTTTAAGGAGCCCATATGCTCAAGAGTTGGTTTGATCAGAGTAAGGACAAACAAAACATTGTTTAGGTTCTACTTTCGTTATCGAGAGAGGTTGACAATGTTTTTGAGGAATTTGAGACATGCCCGTACAACTCGTCTGTGGGATTCAAGAACTGCTTTCCTCGCGGATACGAACTTTTATATATTCAGAATGTGGTCGTCTGACACCAAGGGCGATTCAGATAGCCAACAAAACATTACAGCAACAACCGAGGAACCGTCGGCAATAACAGAGGTCAACATCAGCTTGACCCAAACAACGAGTGGTGAAACAAGTGACGAAACAGCTGCAGAAGGAGATCAACGCAAGCGTGAACTTCAAGCCATGTCAGTGGAATTCATTGAGTCAGTAGACGAAGCCTCTCTTTCACCGCAACAGCTTGCTATCCACAAAGCCCATGTGAATGCCCTAAAGGTAAAAGATCCGACCTATTTAGCTATTGCTATGGCTGTGTGGTGGGAGGGCTCAGGGGGTGGTGGGTGGTCAGCAGGCGGTACAGGGTTGTTGCGGGAGGGGAAGGACACAGCATGGGTGTCGGGGGGGGGGGGGGAGTCTTAGTTGGGGGAGGGGGCAAGCATCAAATTTGAGTAACTTGAAACTGAAAGACATCAACTGATCAAGTGAATACCAAATTGAATGTAAGGCCTATCATCTTTACCACCATTTCATGCACCTGGACTGGTACTTGTAGCTAGTATAGTTGGGGCACACCGGTAACATTTACAAACGAACAAGTGAGGAAACTGGTCTTCAAACTTTTCTTGGAACCTTTCTGAGAGGTCTGTCACCCTCTGTTCATATTAGCCATCAGCTTGGAAAGCACATTACAAAGAGGAATCTGTGCTGTAGTCAGATGCAGACTAAAACATCTGACTCTCATATTTTTCTGCGAACGCCAAGAAGAAGAAGACTCTCATATTTTAAGTTATAATGCTTGTTTTCCGGTGGGAAACAAAATCTTTTTTTTTAAACTATAAAAGCCAGTATGCAGGTACATACTGTGAAACATACACAAAAATAAATAATGATCACAGGACTGTATACTCACATTCACAATTGTTGGTGGTGTTTGGATTATGAATCAAGTATCACATGTTTTATGTTCAAGTTCAACTGCTGATTTTCTATAATACTTATATTTTCTCTGCACATACATGCACTCTTGAGAACCTATATTAATTCTAAAATCATTCAATGATAATGTTCTTTCAAGTTTAGCCCATGACGTTTGCAAGAGAACTAAAGCTCAAATGTCTAAACTTGCAAATATTGCAAGGGGTTTGAAACTAAGAGATAAGAACTTCAACTGTCTTGCCTGAAGATTTGGGTCAGTGTATGTTTACGGCTTCCATTTAAAGATTAGCTAAGTGCAAAAAACAGGTGCCCGTTAACAGATAGATCTATAGATAAAAAGGGAGAAGAATCAGAATGAATTGCATTATATGCAATCCATCTCCAGTTGTTTCACCGACATCAAGAACTGGATGACTGAGAACAAGTTGAAGCTGAACAGTGAGAAGACGGAGGCCCTTCTCGTTGGAACACGACAGAAGATTGCTTCCCTCACTGTGACCGACCTCCAGCTGGATGACGCGACTGTTCCATTCTCCCCTGCTGTCATGAGCCTTGGCGTCTTTCTCGACTCCACTCTCTCCATGCAGACACACATCTCCTTCATCATCAAGACCTGCTTTTTCCACCTACGACGCATCGCCTCCATCCGTCGCTACCTCACCCACGACGCCTGTGTCAAGCTAGTTGTCTCCCTCATCTTCAGTCATCTGGACTACTGCAACTCCCTTCTGGCTGGCCTCCCCGCCTCATCCATTCATGGCCTACAACGAGTCCAGAACGCTGCTGCCAGGCTGACGTTGAGGAAGACGAAGCGAGACCACATCACCCCCCTACTTCGCTCCTTGCACTGGCTCCCTGTCAACACCCGAATCTCCTACAAACTGTCCACTCTGGTCTACAAGTGTCTCAACGACTCTGCTCCCGAGTACCTTCAATCCTCCCTGGACCTGTACACCCAGCCCTCCGACCGTCCCCTTCGTTCCGCTGCTGACCCACTCCACCTTCACATCCCTCGCTCGAAACTCGCATCTGCTGGTCAGCGTGCATTCTCCTCCGCGGGCCCCTCCGTCTGGAACTCCCTGCCGCTTGAGCTTCGCCAGAGCCCCTCTCTTGACGCGTTCAAGAGTAGGTTGAAGACTCAGTTCTTCCCGTAGCTGGCTGCGACTTTCATGTTCGACGTGATGTGTTGTGCCCCAAAAGACATTCTTGTGCTGTGCTCTGTGAGAGGTGTTTTCTTTGTGTTTAACATTATTTTGTTTGGACCTAGCTATTGATGTGTACATTGTTGTTAAACAGTTGTTTGTTGTATGTTTATCAGAGTTTGCTAGTGTGTGATAGGGTTCGTGTCCGTCTGTAGATGTTAGTTTCTTTGTTAGTCCTGTGTTGACAACTCTTCGACAAGCGCTTAGAACTGTACCCACGGAATACGCGCTATATAAGCTTCATATTGATTGATTGATTGATTATATCCATTATAATTGAGCCTTTCTGACACCATTTGCTTTGCATATTTTTTGGTGGACCATTTGAGTCTGCTTATAGGGCTTTAACAAATTTGTTCTCCAGTTTTCTGACGGACTCAATTGGTTCCTACAGAATGTTTTTTTCACCCTTCCAAAAAATAGAAATTTAAAAAAACATGAAACTCCATTTGCAGACTACATGTAGAAGGGATTTTAGCGGGGTCGGCCCGCTATTGCGCGGGCCGCTATTGCGCGGGGCCGCTATTGCGCGAATCTTTAGGGTTAGGGTTAGGGTTAGATTCGCGCAATAGCGGCCCCGCGCAGTAGCGGACCCGCGCAATAGCGGCCCAGCCCCATTTTAGCTACCCTTCTCTGAAATCTATAGTGGACACAAATTGCACAAGTTCCAGCCAAATGAAGGCCTTTGTGAAGCAAAAAAACATACAGGTTACTAAAAAATGAAAATGAATAATCGACCAATTAATACTTTTGGCATTGTCACTGGAAACAAACATTTTTTTTCAGCCTTGTTATTTACTATATATTCACTCACCTTCCTTTTTCTTTTTCTCAAGGCCGGAGAAATGTTCTACAAAGACCCTCTTACAGGCTACGATGTCATGTCAAAACTGGCACATCTACACAGGGGAGACTGCTGTGGCAACGCTTGCAGACATGTAAACAAGAAAGAGAGAGAGCGAGAGAGAGAACGAGAGAGAGAGAGAGAGAGAGAGAGAGAGAGATGATGATGATGATGATGATGATGGAACTTTATTTTCCAAGGATGGAGGTTTAAGGCTACGCCTTTATTAACAACCTGTCCTTAAATCTAATACAAAATTCTAATAAATGATAAACGAGTAGAAAAAACGGATTATAATTGTGTAAATGAATGATGATGATGATGATGACAAAAAAATCGTAAAATCACATAATACACATAATACATGTAATACAAAATAATTTCGAATTCACAAAACTTTGCCAAGTATTGACAACTACTATATATATGTTAAAGACCAGTATTGCCATCTAAGGTAGACATGTAATTATTATGCAGTGCTTGTTTAGTGAGGCTAAAGATCATATTACAGATGAAGTAAAATCCACACCATAGAGCCAAGAAGGCCTGACTAGTTTTGAACAAATCGATCCAGGGTATTGGTGGTAGAAAATGTATAGACCTGTGTCTTTCAGTGACTCTGTGAAACAGGTCCTGAATATAGCTAGTTGGGCACTTCGCCATTATAAACTTTATACATCATTACAGCCTTATAAATCTGTAACTGTTTAACTAGAGGAAGGTCATTCAGATTCTTTAACTTCAAATCAGCTGACAAGTGTGGACTTTTTAACATGAGTTTAGCTGCCCGACAATGTAGAGGGTTTAATTTTTGTATGTGAACATCAGATGCCATCCCAAAGAGTTGATGCGTAATTAATGTGGGATAAGATGTGGAAGAGAGAGAGAGAGGGGGGGGGGGGGGGGAGGGGGGGGAAGGATGAGAACTAAAATCTGATTATTCAGAATGTTGTTCTTGTTGTTCTCGTTATTATATTGGTACATTTTGACTATATTGGCACATTTTCATAATGGCGTGTGTGTGACACAGTGTATGCTTACATCAAGGCAAGTTTGTCTTTAGCCATCATTGCACTGGCTGTACATAAATTTATCTTTATGAGTCTGTCAGTGTGTTTGTATGTTTGCATATCATGACATCATAAATGTCTGCTTGGAAAATGTTACAGTCAGTTTGACAATTTAGTAAAGCTGTTCCCTCTCTTATAGAAAAAAATCTGTTCATGCTTTGCTTGCGGTGTTTGTTTGGTATCAAGAACATATACATCTTGAACACACGGCCAGTACAACTGGCCTTGACACGGAACGATTCAAGGGGGGCAATCTCAGTCATCTGAAAGAGGGAAATCCAAACGCAATCCGCCTTGTTCGATTTTATGGGCTTGGACGATAGAGAAAAATAAGAAAAGCAAAAGCTGGAGTCCAGTCTGGACGAAACTGCAATCAAGAACGCAGAATTGATTTTTTCTGAGTTTTTTTTAGCCGTAAGCGCCATTTCTCATTTCGAATTTCTCAGTAACTGCTGTTCACAATGCGGCCGCAGTGAAACCAACAAAGGGACCTCACTCTGGAAGAGTTTCCTGCTCCGATAAACATGGCGCTTACGGCTAAAAAAAACTCAGAAAAAATCAATTCTGCGTTCTTGATAGCAGTTTTGTCCAGACTGGACTCCAGATTTTGCTTTTCTTATTTTTCTCTATCGTCCAAGCCCATAAAATCGAACAAGGCGGATTGCGTTTGGATTTCCCTCTTTCAGATGACTGAGATTGCCCCCCTTGAATCGTTCCGTGTCAAGGCCAGTTGTACTGGCCGTGTGTTCAAGATGGAACATATGTGAACAGCTCAGATCATGGGTCAATAAAGTGTTACACAGATGGTCAAAATTAAAGTACAAGATATTGCACTGGAAGTGGTACTACACTGTTGCTTAGTGTCTGTATGAAGCTACAAGGTGAAAATAGAAAAAGAAAAACACGATTCTTGACTTTGATGGGCTTTTTCTGCTCGTAAACACACATTCTTCTGCTCACCACAGCATGCCCCATTATTGAGTTTAAAACACCAATTAAATTTGTTTTGAATAAAACTCACAATTTTACAATAAGAATTTAGAGACCTGAATCAATTAGGTATATCATACTTAGTTTGACTTTTGCAAAACTAAGTAATTACACATTTAATTGAATCAGTCAGACAGACGGAGACATAGAGAGACAGACAAAGGGCAAACACAAATCTGAGAAAGAAACCCCTTTAAAAATGTTACCATGTTTGAAATGAAACATCGCAAGGTGAAGCCATAATTCATCACCTTTCAGTATGACGTCATGAGCGTGTTCCACACTTGAAATGACGTGCTTTTATCATGTTGTCAGCTGCACGGAGCTTGGAAGTATAATTTCCATTCAACGATCCGAGTTTGTTAAGTTTGAGCTTATTTTCAACGTCAAACACCATGCAACTATATATATTTGGAATCAGAAAATGATAAGGAATAGATAGAAGTTGTTTTTAAGTGTCTTTTTTCATAAATAAAGATAGTGGTTATTTATCGGTTTTCTTCATTTTAAAGCATAATTATCAATACAAAACAACAAAACTAACTAGTTTTAGATACAGGACGCAATACAGGAATACACCAATATAAATTTTCTGTTTCAAATATTAGTTTTTAAAAATTTGAAAAAATGACATATTTCGAACAAACATTTCAATAACAAAACTTTAAGTGACCAAGCTGAAATGCAATCCCATAATTCGGCCTAGATCTGAGATTGTGTGATAAGAAATTCGATCAAATTGATGAAAAACTGTATCTGTGAAAGTGCTGCCTCGACCTTTTGGCAAACAGTAAAATATGACGTCATCAAACTGTCCTATCAATAAACGGAAAAACCTTCTATGAGAAAATCCAGTAAAAAATATCCATATCAAATTTCATAAAGATCCACTCAGTAGTTTTTGAGATATGATCTGCAGTGTGAAAAAAACCAATCTCACGCCCATAACGCAAACTCATTTGGTCGTGTTCTGCCGATACTATAATGTTTTTCTTTCCTAAAACACACTATAATAGTAGCCCTTCCCAATGTCTATGCTAAAACTGACTTGTCTATGTTGTCAATGATTTTGCTACAGTGTGAGAACAAAAAGTCTAACAAATCTCACGCCCATAACGCTGTGACACGAAAACTCATTTGGTCGTGTTCTGCCGATACTATAATGTTTTTCTTTCTTAAAACACACTATAATAGTAGTCCTTCCCAAATGCAATGCTAAAAATGACTGGTCTGTGTTGTCAATGATTTTCTGCGAGAATGCGATCTATCTGTTTGTCGCAAAGACCGTGTGACACGAAAGTTATGAGCGGAAGACAAATCTGCTGAGTGCAATTACGTTTCAGAAGAGAGTTGGTTAAAACAGTTTATCACTCAGACACGCAAAGGAACACTATAACTTTATTATTCAGGCCATATTTGCTTTCCTTTGTCATGTATGAAAGTACTGGCACTTGGTTGAAGAAAGTGACCTGTCGCTGTGCAACAAATTTGTCGCCATTTTCCGCCGTGTTTTGTAAATAAAACGTGTTTACTACCCACACATACAAAACGATGTTGTTGGTTCTTTTTATTTTCTTATTGTTTGATTCATGCTTAGCAGTTTAGTATGCTTTGTTTTCTTCTGAATTCAATGGATGGCTATAAAATAAGCATTTACATGTGAAGGTGTTAAAATTACCCATGATCTGAGCTGTTCACATATACAGGATAGTAAAAAAAAAAACGCCATATTTTCTTTTTTTCTAATTTTTGACTGCGACAGACCAATTTCTACCTAAATGTGCAAGATATAATTTGCCATCATTCTGCTATTGTTTGGTGAAGAAATTTTATAAATCTCTCTTTGCAGTCAAAAATGAGATCAAAAAGAAAATAGGGCGCTTTTTTTGTACCACCCTGTACATTGTATATATGCAAGGAAACTGTAGTCTGTTTCAAAGCAAGTTCTTACATTAGCAGTGCACTCTTTAGTAACTTTTCTTTTACTTGCAGTGTCCATTCGGTATGAAAAACGCCCCAGAAGAGCTGCAGCAGAAGAGAATCTACAATTCTGCTTATTATGAAGAGCCTGCATCCTAACAACACTTCAGTGAACCGACTCATAACTTTCTCTGGCATTTTCTGACATATTTATAGAGAACTCTAAAAGGTGTATAGATTATGTGTCCAGATGATGTGAGTTGTGTACGACCCATACTTTAGCAGAAGGATTCAACGTAAAAAGTATGGGTTGTACATGACCCATGCCATCCAAATAGGGATAACCTCTTTACCACCAGCTCTTTGCAGAGTATGGGTTATACACGACCCACGCCATCTGAATAGGGATAAACATAATACAAATTTTCTTTATGTAGCCAAGTGCAAGACTGGCTACTAAATCGTTAAAATGTTTTGAATATCATTTGTGTTTTGTGTACTTTCTGTTGATCGCTTTATGTTTTGTGTAATGTCAATATCTGTTCCAAGTTAACTTTTGAGATGCACATGTCCAACCACCTGTTGATTGTAAATGCGCTTAGTCGTCTGTGTCCATCACCTTAATGCTTGTCTTTGATGCTTTTCAAGTGCCGCCTCTCCTTACGAGAGACAGGTAACTCAGGCCAGCAGGTGGTCAGTTACACAACTTTATGGCAGAGCCAGGGGTAGCCTCCGGTTCTTGTGATGTTTGATGCACTCAGATCAAGCCTCGTTGAGAGGGTGTTAGAATGCCACTTTTCTCGTTCAGGTTGCGTGTTCAGCCGTGTGTGTTTGTAAGATTGTGATTTGTTTACTTGCCTTGACCATTGAGATGTGATGTCTGTCTTGTTAGCTAACAGTTTCTATGTACATCTTAACATGTGAGATTTTTGGCAGAACTGTTGAGAGAGAACTGCCCAGAACAGAAATAGAGAGAAGATAGACTTAATTTGTACCCTGTTTTCATATAACGCATGATGTAGACTGCATTTTTACTTCTTGTGTGGCCACCCGGCCATTGGTTGGGTTGGCAAGGAAAGGAACAGGAATTAGAGAGAAATATGAACCGACAGTCTAGGTTTTCACGAGTTTCATGTTCCATTAAGTGATTCGTGGGTCTGTGCCAGTGAACTCTTCTCTATTCCACTCTACATGTGTGTAAAATCCAAGACGAGAGCAAGTGTTGTTTCGTTCAGTGCAAGACACATGGTGTTCTCCTTACCTTTGGGGTCTACTTCTTACTAGGTGCATATATTCACCTACCTACGTCAATGTATTTCCTCCTCCTTCTAGCCCATCACATTTAGTTCCATTTGGGTCGCACAAATTGGTTGATGGGAGCGTCCTATGGTGTTTGAGGTTTACATGAAGTTATAATCAAAAACTCCCAATAGTTTCAGAGAAACAGACAATTTTGTGAGGCTCTGGGTCGTCCACGACCAAGGAAGCTTGGTGAAGGTTAAAAGTACCAACAGTCTCCTATAACTCATTGTTTCAGCCACCACAAATCTGGGCAGTCTTTTACATGGAATAAGAGCATCCTTCAACTTGAACACATTACAATATTCAACGGCCTGGCTATTTTATGTGCAGATTGGGACATTTTTTGGGGGAATATAGAGACATGGGAGGGATTCTTCCGGTAATGCCGGAAATCCGGATTCGATTATGGCCTCTTTTTTTCTCTTTCTTTTTTGTTTGTTTTTGTTGTTGGTTCAGTTGAGGTTCAGGATTCATGACATTTTTCAGTCCCACCCATGCGGAAGGTGGCGGGTTCTAATCCTGGGTGAGAATCTCCCGAGTCAACTTATGTGCAGACCTGCTAGTGCCGTATCCCCCTTTGTGTGTACATGCAAGCGCAAGACCAAGTGCACGCGGAAAAGACCCTGTCAGAGTTCGAAACCCGAAAATACCCAGCATGCTTCCCCCATAAGCGGCGTATGCATGGTTGCCTGAATGGCTGGGTAAAAACAGAAATACACGTGAAAGATCGTGGGAGTTTCAACCCATGAACAAAGAAGAAGATTCCATTATAAAAGCCTGGAAAAATCTGTGGTGGTGAACATGATCGCTTACATAACCTTCACCGGATCACGCTTTGGACTACAAAGTCTGAGTGATGTGGGTCGTGTACGATCCATACATTTAAAGAAGGATTCAACCTTAAAATAAAAGGGTCGTACTACGACCCACGCCATCTGATTAGGGATAAACTCTTTATCACTACTTTGCAGAGTATGGGTCGTACAGGACCCACGCCATCCGAATAGAGATAAACATTGTAAAATCCTTGTTTAATTCCACATGGTGTCAGTGCCAAGACAAATGTCAAGATTTTGTGTCCTACTTTTATGCCGATAATTAAACCCCATGTATACTTGGAGGCTAAATTGTGACCACCGTCCCCACCTACCCCCCTCCCCTCCCCCAACCTCAGTTACCCCCCCCCCCCCCCTTCCATATCCCCTGTCTTTTCAACAACCCACCCTACTGTCTATGTCTGTGTCTTGTCTAGGTATGTACGTGTGTATGCGCTTTGTTGATAAACTCGGTGTATGATGTATGTTATGCTGTGTTTATGTGTATATAAAGGAAATAAAATGTAAAAAAAAACCAAAAAAAAAAAAAAGATTTTGTGTCCGCTTCAGACACTTGAATGAATTACAATACTAAATTAAAACAAGTCGCGTAAGGCGAAATTACTACATTTAGTCAAGCTGTGGAACTCACAGAATGAAACTGAACGCACTGCATGTTTTCACAATGACCGTAGTCCGCCGCTAGTGCAAAAGGCAGTGAAAGTGACGAGCCTGTTTAGCGCGGTAGCGGTTGCACTGTGGTTTACTGTACCTCTCTTCGTTTTAACTTTCTGAGTGTGTTTTTAATCCAAACATATCATATCTATATGTTTTTGGAATCAGGAACCGACAAGGAATAAGATGAAATTGTTTTTAAAACGATTTCGGAAATTTAATTTTAATCATAATTTTTATATTTTTAATTTTCAGAGCTTGTTTTTAATCCGAATATAACATATTTATATGTTTTTGGAATCAGAACATGATAAAGAATAAAATAAAAGTAATTTTGGATCATTTTATAAAAAAATAATTTTAATTACAATTTTCAGATTTTTAATGACCAAAGTCATCAATTAATTTTTAAGCCACCATGCTGAAATGCAATACTGAAGTCCGGCCTTCGTCGAAGATTGCTTGGCAAAAATTTCAATCAATTTGATTGAAAAATGAAGGTGTGACAGTGCCGCCTCAACTTTTACAAAAAGCCGGATACGTCATAAAAGACATTTATCGAAAAAACGAAAAAACCGTCTGGGGATATCATACCCAGGAACTCTCATGTAAAATTTCATAAAGATCGGTCCAGTAGTTTACTCTGAATCGCTCTACACACACACACACACGCACAGACACACACACACACACACACACATACACCACGACCCTCGTCTCGATTCCCCCTCTATGTTAAAACATTTAGTCAAAACTTGACTAAATGTAAAAAGCACAAATGGTAGGCAAAAGCTTTCAAATACTGTATAAAGACAAATTTGCTGTATGGATGTTAATTGTCACTGCATGCATGCAGTGACAGATCGGGCTGTTGAATACTTAGTGCAAAGTTGGTGTGAGATGTTTGATTTCATCAGCCCTGTACATTCCAAGGACATAATAATATCAATTTACTTTTATGTATAATATTTACATATATATAGACACTTATGATCACTGTTTGCAATTATTGGTAAAAGTTTGCCAAACAGTTTCCTCTAAGAATTAAAAATGACTGTTGAAATGAAACTTTTTGTAGTTTACCAAAGGCATGGGTGGGAACCCAAAATGTTGCCAGGACTGAACATTTTGGAAGGTCCAGGGGCCGCTAAGGCTCCGGCGGGGTGCAGGGGCAGCGTCTTTGCTAGGGGATGTAGGGGGGCAGCGCCCCCCCGGCGAAAATGAATTTTAGCAATTTAGGTGGCCTCTCCTGACTCTAAATCTTAGAACAAACAAGCTTGTTAGAGATGCATAATATATAAATCTTGAAAACTTGAAGGTATTTGTTATTAAAACTGACCAGCTGAAAATGAATTTTAGCAATTCAAGAGGGGTTATTTGAGCCTCTCCTGGCTTTAAAACTGAAAACAGCACACACACATTTAAAAAATTTTTTTTTTAGAGGGTTCAATCAAATTGCTTATATCGCGCGTATTCCGTGGGTACAGTTCTAAGCGCAGGGATTTATTTTTTATTTTTTTATTTTTTTTATGCAATTTATATCGCGCACATATTCAAGGCGCAGGGATTTATTTATGCCGTGTGAGATGGAATGTTTTTTACACAATACATCACGCATTCACATCGGCCAGCAGATCGCAGCCATTTTGGCGCATATCCTACTTTTCACGGCCTATTATTCCAAGTCACACGGGTATTTTGGTGGACATTTTTATCTATGCCTATACAATTTTGCCAGGAAAGACCCTTTTGTCAATCGTGGGATCTTTAACGTGCACACCCCAATGTAGTGTACACGAAGGGACCTCGGTTTTTCGTCTCATCCGAAAGACTAGCACTTGACAAGGGCGGATCAATTCACTTTGGAGGGGGGGGGTTACAAAATGACTGCGAAGATACAAGTAAGCCTCTAGGGGGGTCCGGGGGCATGCCCCCCCGGAAATTTTTTTTATCCAAAGAAGCAAAATAGAGCTATCTGGTGCATCCTGAGCCAATAAATTACCTCTTTTTTGGGGGGGTGGGGGGGGGGGGTTACGTAACCCGTGTAACCCCCCCAGATCCGCCCTTGCTTGAACCCACCACCTAGGTTAGGAAAGGGGGGAGAAAATTGCTAACGCCCTGACCCAGGGTCGAACTCGCAACCTCTCGCTTCCGAGCGCAAGTGCGTTACCACTCGGCCACCCAGCCCAGGGTTGGGGGTGAATGCACAAAATCAAAAACCTCTATACTTGAAGATGTTTGGTTGCATCACTCTGGCTAGGGTGTCTACTTAAAAACAAGTGGTAAACAAATTTCAAGAAGGGTTTTAGATTTTAGCCTCTCCTTGCTTAAACCAAAACTTAAAATTGGAGCTGCACAAAATTAAGAAATCTTGTAAACTTGAAGGTATTTCATCACCTAGTTTTGTCTTTGGTTTACCACATTAAAGGAAAATTGCCATGCTAACAAAAAGTTAGGCAAACACAAGACATTGAACAGTCACCTCCCTTGTATTACACATTTTTACTTGTAGCTTATGATTTTATCATTGCAGGTGGTATATATTATCAAATAATTGTTGAACCATAGCTTGAACCAAATGAGAAACAAGTTTCAAGTCATTTTGTTTCAATTGAACACCTTCAAAAGGGCTAACTGCTCAGGTTAAAAAAGAAGGTTTAGACAAAAACAGAAACCCCCAGAGTTATATCCCTTGCTAATGCTATACACGGATGCTGCTTTTCATCATTTCAGGAGTTATATTCTAAAAGGATTGTTGAATCATAGCTTGAATTAAAAGAGAAATATGTTTCAATTAAGTTTGTCTCACTTGCTAACTTTCTTAAGGACTCAATGTATCAGAAGCTAAATACCACTTGCTCATAGATGAGGAACTAGAAAGAATACCCGCTTCGCCGGGTAGCCGGCTTCGCCGGGAAGAAGTAGAACCGAATACCCGGCTGTGCCGGGGACCCGGCTTTGCCGGGTGTACGCCGGCACACGAAGGACGGGAGATAAACGCGCAAAACACTGGAGAAGATAAGGAAGAGTTACTCCCTTTGGACGACGTCAAATCTAACCGAGTGCCGAAACACCACAATTACCTTTGAAGGCGAAGTCGTCTCAAACGGGATTGAGAATATTAGAGCTTATTTGTAAGCCCTATAATAACTGTTATGGCTTCTGAAAGGAAGGCCTGAACATACGGCGAGATAAACGCCGCCAGGCCCCATCACAAACAGAACTCTACAATCCACAGGTGTTGCCTACACACACACACACACACACACACACAGAAGCCGTATATATCTATCTATATATATATAAATAGATAGAGATAGATGACAGTGGATTTTTTGATAAATAGATTCGACCTTTGCACTTTTACAGTGAGGACAACTTACAGGTACATGCAAGGAAAGCCGCGTTCTGGACAGTGCAGTCACCTTCTAAAAATAGTAACGTAGTAACGGGAATATGGATTGACACCACACGAAGGAAGGGAGATAAACGCTGAAAACACTGGAGAAGATAAGGAAGAGTTACTGGGAATGGATCCAGAGAAAAACCAAAATCGGTTCAGCGCTGTGCGCTGAGAGCATGTGTTGAAAATTCTCATCGACCAGGTTCTGTGCGGGGTCTACCTGAATATGCCCACCAAATTTGAAGCAGATCCATCGAGAACTTTGGCCGTGCATCGCGGACACACACACAGACAGACAGACACAAGTCGTACATATATATAGATAGATGCAAGTCCACACCACTGAAGGTCTCTGAATCCCTGCAAGATGTGGGCGAGCCGAGTTTTCAAATAAATAGCAACTATGATTCTTTCTTTCTTTATTTGGTGTTTAACGTTGTTTTCAACCACGAAGGGTTATATTGCGACGGGGAAAGGGGGAAGATGGGATAGAGCCACTTGTCAATTGTTTCTTGTTCACAAAAGCACTAATCGAAAATTTTATTGGTAAATTTTCATTTGATTAATATACTTACCCAATTCACATATAGCAATTTACTTCAGTTTAGTGCTAGAACGCTGAAACTACGATCCACCCTGGTAGGGGGAGTAACCCTAAAAATAGAACGGCCTTGAACAGTCACATGACCATCTCTGACCAATGGTTACTCTCTACATGCATTGCGCATGCGCACTCTCGCCGCCAATTGTTCTTCATTCGCTCGAAGCGCCCCTTTTATTTTTAGGGGATCTAAAGCGGGGTAGGCGGGAGGGACTTCAGTATGTGAATTGGGTAAGTATATTAATCAAATGAAAATTTACCAATAAAATTTTCGATTAAATTACATATCTTATCCCAATTCACATATAGCAGATTGCTAATTAAGGTGGTGGGGTGCTCACCTATGAACTAGGCAACAACTGCCCTGCTGCTACCATCGCTGGTAGCGCCTTGGAACTGTCCTGCCGCACACTGGAAATGTCGCGCAGGTAATAGTTGATGAAGACATCTTCCGATCTCCAGTACGCAGACTGGAGGACCTCGGATAACCTCCCTGATCTTAGCACAGCTAAGGAGGATGCCCAGGATCTAGCCTCATGCGACCTTGCCGACGTTAGAGGGAGAACTGACTGCCCCCCCCCCCCCCTTTCTTTTTGTGCCACCAATCATACGCCTGTTTGATCAGCGTTGAGACCCATTTCGCAAGAGTTACCTTAGATATGTCTTTGTCTCTAGCTGTGTTCAGAGATAAGAAAAGAAGTTTCTGCTGACTCGCTCTGAAAGGAGCCGTACGGGACAAATAACTGCTAAGAGCTCGAACCGGGCAGTTAGACAAATCGGGGTCTCCTGGTGCCAGAATTCTGCTAAGAGGAAGAACTCTGATTATAGGAGAAACTTGATCAGGCTTCTGGTTTTTGGCTAGAAAATCCGGCCGAAAACGTAAAGAAATAGAACCATCTTTTTCAAAAGCTATATCTCTAGCTAAGCCTGAAAGAGCATGAATTTCACTGCCTCTTCTTGCAGTGGCCAAAAGAACAAGCAAAAGTGTCTTACGAGTAAGATTAACTAAACTTGCTGATTGCAAAGGTTCAAAGTCTTGCAATCTTAAGAATTCTAGAATAAGGAAGAGATCCCAAGCAGGAACTGGGGCTCTAATTCTAGCAAAACCTATCGACGCACCTTTTAGGACACTAGCGATAACACCGCTGAGGTTAATGTTGTGACCCAACTGCCTCAACGTAGCCGATATGGCAGAACGCCTAACTCGAAGAGACGATGGGGAGCTGCCCTGATTTGCTAACCATGACAAGTGATTAGCTACCTGCATAGAACGCGGAGAGACAGAACTGACCTGATTCTCCGCGCACCATTTAACCCAAGCTGTCCAATGTGAAGCGTACACTGAGCTCGTAGACTTCCTGTGCGCTTTTTGAACCAAATCCAGTGTCCTCTTTGAAGCACCTGACAGATGCAGGGATCTTCTCACAGTCTCCATGCGTGAAGGAGCAGGGACTGTGAGTTCGCGTGCTGAATGCCGGTGCGTGGTTGCAGTAATTCTCCCTTTTCCCGGTTTAGAGAAATGGGAGGACCTGCTAGGCGGAGGAGATCCGGAAACTAATGCTGACTCGACCACATTGGAGCGACTAGAATCAGGGATGGTCGTTCCAACTCTGCCTTCCTCAGCACTTTTCCAAGAAGTTGGAATGGTGGGAAAGCGTAAGCCGTGAGTCCTGTCCAAACCACTTCCAGTGGATTCACTTTCCAAACTTCCGGGTCCGGAAACGGGGATATGAATACTGGTATTCTCCTTGAGAACCGGGTCGCGAAAAGATCGACTATCAGTTTGACTACCTGCACCCAAAACAACCGGAGAGCGTGGTGGGTGACAGTCCAGTCCGTGTGAAGTACTCTCGAGGATCGACTGAGCGTCAGTCTGCCAAAACAATCAGTTTCCCCGGCAGATGTTTTGCCAATAATCAGATCTGATGTTGTTGACACCACTTCAGAATTCGGCATGCTTTGAGAGAAAGCGTGTGAGAGCGGAAACCGCCCTGCCTGTTTATGTAGGCTGCAACTGTATTGTCTGTAAGAAGACGAACATGCTTGCCTGACACCAGCAATAGAAAGCTCTGGAGACCGTGGGCTACAGCTGACTCTGCTTCCAGCTTGACGGGAAACTTGAACGAAGTTGAGACTCTGGTTAAGGGAGCTTTTCCCTCCTTCCAGAGTAGCCTGAACCCAGAACGCACTATACCCACTATCCACTGATTGTTTACTTTTAGCAACCGAAGGGGTAGGGCCATTGACAGGCAGCCTGCCACCAAAGGCATGGTGGACGCATGGGCTAGTGGTTCGGGTACGCATCATTGGGGGTGTGCTTTGCGTCCCGACCCCCTTGAATTGCCGAAAGACGGCTTCTTCTTAGGGTAAGGCGCGCCTCTTCCCCGTCCTCGTGAAGAAGAGCTGGCTTGTTCTGACCTGCTCCTATTCCCCGAAGAGGCGGAAGGTTCAGGCGGACCGTAGCTCTTGCTCTGAGGCTTAGGGAAGCCGTGTTGCGCTATCTTGGCTATAGCCAAATCCCGATCGTCACGGGTTTGCTTGTGGAGCGCGTCGAGCGACGGCTGTCCCAACAAGGCACCCTCCGTGAAAGGGGATAACTTGAGAGCCTCCAGCGTGGCTTTGTCTTGGATCCTGGAACCCGAGAGAAACGCTGACCTGCGCATGTGCACGGCATGAGCATAAAGGTGCGCAGAAAGACGCATTTGTTCGGCTGAAACTTTGGCCAAAGTAGCGAGCAGCGTCGTCACATCCTTTTCACTCGCGTCCTGCCGAAACTCAAACGGTTCCAAGGACGTAGTGATAGAACGGGAGAGGGACCTGAGTAGCGTTTCCGAAAGGGAAGCCAACTCTAGGTTGTATCTCCCTGTTTCCTCCAACGCTACAAGGGATGACTCTGTATAAGGAACAGCTCTGTCCCTATTGTAGCCATCCTCCCTGAGTGTCGCTAACTCCGGTGTAACCGGAAGTGGAGCACGTGGTAGGGAAAAAGTGTCTAAGAGATTGTGTGGCCTAGCGTTCAACCCGAACTTCCGTGCAGCAGCTTGCCCGACATAAGGGGTTAGCTGTGCGGAAGCTAGCCACGGCTGTGCTACTTCTGATGCCGGACTGTGCGCTGAAAGCAGAGGCACTGTGTCCAAAGGCACATATTCCGAACGGGAATTCGTAGCCAAAATCTTAGACATCTCATACGCCACTGAGGGAGATTCACGAAACCTAAAAGTTTGTTTATCTCCCTGTGATGCGCGAAAATCTCTGACAGCAGAAGGTGGTGGTGCAGACAAGCTTGTTGTTGCCACCACTCCTTCCTCAAAGTATCTTGAAGCTACCTGAGCCGCCAACGCCACTGCATTGTGAAGCTTGTCTGGTAGCCGGAAATTAGGATCTTCCTCAGAAAGGGAAGTCCCGTATTCCGCTTCTCCTTCCGGCACGGAAGTGCCTGCCGGAAATGCACCGCCATATTGACTGTCATAGTCATAGTCATAGGCAGCGTCATCCGGAAGAGAGGTACCGTATGAGGCATGTCCTCTATTCGTATCCTCCCTGGAGAGAACTTCCTGCCCCCTGGGCGGAAGTGTGGAGAGCTGTGATGGGGATGCTTTCGTTGAGCAAACCGGCACTTGCTTGTCTCCTGTTGTAAGTACAGGCACCTGCAAGTCATTATGCGAGCAAGTCCCCTGCCTTACAACAACTTCCTGCCCCCTGGGCGGAAGGGAAGACCGCTGTGCAGGGACTGCTGAGCAGACCAGCCTTCGCGTATCTTCCGTCGAGAGTACTGACGATTGCAAGTCGCGATGCGAGCAAGTCCCCTGTCTCTCAACAACTTCGCGCTCCCGTGGCGGAAGTTTGGACTGCTGTACTGATGTTGCATCCGTATAGCAAACCGGCACTTGCGTGTCCTCCGATCCAAGTACAAACGACTGCAAGTCACGATGCGAGCAGGCCCCCTGTCTTATCACGGCTTCCTGCCCGGCGCCAGGCGGAAGTAGGGAACGCCCGTGCGTATATCCCTGTGGGACAGTCACAGTACCTTTAGAGTAGCTGCTGAATCCGGAAGTGGAGGCATGGTGAGGGAAACTCTTTCCGTCTTCACCGGAATGGTGTTCAGCGTGAACGTCAGCCGACGTAACAGTGGCTGACGGCGCTGCCTTAACCCTCGAACGAGAGCTATCGTCCACCGGTCTTGCCTGGAGAGAGAGCAAATGTTCGCTCGCTGAGCGTAATTCTGACGAAAACATGCACCTCATTTGATCGCTAAACGTTGCAAACATTGCTGACAAATCTTCCTTCTCCGATGCTATGCTAGCCTTAACCGGCGCTGTCTTGCATTCTTGCTTCAGCGCCGACATTATCGGACTCTTAGGATTGTCAATTTCTACCGTAAAAGTATTCTGAGAAACTGGCTCGAACACCGTAACTGTAGGTTTAGAACCCTTGGGCTTCTTAGCCGCTTTCTTAGACGGAGACTCTGTACTGGCTGCCTGTCTAGAGCTGGGTTTCTTCTTCCCACTGTCCGCCATACTGGCGTTAGTCTTGCAGACGAAAGTAAACAAAGACTAACTCGTGGCAAACAAAGGCAAATACAACGAAAGAAAATGGAAAATTCTCACCCAATCTCAGCTAGAGGCTAAGATACAAACGAAACCAGGGTGTAGTCTGCCAAAGAAGCAGAGGGCTAACTAAATAGCCCGAGCGTAATCCAAACACGTCCGTAGACGCTATCGCTGAAGAGTAGAATGAAGAACATGGCGGCGAGAGTGCGCATGCGCAATGCATGTAGAGAGTAACCATTGGTCAGAGATGGTCATGTGACTGTTCAAGGCCGTTCTATTTTTAGGGTTACTCCCCCCCTACCAGGGTGGAGCGTAGTTTCAGCGTTCTAGCACTAAACTGAAGTAAATTGCTATATGTGAATTGGGATAAGATATGTAATTTAATCAAAAATTTGCTCCAGGGGCATGCAACGTAGTACAATATATGACCTTACTGGGAGAATGCAAGTTTCCAGTACAAAGGACTTAACATTTCTTACATACTGCTTGACTAAAATCTTTACAAAAATTGACTATATTCTAAACAAGAAACACTTAACAAGGGTAAAAGGAGAAACAGAATCCGTTAGTCGCCTCTTACGACATGCTGGGGAGCATCAGGTAAATTCTTCCCCCAAACCCGCGGGGGGGGGAGCACTGACTATGATACAAATTCCTCAAAATGACATGACATTGCTGCCCCCTACATGTCACTAAAACCTTATTGAGATCGGTCTGGGGCATATGGTGAAAGGTGGCTGGGCTGACCTGGCACAACCACATCGGTCACACAAACCCAGTGTAAACAACAGCTGCCAGGGATTAACAAAAAACGGTATATAAATATTTTTTTTTAAATGCCAAATTCTTCCTGGGATGGAAATCCGTCTAGGACGGAAGAACTCCCACCCCTGCAAAGGACAATCAGCGCATATGTTCATAGTTTTTGATGTTCAATTCATTGCTTCAAATCTTATACAAAAGTGAGATCAATTTGCCAACTTCAGGGATTTTTTTCTTTCTGATTTTGAACAACTTACATCAATACATCTAACATCTCTTCCACTGTAAGTTCTTTTCCCACTCAGAACAGGTTCTTGTGTGATAAGGTGATAATGTGATATAATTTTTAAACAGGCAATGCATTGCTTTTATTTGTAGGCTTATTTTAGTAAGTGTGTGGGTACAATGTTTGCGTGTAACGATATGATGTGAATATGCGATGTGAATGGTACTACATGCATGGTTGATTGATTGATTAATTGATTGATTTTACAGACACACAGTCAAGCTTGTAATTTCTCTTTTAGAGATGAATAAAGGTTATTGTATTGTATTGTAAAGTACATTTGCTCAGCTTGCAGTTGTACACAAAATGTAGAGTGCAAGTAATTTTGAATTTTTCTTCCATTGTTATGCTAGTGCATCAAATTTCCCACCCAATAAAATCAGACCTGTCAACCCCTTCCAAGGCCAACCTGTACTAATATGATTAAAAACTGTAATCAGGGCAACAATCCCTTACACACTCCCAAAAAATGAACACACGCAAACCTGAGTTCACACGCAAGACTCGCAATTCCCTCGCACGACATAAAAAAGAAGAAAGACCAGCTGGTAAATACTCAACATTTATTTTGTATTCATAAAACACATCTGATTTAGCATTAATGAATACATATAACTACTGTAAAACGCACTCACACAACTACCACTGTCCACTGACCAGGAAAAATCACAGTCCAGTCTCTCCAGATCACTTCAAGCATGACACTTGTTGTAGGTAGCAGTAGCTGACTTTGCCGTGGCAAGCAGATTGACTGTGGTAATGGTTTCATGGCATTGGCTTGTGTCACATCTTCTTCCGTTGGAAGGCGGCTGTCTCGTTTCTGGAAATGTTGGTTCACATGCTTGAACTGTTTCGAACGAATCAATGCATGATTGTTTGTGTACCGCCGTTTCAAAATGCTGCTTCAAGTCGTAGTGACCAGAAGCAGCAACTTTTACTTTGATTTGCGAGCCACATGGCACGCACAAACTGTTCTCCTTTCCCTTGTCCGATGATCGCACAACACCAAAGTACGTTTTCTCCCACTCCGACATGTGCTGACCATGTCCGGCTTTCTTTCTTTTCTTCGCTGGCCTCTCCATCTTCAGTTGTAGCACGAAAAGTGACGCGAATCGTTGTCTGTCGCTGAAGTAAGTTGTGTAAACAAAGACCAAATCTTGTGACACGGAAGTAGCGGATTGGGCCACAGCGCCCTCTATGATACCTTCTGCGCATGCGCACAAGCTCAGTTACAGTCTTTTTCTGTTGGTTGTTGTCGTCTGCTAAACAGAAACGAATCTGATGATCGGTTTCGAAACTTTGTTCGGGTTTTGAATTTTCCCGTACAATTCCCGTACAATTTGGTTTACCCGTACAGCTAGGCCTTGTACGCCGTACACACCAAAATTTGAGTAAATCCCGTACAAAATACGGGAAAACCGTACAGGTTGACAGGTCTGTAAAATACATCATTGGAATTGCGAGTTAGATGATGTGTCAAACTGTTCCAGTTTTAACAACTCTGCTAAAGCAAAATCGTTGTACAATGTCAAGAAAGAGTGAAAGCCAAACATACATATATGTTAAAGCTTTTATTTGTAACAATAGCAAATAATTATAATCTTCACACATGTTTATAGTTCTCTCTCTCTCTCTCTAATGGTAGCATTCATTTCCGTAATCATTCCTTTACAGAAAAGAAAAGTCGCTGTGAGGTCACCGTTGCTGTGAGATTGCAGTAACCTTGCTGCGATCTAAACAGATTGTGGCAGCAGGATTCTTGTGATGTCGTGAGCATCGCGGATTACCGCCACTAGGTAGCTGCATGGTTGCACCAACACCCAGCTGTGAAGGTGCTCAACATTGCCTGCACCTAGTCACAGCAACACCACATAAATTAACTCAAATGTTTGCCCCATCCCAAAATGGCAAGCTTCCAAAACTTGATTCTTTAATCTGTGATAATCTTGCTGAAAACTTCAACATAACTTTTGCATGAATGGAACTACAGTATGCACACTTTGGAATGATGAATAGGCCCTCACGGGCCTAAATCATTGATCTAAGTAAAGTCAAGTGTCTGCAAATTTACCTCGCATGTTACACACATGAAGTTTTGAGAATGCCATTTTTTCTTATAATCTCAAATTGTATTAACGTGTTGTAATAATAGCACGACAGTTTAATTATGTTCACACACAAAGGGAGGCTAAACACCAGCATTCTTTCAGCTTCTCACAGATTATACTTGGCAAGACATACATGCAAAGCTATATGACCAACTGTACTGATCTTGTCTTGATGAAAAAAGAATACTTTTATGATTTAAGAATGTTTGTGTAACAAGCTGTCAATTTATTATTTAGATTTTAAAAGTTAGGTCTAGCGCCAAAACGCACCACGGTCCGATTGTCTCTGAAAATTGCTCGCTCTTTACGTTGGGCACCTAGGATGTTCCCGTTTGGTGAGCGTTCAAATGGAAGGGTGTTTGTACTGTGTGTAAAAGCCTGACAGTATCTGTGATGGTTTACGGGAGGCTTACTGTGCCTTTAAATAATAATTTATATGAAAAAATCCTTCATTAAGCCCCCCATCCTACTGCATGATTTTTACGCCAAAAAAACCACCATGTAAAACATGAATACTGAAAACATCAGACATGAAAATTGCAGGACCTTCATTTGAAATTACCGTAAACTACCTTGTAAGCGCCCAATATCGAGCAAATGCCCAAGCCTATATTTTGGATCAAAAACTGTGCATAGGGTACTGTACCTTTTTAACACCCAGTCCCCACATTTGGACCAACGGTGTCAATTTTGTTCCTTATTGTTTTTAAAATCCGCACACAATACAGACATATTATTATTGGAGTGAATAATGACAGGATGCTGCTTTGCAGTCATGCCGCTGATTTCATAATTTGCCACTGCAGTCTCTGGATAGCCATGCCAAAACTTCATGAATATTTGATATTGCAGAGCTTGGGGGATTTACAGAGGTCAAATGAACGAACTGTTGTTTGAATACACTGTGATTCAGACAATTACACCTTACTCCCCCTAGATGACTTTGATCAGAGCAAATGAATTTTAACTGATGGTCTGGCAAGAGATCTATTTCTCAGAGTCAACTTTGTGCAGACTCTCGATCTTCACTGTCCGATGTGCGCACAAAAAAATCCCAAGTTCACAGCGAAAGTCTCAGGGCTTGAAAAACAAGAAGACATGCATGCATCATCTCTCGTCTCTGATTATCATGATTATATCTCGATACTTTGAGACAAACCCAATGCTGGCGTCTCGAAGAAGACATCCACAGCAGGCTTGTTTGAGTCAAAGTATCACACCATATCATCAGCGTATTACCAATACCTGTCCCAATATAGGCCAACTGGTCTAAGAGGACGTTAAACCCTAATAGTCAGTCGCCACTTGTAATGCCCATCCCATACAGAGTCATTCAACAACACAACTTAAATCAATTAACAAACCGATCAATAAACAAATGAATAAATGAAATATTCCTGTAGCCCGTTAACCTGCAGTAGGAATCTGTTTAGATTCATATCCCAAGTTCAAAGACTTCATTGTCACTTCAAAGGCCATTCAGCAGAACAGGTCTCAGGAGATACATTCAAAACAAAATAATAATAATAATAATAATAATGGTGATTTCTATAGCGCTTTCGAACACACAAAGCGCTTTACAAAAGCAATAACAACATCATTACCAGAATGACGCCATTGACGGAATAGAACACAATCATAAACACTTTACAACAAAAACCAAAAACAAAACATAAATGTTACAAAAGTCCAGAGGCTCTTACAGGAACGAACTCCCAGTATACACAACAATTATAATGTGCACACACACACACACACACACACACACACACACACCCACCCACACATGTCCACACACACACACACACACACACACACAGTAAACATTGTTCATTCGAAAGTGCACATTCACAGGGTCGCGACAACTACATCATCATAGAATGCTTCTCTGAAGAGGTGAGTCTTGAGATTTGCTTTGAAAGAAGGCAGAGATGGACTGAGACGTAGAGACAAAAGGAGTTTGTTCCAGATATGATCAGCTGCGACTGAAAGACAGCGGCCACCATGATCGTCCCTCTGATACTTAGGAGCTTTGACAAATTTATTTTGGGAGGCAGAGCGGACAACCCTGTCAGGATTGTTTTTCTGCACGAGATCGGACAGGTACTGTGGAGCCGTGCCCGCGGCAATTTGATAGAATATGCAGCAGATCTTGTATTTAATTCTTTGTTCGACTGGAAGCCAATGTAGCTGTTTGAGTAGAGGCGTGACGCTTTGTTTCAATAATGCCAATTAATTGACAGTTGAGCTATGAGCTAAATGTTTTACTCAAATTTGCACCAATCACGAAGATTTGTGTTCACTGTATGTCAACTACAGTTTCAGAAACTAATACAGTGGAACCCCCCTTTTAAGACCTACACAAATATGAGAAGAGTCTTAAAAAGGAGAGAGTCTTAAAATGGGGGTAAATTTACAAAGGTTATGAACAGAAAATCTGAGAAAACAAGGTCTTAAAAGGGAGGGAGTCTTAAATTGGAGGGTCGTAAAAGGGGTATTCCACTTAAATTGCTTTTAATTTTGACGACTCACACAAACTAACACCAGCTGCCACTTCATTTTAGCTCTTTTTTTTTTTTAGTTCTTTGTTTTCACCACTTTGTCAATCGACAGTTGAGAGATGAGCTAAATGTTTCACTCAAATGTTCACCCATCGCAAGGGAATTTGAGTTTTCACTGCCATACAGTCACAGAAAAAAAGTTAAATACTTCAAATTATATATGGCCACTCATGCAAACCAAACCACCACACAAGTGAGCACTGCCCTTTTCAGGTCATTTTAGTTTTTTCTTGTTATGTTTTCCCCCCTGTGTATCACGTAGAGTTTTGATGGCTCTTGCTATTGTTGTTATTATAGCTGCTCTTTGAAGCCACAAGTTCTTGGATTTCCTGCTTGAGTGTGAGGGGGATGTCCAAACTTTCCACTCTGGAAGGGGGCACCATGTCTCTCAGAATCTGCAGACATCGCTGCTGAAGACTGTACACTGCAACACAGAGAAGACGAGAAACCATAGACATCTAAGCCTCGATCTTAAATGTTGTTACGTAGAGCGAACGATGTGCTCCTATTTTCTCAATTGGTTTTATTCAAATGTGATAACATTAGCACAAAAATTATGATCAATCAATTGTTCAGGCATAAAATTATACTCGATGAGAACTTGGCCATCTTCAGTTAGATATTTGAGATCTTAATCAGACGGTAGCAATGGCTTGGTGGTAAGACGCCGGCCTCCATAGTGGAAGGTCGTCTCCAGAGCAACTTATGTGCAGACCTGATAGTGCCGAATCCCGGCCGCGCCAGGTCAACTTATGTGCAGACCTGATAGTGCCTTATCCCCCTTCGTGTGTATACACGCAAGCACAAGACCAAGTGCGCACGGAAAAGATCCTGTAATCCATGTCAGAGTTCGGTTGGTTACAGAAACATGAAAATATCCAGCATGCTTCCTCCGAAAGCGGCGTATGGCTGCCTAAATGGCGGAGTAAAAACGGTCATACACATAAAAATCCACTTGTGCAAAAACATGAGTGTACATGTGAGTTTCAGCCCATGAACGCAGAAGAAGAAGAAGTCTTAATCTTAAGAACATCACATCAAATCTAGCCCTCTGTATATGGCAAGAATCTGTCATGGCGTCGAAAGAAGGAAAGAGCCCGCTTGAATTATTTGGCAGGCTCCTGCTTCTAATAAACTTTTTTTGCAAAGAACATTTTTGTGTTGGATGAAAGAGGATGAATGGACGAACGTTTTGGTATAACAAGGTGGCAAATTTATGCCGTAAGCAATGAATAACAGACTTGTGATTCCAACCTTACCTAGTCATTCTGGAGAGAAAAGCGTTACGCGATTTTGGGTGCTTTCAGTTTTGTAAGAACTGTACTCCGAACACCTGCGCGACAGGTAAATCCTTCATACAAACCAGACAGGAAATGAATGCAGTGTTTAATGAGACCAAAAATGAGCTCGACGGAGCTGCCAACTTCGTTCATTTCGCTTGTAAAAGTGATGCGAGATGTACGTTATTATCCTTGTGTCAATTCGGTATCGGTCAGTCAAACGGTCACACAGTTCGCGGTAAATGTAAGATGGCCGCCAAAGATCGATTTTGAGGCTCACAAAGTCTACTAAGTCTAAAAAAATAGCTTGCAATGCATGCTTTGTCTGTGATTCGTGAAAATCGACACGATTTATCGATTTTGTGTACAGAAAAATTACTTTTAACCAAAATAAAACGTTCTCGTTTTGCCGAGATGTTGTGACGAGCGTGACCTAACTAGTCTCCCTTGGTCATTTGAATATGATCTATCAATGACAACAGGACTTTCACACCTACGTGCGAGATGGACAAGCCCAGCCCAACGGGTAAGTGTGCATGGTCGTCATCCAAATAGTAACGTACATACTTTTGAGAATGAAACTGTTATAAATCGAGTGATTTCTTACAAAACATGATAAAAACAATGTTTGAAAGGAAAAAGTATACTTTTGAGAATGAAACTGCTATAAATCGAGTGATTTCTTACGAAACATGATAAAAACAATGTTTGAAAGGAAAAAGTATTCGTACCTGAATGATTCAGTCGAAAATCGGAGGCAGTCGGGCTTTTGAATGTTCGCTAGGATGAATATGGTTTCAGATTTGTTGTAAATGTAACGTACTTAGGATTTATTCTGCACTTCTTGCTTAGGATGATAGATTCTTAATGAAAAAGCATTTTTTAGGAAGTAGCATGGTTAACATTATCCGGGAGTAAAGAAAACCATGCGTTCCATCCCGATCTGGCGATTCGATTCATTGCACAAGGCTTTCGTGTCAGCTGTAACGTACAGTTCAAAATTCCTCTCTTTTCAGTTTTGGTGGTGAAAAATGTACAGTTTGCAGAATATTTTGTCACTAAGCTTTCCAAATTGACTCCTTTCATCCATAATTAAGCATTTTGGGTTGATATCTCCGAACTTCGTCACTTTCCCCCGCCGTACGTTAGTTTACCATATCGATGTACAGCAGTCCCTGCAATGTACGGCCCCCGGCGTGAGCGGACACCTGACATGTACGGACACATTTGCTCGGCACGGAGTGTTTTCCTTCTATATTTGCCCCCCCTTAAACGGACGCCTGCAAAACGTGGACGCGGACACTCATTTTCGGTCCCAACAGCAGGTCATACCTGCAATGTACGGACAGACCATCGTCAAATTTTCACCACAACACAAAATTGATAACAGAGCAGTCCGGCTCTTGGTACAAAGATCACAGCCGCAATGGCGTGATGACAGTCACTGATAACTTGAGTGCACGTGTCCCCATCAGGAGGGGGGGTAGTTTTGGTCAGGAGTGGAGTACATGCGAAGATGCCAACATGAAACTGCACTTTATTCTTGTCTGTTGGACGTAAACAACCACAGTCGATGAACGTCCTGAGCGAAAGAGAGTGAAAAACTGGCCACAGTTCTCAGCATCGTGTAACTGTAACCTCTTTCATTGACAAGATACTCTTGTTTCCCCTCAGCCTTGACCAGTGAGTCGGTTGCCTAATCTGTGAACCCTTCAGTTGTCTTGCTTTGTCAAAAGTTACGACACAGTCAACTGGTTTTGCTCTGAGTGAACAGTGCAGCTGGCCTCTCTGCCCACAGCCCCAAACAGTACATGGCTGGAGGGAGTGAGAGAGAGGGAGGGGTGGGTGGGTGGAGGGGTAGCTGGCTAAACTCTGTGGGGTGTCCGGTGTCGCTGCATGTCAGCAGGAAGAGCATTGGAGAGAAATAGAGAGGTGTACTCTTCCACACAATTTCCAAGCATCAGTTGTCACGGCTTGGGGTATAGGCATTAGTGAGGGAGAGTGGGAGCTGTGTTATGTACAGTGTATTTCCGACTGAAGAGTGAAAAGTCACTGCCATGCCACATGATCGGCATGCAGTCAATAAAGCCAGACAAGAAGAAAATAAATTATATGATTATGACATGCAGCTCTTTCTGCTGCTATTTATTCAAACTGGTTTTCAAGCTTATTCTTGCAAAGCATCTGCACAGGCTCCTCTGTGCTGTGTTTTTGTGGCAGCTTTCGTATGTCAGTGCATGGTGAGTGTGTTCACTGACTTGAGGATTTATTTTATCTCTTCTTTTCAACACTTTTCATACAAATCATTTTTACACAACGTTTAAAGAAGTATTAGGAGTTTATTTTCCAAAATTTTATAAATAAATTTTCATTTAATTAATATACTTACCCAACTCACAAATAGCAATTAACTCTAGTTCAGTGCTGGTTACGCTGTACGCGTCCCCTTGGTAACAAGGGAGACCACTCTAAAAAAGAAAGTGATCAATCCCATAAGGCCAGACTATTGCTAGTCTGACTTCCGTATGCGTGCGCATATGCCGCCATATTATCATTCCAAACGAAGCCCAACTCACTCTTTTTTAGACCCCAGTACCAACCACAGCGGGGAGGTGGGAGGGAATAAACGTTGTGAGTTGGGTAAGTATATTAATTAAATGAAAATTTATTTATAAAATTTTGGATTTGAATTACATATCTTTACCCAACTCACAAATAGCAGATTGCTACTATAGGTGGCGGGTACTTACGGAAAATCAACGAAGAAGGGCTTGTCCTGCGGCTACCATAGCAGGTAGCGCAGAACTGCCGTCCTGTCTCAAGGAGGAGATGTCTCGGAGGTAGTAGTTCATAAAAACATCCTCAGATCTCCAATAAGCTGCCTCCAAAACTTCGGCCAGACGGCCTGATCGGAGCGCTGCCACAGAGGAGGCCCATGCCCTTGCCTCATGAGTTCTTGCTGAAGTCAGGGGAAGAACCCCCCTAACTTCTCCGGACTGAGTATTCCACCAGGCAAAAGCTTGCCTGATCAATGTGGAGACCCACTTGGTTAAAGTCACTTTTGCAATGTCTTTGCACCTTGCTGAATTAAGCGAAATGAAAAGTAATTTTTGACTTTCCGAACGAATGAACTGAGTTCGTGACAGATAACTGCTGAGCGTTCTAACTGGACAGTTAACGATGTCTGGGTCTCCAGGAGCAAGAATGTTGCTCAAGGCAGGAATGTTAATAACAGGTGAAATTTGACCCGGTTTCTGATTTTTAGCTAAAAATTCTGGTCTGAATTTGAGAGATATAGAACCATCTTTCTCGGTTGAAATATCTTTAGCTAAACCTGACAAGGCATGAACCTCGCTCCCTCTACGAGACGTAGCGAGCAAAATTAGAAAAACAGCCTTGCGAGTCAAATTAGCCAAGCTGGCCGACTGAATGGGTTCAAAGACGTTAGAAGCCAAATACCGCAAAACAAGCAACAAATCCCAGGCAGGGAGCGGAGACTTAGCGCGAGCGGCCTTAAGGGAGGCACCCTTAATTACACTAGAAATAACTCCGTCCAGAGTGATTTTGTCACCTAGTTGCCGTAGCGTTGAGGCAATCGCGGACCTCCTAACGCGAAGGGAAGACGCAGATCCCCCCTGTTCTGCTAACCAGGCTAAGTGGTTAGTTACCTGCATCGATCTTGGTGCCAAGGACTTAACTTTGTTGAGATCGCACCATTTAACCCAGGAAGCCCAGTGAGAGGAGTAGACTGACCTGGTCGACTCCCTGTGGGAATGTTTCACAAGATTCAAAGTGGCAGAAGAGGCCCCTGCCTTACGCAAAGAGCTTCTGACAGAATCCAACCGTGAAGGTTTAGGGCCTGAGGGTTCTCGTGAGGGATGCCTGACCGGGGTTGTATGAGTTCTCCCTTTCTTACTGCGAGGGGGATAGGTGGTCGAACCGCCAGTCGCAGCAAGTCCGGGAACCAGTGCTGGCTTGGCCAAAATGGGGCAACCAACACCAGCGCTGGTCTCTCCAAGTCGACCTTCCTGAGAACTTTGCCCAACAGACAAAACGGAGGAAAGGCGTAAGCTGTCAGACTCGTCCAGTCCAATTCCAGGGCGTTCACGCCCCACGCTAGAGGATCTGGGAAGGGGGATACAAACAGAGGAAGCCTCGCTGAAAACCGAGTTGCGAACAAGTCGATTATAGAGGCTTCTCTATCTGCACCCAAAGTCGGAGCAGGGACTGATGAGACAGGGTCCACTCTGAATGAACCACTATGTCTCCCCTGCTGAGGGCGTCTGCAAGGACGTTCAAGGAGCCCCTCAGGTAGATGGCTGACAGCAGTATGCGGTGCGAAACGCACCATGTTAGAATGTGGTACGCACTGTCTGAGAGACTGCGAGACCGCGTTCCGCCCTGCCTGTTCACGTAAGCCGCCACAGTCGTGTTGTCTGTGTGCAGCCTGACGTGACTGTTCTGCAAGAATGGCAGGAAAGCTTGGAGGGCCAAAAACACAGCCTCCAACTCCAGGGCGTTGATATGGCGGGAGGGTTGAGACAGGTCCCACACCCCTGACGCCACATGTACCCCCAGGTGAGCCCCCCACCCCGTCAGAGACGCGTCTGTAAAGAGCTCGTTCTCCGGCGCAGGGAAAACAATCGGGACCCCCTGCGAAACCCACGGGAGCAGCCAGACCTGCGTAGTTGCTAGAAACCAGGTCTCCAGAGAAATCTGACTGTCCCATCCCTGGGTTGACTGATCCCACCGAGACTAAAGGGCTGCCTGAAACGGCCTTTTGTGCACCCTGCCCAGTGGGATCAGAGTCGCCATTGACTCCATCTGGCCAAGTACTGATGTCAGAACCCGTACACTGACCAGATTCTCTCCGTGAAGCGCACGGATCAAGTCTTGGAGTTTGGTCACCCTTTTCTGAGAAGGGCGGACAGTCCAACTTTGAGTGTCGAAATCCATCCCTAGGTAAGTAAACTTCTGGGATGGAACCAGTTCTGACTTGCCCAAGTTTACCGAAAACCCGAGCTGAGCGGCCTGACTGAGAACCTTCAAAGTGTGAACGTGGCAAAGATCCCTGTCCTGATGGAGGATTAGCCAATCGTCCAAGTAAGCACGTAGTCTGATGCCCTCTTTCCTCAACAGAGCGCAAAGTTGACGTACCACTATGGTGAAAATCCATGGGGCGAGAGAAAGGCCAAACGGGAGAGCCCTGAATTGATAGGCCTTTTCTCCCCAGCGGAAACGCAGCCACTTTCTGTCCGAGGCATGCATCATGACATGAAAGTAAGCGTCTGTCAAGTCCACTGAGGTTGCCCAATCGCCTGGACGAAGCGCCTCTCGTACAGAGGTAGGAGTTTCCATAGTAAACTTCACTGTTCTGAGAAACTTGTTCAGTGTCGACAGATCTAGAACCGGTCTCCAAGCCCCCGAGGCTTTCGGAACTACAAAGAGTCTTCCGTAAAACCCCGGGGACCGCAGGTCCGTGACTTCCTCTATCGCCTCCTTCAAAAGGAGGGCAGCCACTTCCCCCTGAACTGCGGCTCTCGCCTCCGGATCGCTTGGAGGTTTGCAAAGAGGCATTATCCTGGTCAGAGGTGCCTTTTCCCCTGACCAGAGAAGTCTGAACCCCGAACGAACTATCCCGGTAACCCACTTGCTGTCCACCAGCTGCAGCCAGGAAGTGAGGGCCCTGGATGGGCCGCCCGCTACAACCAGTGCGGGGGCTACCGGGATGGCATGTTTAGGGGGGCATCATTGGGGGTGGGGCTTGCGCCCCGACCCCCTAGACGCGCCAAAAGATTGTCCCCTCTTAGGGTAAGGCGCACCACGGCCCCTACCCGCCGAGGAGAAAGACTGCTTCTGAGATTTACCGCCACCAGACGAAGAAGTCTGTGGCTTGGTAGATGACTGCGTCTGTGTCTGAGGATGCGGCTTGTTCTGAGCCTTAGGCAAGCCCTGAAAAGCCATCCGTGCTATGGCGAGATCCCTCGCATCAGAAGTTTCCCTCTGAAGTGCCTCTAGAGAGGACTGGCCCAACAGAGCACCTTCCGCAAAAGGTGAAACCTTCAAGGACTCGATCGTGGCTTTGTCACGTATCCTGGAGCCTGCCAGGAAAGCTGACCTCCTCGAATGCACGGCATGTGCGTAGAGGTTAGCAGAGATAGTCATTTGCTCCCTGGTCACCCTAGCCAGCGTGGCCAAAAGGGTAGAAACATCCAGTGCAGAAACATCGAACCGGAATTCGAACGGATCTAAAGAAGTTGCGACTGATCTCGACAGTGACCGCTGCAAAGATTCTGAAACTGAAGTCAGCTCCAACAGAGATCTCCCTGCATCCTCCAAAGACAACATGGAAGCTTCGGTGTACGGGATAGTCTTGCTAGCATTGTAACCGTCTTCCCGCAAAGACGCCAGTTCCGGCGAAATAGGCAGAACTGACGTAGGCAAAGCAAAGGGCTCGATCAGACTGATAGGTCTAGGAGTAAGCTTAAGCTTCTGAACAACAGAAACAGCTCGCTCCCCTTCCTTAGCCAGCCAAGGAATGACATCGTCCGGTGCATCACCCCGTTGTGCCAACAAAGGCACCGCCCGATTGTTCTTTCATTTGAACACGTTCGCCATGACGTAGGCGACAGATGATGATTCCCGGAACCGGAACTGAACCTTCTGATTCTTGGAAGACCGGAAATCATCAAACGCGGAAGCCGGTGGCGGAAGTCTCTCCTTACTCCGAACCACCCCTTCCGGGAAATACTTAAACGCTGTCTCTGCTGCCGCCGCCACTGCCGCCGGCAGCCTTGCAGGCAACGTAAGCTGGGCTTCATCCACCGCCGTGGAACTACCCTCGTCCTTTCTTTCTTTCTTTCTTTATTTGGTGTTTAACGTCGTTTTCAACCACGAAGGTTATATCGCGACGAACCCTCGTCCATAACATCCTCCTGCTCGCCATCGCAGTCAGGAAGGTGCTCACCGGAAAGACTTGCAAGGTCAAATCCGAAGTCACCCTTGACTTCCTGCCCCCGGGGCGGAAGAGGAGACGACATACCCGACACTGAGACAGAGGTATATGCCGGATCCTTACAAATCACAGGGCTCCTAGCCTCCGCTGACCGCGTACAATGCGTTTGGTCAGCAATGGTTTCGGAACTTTCACCGCGCCCGCGGTATACTCTATCCTGTGTTTGCAATCCACTATCACCGGAGAACCCGGCGACATGTGGAGAAGACGTACCTTTCAAAAGCCCAGGCTCCTGCAGCAAGGAAACGAGACGGCCAGCGCCATGCTGCGACGCGTGCACATCCGCTCGAACAACGGAAGTGGCCGCCAACCGCGAAGCTCCGGAAGTAGAAGCGGAAGCGGAAGGTGAAGGCGAAGACATGATTCTCCCCAAAGACGTAACGTCAATAACGCCAGTCGGAAGTGAGCGAATCTCCGCTTTCGTTGCCGTCAAATCCGCCGCCAAAGATGATACCTGAGAACTAAGTGTAAGTAACAACGACGCAATGTCGGAGGGCATCACACCTGAACCACCAGGAGTCCCCGACACAACAACATCTTTATCAACATTCTTAACCGAAACGTCTTTGTCACTGCGCGTGACCCTGTCTTTTCTCACAGACAAAATGGCGGTCGACGGCTTGTCAACAGCCACATCTGAACATTTGTCAATAACCGGCTCTGAAAGAGGAATGGCGGACTGTCCGGCACTCTTTCCCCTCCTAGAAGAAGAAGATTTCCTAGAAGAAGAAGATTCCCCAGAAGGAGACGCTGCAGCAGTCGTCTGTCTCAAACTAGGTTTATTCTTGGCGTTCTCCGCCATGGTAAACACGAACTCACAAAAAATTTCTGAACAGAAAAAATCGTACAAGTTCGCACAAACGCGACAAAATGTCGCCAAAGTTTACATAAAACAAGAAAGATCTCACCAAATAACAGCAAAGGTGAAGATAAAGCTCAGCGGCAGACCAAGGGGCGAAGCCAAAGTCCGTAGACAAAGGAACAAGGCTGAAAACAGCCGGAGCGTACTAGATAAGCGACCAGTCTTGTTGAACGCTGAGTGTGGAATGATAATATGGCGGCATATGCGCACGCATACGGAAGTCAGACTAGCAATAGTCTGGCCTTATGGGATTGATCACTTTCTTTTTTAGAGTGGTCTCCCTTGTTACCAAGGGGACGCGTACAGCGTAACCAGCACTGAACTAGAGTTAATTGCTATTTGTGAGTTGGGTAAAGATATGTAATTCAAATTATTGTTTAGTAGCCACAAGAAGTGATTAGCATAGACTCAATCCTGTTGTTTGTGTGTCTCTGTGTGAGTGTATGGGGGAGGGGGTGGTGTGGTCACCCCTCCCGTGACCGGACACCTGCAATGTACGGACAGTTTTGCTATGGCCCAAGGGTGTCCGTTCATGAGAGGGACTGCTGTAGTGTAAAGTAGAGTACGTTTCTGTCTTTGTCGAATCGAGTGTTTTCTTAACTTTTTTTATGAAAGATTTGCGTGATATATGTTGAAGGCCAGTGTTACCAACTTCGCTGAAATTAAAAACGCCGAACACCTAAACAGTTGGTCACATCCCGTACGTTTGTTTACACAAAACGCTGGCTCTGACCGGATGTGTAAAGTGGCGTACGTACGCGCTACACGGAATGTTCCACTTTCCCCCACCGAATTCATGGAGATTACACGTTTTAGGATGTGGATTTTGCTTGCCTTCCATAACTTGTCTTCCTGGCTGTTGCAGTTGGGATTTTTTTTAGGGGGGGGGGGGGGGGATTGTGAGTTGGTGTAGGTGCAAGTGGAGCTTCTGATAGGTCTTTATTTATATGATCAGAGCTTGCTGGCGACTGCAAATATTCTTAGTGTTATTTATTTTCAGGTATGTTTGTTTTCATAGGACCAACAAAACAAAAAGATTGTTTCCAAATGAGATAATTAAAAAGTGGACAAGTGAAAATATTAAATTTTAGGATTTTTTTTTTTTTACTATACATAGATAAGTTTACAAATATAAATTTTAGGATTAACTTTTTATTTTTATTTTAACCATGTGGCATGTGCATACACTTTTTTAATGGTTGGATTTGTGCAAGAACCATGTCACCTGGAGTTTAGAAAAGTGGTTTCATCAGGATAGATGAGTCCGGAGTGAGACACAGATGATTTTTTAAAGTTGAGATTTTGTATTTGTTTTGTGGTTTCGACTGTTTTCTGTGGGGAGAGAGGTATTTTTAGTTTATAAAAAGACATATTGTTACAATGGAAGGAAAGTTGTTTGGCAGTATGTCTGAACATTGATTTGCAATTGCGAACTAGGTTTTGTGAAAGAGATTACATAATGGCTGTGCTGTAGTGTATTAGCCTTGGTATTCACATTCAGCTTTACATGTGGTGAATTATTATGGGTATTTTGACACACATTACTTGTAATAGAGGGGCATTTCAATGTTTTCACCACAGCTGTTCTTCATGAGTTATAACATTATTTTTAAATTGTCTTTGCAGATGATGATGCTGCATGATCAGCAAAGGCTACGTTTCCAGCAGCGAAGAGATATGTGGTCCAAGTATTTTCACGATTGGATCAAGATTCTTTTCTGTATTATGGAGTGACCAATAGCTACAAGCTGAGAGTCAAGCTGCGACCAAGAAGAAAGTGGTTGGATGACGAATGTTTAGAAATGCTACTGCCTCAAAGTCCAAATACAACCAGACCCTACAATGCATGAAGCTCTAAATACTACTTCATCATTTTGTGAACAAGAGAAGCAGCTGTTGGTGCAGTACCAGAGAAGTTTCACTGGTGATAGGAAGGAGAATTATACTAGTTGAACATTTGATTAAGGCAGCAACCTTTCTTCGCCTGTACCAGAGGCAGAGGCGGGCCAACATGTCGCAGTAGTCGGTCATGCAACGATCAGAAGTTTCTTGGTGTAAAATAATATACCATCTGACCACACTGGGTCAGAAACAACACAAATGCAACAGATTGTACAGCATTCTGGGTTGTTTGGCCATATTTCTAGTCTAGTTGATCATATACAGTAGTTTTCAGTTCACCATGTATTTTAATTTAATATCTTCCACTTGAAAATAATAGTTTGAAATGGCTTTGGTGTAAAGTAACGTACAGCTTAGTTGTTCTACAAATTATGTCTCCATTACTTATTTCATGATAGTTACCTCTTACAACTACTGAAAATCACTCCTGATAGCATTCCCTTTGTCCTTATCTTACACAAAAGACTGATTTAGTATGCTTTGAGGTTAGGCACATATTTGGTGTAAAATAACGTACATCTGGCCATACTACTTCTAAAAAAGGACAAATGCACAAGTTTGTGCCACCTTCTGAGCTTCTTGTTTTTCTTTCAATTCTGAATTGTGGCTCTAAAAATGATATTAGCTCATGTTTTTGTGATTTTGCACCTTATCATTTATACAGGCATTGATGAGACTATTAACGTTATTGGTGTAAACTAAAGTAACATACACCTAGCACTTTAATTTACAAGTCTGCCATGTCATGCATCATAATCACACCTTTGACAATTTTAAAAGTGTGGAGGCAGTGTTTCTTGAGATTAAGACATTTTGGAGCAATCTAGATGATTGTATTCTACCTCTGAGCTCGTTTATGTGCTTTTTATGGTGTAAAATAACTAACAAACAGGTTTGCCGGTGATTTTTGGGTCACATAGTCGTCTTTTTAAAATAAATGTTCTTTATAACAATTCAGAGCTAAAGTCTTTTTGTTCCTGTGTGCATATGCTGTAGTATGGCACTATGTTTGGTCAGTAAGAAGTGAAAAACTGTGTACTTTGGTGGTGTAAAGTAACATACTGACTGGAGCAGTTGTTTTTAAAAAGGCCACATTTCTTTCTGGATTCATATTTCACAGTAATCAATGTCATCCCTGCTTACAAGGGACTTCCACAGATGTGTTTGAACTGAAACTAACCAGAGAATTATAGCGGCTTGTGGTGGAGTGAACTTTTGTTTTAATTAGATTGTACAGATTTTTGCAGTGAAGCTGTTTTTATTTTGTTAGCATGATGCTGCCTGGAATAAGACTCTCATTATATAAGTCTTAAAAAAGAATATGGGTACTCCTTAAACCTAAAATACTTACTAGGCATCGAAGAGATTAAGCATGGGGTGAAGTTTACACATGTAAAGTGATTTTTGGTGAAAAGTAACATACGGCCACTAAACATCCTGGCAGGCACTGATTATAGACATCTGACTTGCCATGTTTGTGGTAACAGTAGTACCAAACACAAGACTACATGACTGCTGAATTTTAATGGGAGAAATAACTCAGGGGAGATTCCATGATACTTATTGTATGTGTTTTGGTGTAAATCGAAAATTTTAAAAGTAAATTTTCATTTGATTAATATACTTACCCGAATCACATATAGCATTGACACAGTCTGAGATGCTAAGGTCTGAAAACGCTTACCCGTCTAACATTTTTAAAGGGAAGCAACCCCATCACCAAAAGAGCTAAGAATAGCCATGGTAATGAGCACATACTCTGGGAGTTACCTCCCATTGGTGTGTACTACGTCACTACCTCTATCACCACGTGGCTACAATCATACGGCTTTAAAGAAACTAAAAAACCATACGCGGGGCAGGTGGGAGGGCATAAACGATGTGATTCGGGTAAGTATATTAATCAAATGAAAATTTACTTTTAAAACATATTCTTACTCCGAATCACATATAGCAGATAGCTTCAACAAGGCGGTGGGAAAGAAAAATTTAACTCACTCAAAAAATCCTTGCCAGAAACTGGCCCGCTGCCAACAAGTCAGGAAGGGCCCCGTGGGAAAGAAAAATCTAACTCACTCTAACACCCTTGCCAGGAACTGGACCGCTGCCAACAAGTCAGGAAGGGACCCGAGAATCATCCTGATTGACAGCCGCGATGTCTCTCAGGCAAAACTTGCTAAAGACAACTTCAGAGAGCCAGTAAGCTGTGCCCAGCACTTCGTCCAATCTCCCGGACCGTAAAACGGCACAGGAAGAGACCCCAAGCCCTGGATTAAATGAACCCGAGCCTAGTAGAGGAGAAAGACAATCTGCCCCCCCCCCCCTTTCTATTGGAAGGAAATGCCAATGGCCAATGCCCGACAAGGCCTGTGAGATAGAGGTCAGCTCAAGAGAAGAGTGACCGATCTCCACACAAAGAGAGAGAGAGAGACACCTGAGTACAAGGTACCAGAGTCCAACTCGATGGTAAAAACTCAATAAAGAGCATAAGCGTTTCCAAAGTTCCAAGAACGTGAAGAAACGCTCACCCTCCAAGGCACGCTGTACTGCTTCTCTGCGTTAGAGTCCAAATCTAACCAAGGCAAGAAACATAGTACTCCTGGGAAGTGACAGAAAAAACGTCAAAGAAAAAACCTGACTGCAATCTTTGACATCGTCACCCATACAGCATGCTTGAGGAGGGTGCCGTAACCAGCAGTCTTGCTGCCCTCAAAAGAGATGGTCACCAGTTATCCTCTACCCGTCCATGCGAAAGCAGAGAGAGATAGTACGAGGAAGCAGCGCCTTACGATTGAGCGTAAGCAACCGGAAGTGCGAAAGTCACAGAGGTCGAAGCCTGGTGTCTGACACCAAACTGCGTGAGCATAGTGAAGGGAGGATAGTCGCATCTGCTCTTCATTCACCCTAGCAAAGGCTGAACGAAGAGTGGAGACATCATCAGCATCCTGATCTACACTGAGTGTGAACAGATCGAGCGAATCAGTCATAGACCAAAAGAGTTCTGATGATCGTCTCCGAAAGGATGCAAGTTCCAAAAACTGACGTCCTATCTCCTCTGAAGAGACAAGGGTGTGTTCTGGTACTGACACAACCGAGTCCCTCATAATCTGTTTTACCAGCAGAGGAAGCAATTCCTGCGTCACCAGTAAAGGTGACCGCGGAAGAGCAAAGGACGAAAGCAAGTTCCGACTAGAGTTAGGCAGGTTGAACAGGGACAGAAGGAATAACACTTCAGGCATGAGATGACTTCGCCAAAACCTGCGAAAGGTGGTATGCCACAGAAGGGGACTCGTCGAACCAGAAGCAGGAATCCTCCTCCTTCGCGGAACGGAATTCCCGACATCGCCGAAGGGGCAACCAAAGCGGAAGCCGAAACAGCTGGTGCACCTTCCGGAAAATAACGGGAAGTAACTTCCGCCGCAGCTTCAAGAGCAACCTGAGCTTTGACGGAAATCCTGAATGTCTGTTCGCTAGCCACAGACTGAACGTCAGAGTGGTCGAGCGAAGGACAAGGACCGAAGTCACAGTCACCAGTGGCGGAAACGATGCACGGGATAACCGGAAACCGGAAACCCGCGCACCAGGACATCATCTTGACTCATACCCTGACTGGTGTGAGGGTAAGGAAAAGCCAAGTGAACGTCCGAAGCCAACGGAACTGCATGAATGGACGGAAGCCACCCCACCCGAAGGGTGAAGTGACGACTGCCCCGGCCGAGGTGAACCTGAATGCCCGAAGGCCGGCCGCTGTTCCTCACTCACCGACATCCGTACGGAATTACCAGGAAGAGGAACAGTGTATCCGGACGAAGCCGGAAATGCAACCAACGAAGCCGCAAAATGCGGAAACGAGGATTGCGTAGACTGAGGCCGGAAGCCATAAAGCCCGGAGGCCAGTCTCCGGTCAACCCCAGCACTGACCACGGAGTGAACGAGTGGTGGGGGACCTATGCTTCCGGTGGGAACCGGAAGCGCAGCAGCCGAAAACGGCTGCCACCCTTGCTCTGAAACGCCCGTGAACGCGTAGAACATCGGGGGAGACGGAGCAGAAGTTTTTGTGTATCCGGTCGAAGCCGAAAATGCAACCGACGAAGCCGCACAATGCGGAAACGAGGGCAGCGTAGACTGAGGCCGGAAGCCATAAAGCCTGGAGGCCAGTCTCCGGTCAACCCCAGCACCGACCTCGGAGTGAACGAGTGGTGGGGGACCTATGCGAGAACGGCTGCCGCCCTTGTTCTGAAACGCCCGAGCACGCGTAGAGCATCGGGGGAGACAGAACAGAAAAATGCAAGTTGTGAAAATGCCCCAGAGAACTGTCTCCCAAAAGGGAGTGTCCGGTCGCCTCACGAGGGCTGTTGGACCAGTTCAACTTACCGTCCATGCCGACCACGGCAGTAGACGACGAAAAACAGGAAGCTGATCCCTGGAAAACGTCACAGACGGCAACGTCACAGAACGCCAAGGAACGAGCGTCACCCACGGACGGGGGAAAAACGACGCTGGCAAACGGCGTAGAAAGCAATTCTTCTCTCCCAAACTGCTTGTTTGTTTGTTTGTTTGCTTAACGCCCAGCCGACCACGAAGGGCCATATCAGGGCGGTGCTGCTTTGACATATAACGTGCGCCACACACAAGACAGAAGTCGCAGCACAGGCTTCATTGTCTCACCCAGTCACATTATTCTGACACCGGACCAACCAGTCCTAGCACTAACCCCATAATGCCAGACGCCAGGCGGAGCAGCCACTAGATTGCCAATTTTTGAAGTCTTAGGTATGACCCAGCCGGGGTTCGAACCCACAACCTCCCGATCACGGGGCGGACGCCTTACCACTAGGCCAACCGTGCCGGTCCTCCCAAACTGCGGAACTCTGGAAATAAAGAGCTACGCAATATAGACACCAGAGCACCATGCTCCGATGCCTAAAAGAGGGAAAGCAAGAAGAAAAAGAAGTCAAAGACATGCTTAACTGGCCCCCCAAACACGTGTTCATTTGGGGCAGAATTAGCAATGGACATAACTGATTACATGCTTAGTCCAAAACGACAACAAATACAAACGGTCTGGTAGATCCCTGACAAAAGACTTGCCATGTTCAATGTCGGCCATGCAGGCCAACCAAAAAAGAGACCAGACAATAAGTTACTGGAAAATGTACTAGTCCAAAACGGACGAAAAGTCAGTAACTAAAACGAAATTCCTGTCAAACTAATGACCAAAAGGAAAGAGCTTACCGACTAACAAAGTAGAAGGCAAGTAAGAAAGTAATATAAAATTTACCTCACCATTACATAGGCCTAGCCACATCTGATACCTGTCAGCTATGCTGACCAACAAAAAATGGCGGCCAAACCGTAAGTTACTGAAAAATGTACAGGTCCAAAAACGGACGAAAAATCAGCAACTACAACAACATTCTTGTCAAACTAATGACCAAAAAAGGAAAGAGCTTCCCAACTAACTAAGCAGAAGGCAAGTAAGAAGGTAAATATAGGTTACACACTCCGAGTTCTGATTATCTTGCATATTTTCCCGAGGGTCGATTTTCATGTATTACCGAACCTTTGGCGAGGTAATACATGAAAATCGACCCTCGGGAAAATATGCAAGATATTCAGGACGAGGTGTGTAAGCTATTTATCCCATTACTCCGACGTTTTCATTAAAAACACTTACTTTTTCCACTAAAACCTGCCCGTGCCTGTTTTCAGCTTGCCAAAAGCCTCCGCAGTCGAAATTCATGTCAATGAATTCATGCGCAAAGCTAGTTCCCATTTGTCAGCATAATGGACGGCGTCATTCGACTTGTATGTGGACATTCAGTCATTCATATTGCTTATAAAAAGGTATGCTATCTGCTTTTACATTTTGAAAGTCATTTTAAAATATCCCTGTGTATATTTGACATCGGCTTTCGTTATACTCAATTCGGCATACCGGGTTTATATTTTTACCAGAATTGCGCACAATAATGGCAGCGCAACAAATTCAGTTCGGGCCGTGCTGGTTTGATCGTTGACCCAAGTCAGTTCGCATGCAGTGATACTGTTTGTCAGTCGGGGATAGAAATGTTGGCTGTCATCGCGCTGTTCTGTTTTGGTTTTCACACGTGGATCACTTACATATTCAGTCGTCGGGTTTAGGTGAGCCAAAGCTTCAATACTTCGCCTGTTGTGGACGTTAAGCAATAAAGCTTGGAAGTTGTATGTCGGCACTGAGAGTCGGTCGCGGTACATCGCTTTCTACTTTGTCCCGGTCTTGAGTTTGAACACCTAAGGTTGGATACATCTAACACCTCACATCCTCTTCTCTTTCCCATATATCTTAACTGTATCTCCAACTTCTTTTCATTTTGGTGCCACTCCCTCATTTGTCGCTGAACCCCGCAGCTGACTCGACTCGGATTCACACAAGCCCGTCTAGCAGACGACAGTTCGAACAGTCTTGAACAGCACGGTTGCAAGCAGATTCAGCTATCAATCGAAGCAATACACTTAAAGCCAAAGCAAATAACCAAATGAGAAAACCTAACGTTTGATTTGACTTCATGGTGAGTCTTCTGATAATTTTTTTGGCGTTGGAATGGATCTCAACGGGTTCCCAGCTACGACAACTTTTCCAGAGTTATGCACCGCAGGCATGCCTTCGACAATCGATGTCAGTTTCAGATTGAGTTTTCGAACTACCAGGTGACTGGGTTGTGTTTTGATTTCTCTCTCTCTCTCTCTCTCTCTCTCTCTCTCTCTCTCTCTCTCTCGCTCTCTCTCTCTCACGGTTCTGTGTAGATGGCTGTCTGTGTAAAAATTAGGGAGTATCGTCCTTTGATCCCACTCGCGATACTAGTTGAACATGCCTTTGACCATGCAGTCGCTTCAGCCAGCGAAATATCTCGACTCCGCTCTTTAAATCCTGCGTATCGTATGAAGTATTCTTTATTTTCTCAATATTGACACGTGTAGGCCTGTACCTAAACGTGATATTGACTTTGACACCACAAAATATTTCGGTCGTATGTTGAAAAACGTAGTCCATCTGTAAACTCTGAATATGCAGATGACCTCTATAAATTATTCAATTGTACTCTGAAATCAAAGACAATGACCAATGACAGTTGAGATCGAAACTCGGTTGTGATGGGATATCCATATGGTTGTGATGGAATATGCAGAATAATCACCTCCTCAGCTAACAGACACAAAGAGGCAGGTCATGGGATAATATAGGATTACCTCACCATTACATCGGCCTTGCCACATTTTATCACTGTCAGCCATGCTGTCAACGAAAATGGCGGCCAAACAAAAAGTTACTGAAAAATTTGCAAGTCCAAAAACGGACGAAAAGTCAGCAACTACAACAAAATTCCTGTCAAAATAATGACCAAAAAGGAAAGAGCTCACCAACTAACGAAGCAGAAGGCAAGTAAGACGGGTAAGTGGCCGGAGGGTGTCAAACAAACACCAAACCACACAGCCACGAGAGCGCCAAAAATCAACAACCTGATCCTCAGTGCTGAAAAAGTCGTATGATTGTAGCCACGTGGTGATAGAGGTAGTGACGTAGTACACACCAATGGGAGGTAACTCTCAGAGTATGTGCTCATTACCATGGCTATTCTTAGCTCTTTTGGTGATGGGGTTGCTTCCCTTTAAAAATGTTAGACGGGTAAGCGTTTTCAGACCTTAGCATCTCAGATTTCATGGTGAGTGATATATGTGATTCGGAGTAAGAATATGTAATTTAATGTAACATACATACCTTAAGTGCTTGAGGCACTATACTGACCCCCCCCAGGCGGCCCATACCAATAAAAACAGTTTTATTCTGCTAAAAACCACATATCCTTCCTTACCCACAACATTAATAAGATAAAGCAAGTCTAAAAAATGGTGTTTGTGTAACACTTTTTGGACACACTGACAGATTCCTGGCCATATATCAATCATTGAAATTTCACCTAACACTCACTCACAGATCATTTTTACATTTAGTCAAGTTTTGACTAAATGTTTTAACATAGAGGGGGGAATCGAGACGAGGGTCGTGGTGTATGTGTGTGTGTGTGTGTGTCTGTGTGTGTGTGTAGAGCGATTCAGAGTAAACTACTAGACCGATTTTTATGAAATTTTTCATGAGAGTTCCTGGGTATGATAATAATAATTGTCAGTAAGTACTGGTGTCACATGACTGATGTGAACCAGTTGATTGGCTAATGGCGATGCGCTAAAACTGTTAGCGCACTCTTGGAGTGCGCTAACTTTTCCACAGAGCGTATTCTTACGCCCTTTACCTAAGCAAGACTGTGCTCTCATCCTAAGAATTAATTACTGACATGTAGCTTATATTCTCCACAATACCAAATGACCATAAATTCCCTACTTCTCAATTAAAGCAGAAGTGGGTTTTTTTCTGACAGATTGCATGTGCCTGTGCCACAGTGCGGCTGCCACTGATCTAAAAATAGAAGCCGCTGGGTTTCATCTAATTCTCGCCGACTTGCATAGATTCTTCTCATCGTGTTAGTGGCATGTAGCTTATCATCCACATTACCAAATGATGAGTTAATATAAAATTCCCACCCGCTAGCAGAAAACACAAGTGTTATTCCGATAACGTACCAGCTAGACCAGTTTGGAAGACTGACTCGATCGACTCTGTCATACGTAGCCGCACTGACTACACTGAAATACGACTGCATCAGTTCAGTAAATGAATGGTTTCCGAATTATTATTTCAAGGCAAGAACAATCGTAATCGAAAACGTGTAGGGTTCAGAACGTTCTTACCATTATAAGACTTATTACCAGCGTGCCTCGTGCGTGCAGACTCAGTCAGTGCAGACTGCATGCAGTGGTTTGATTGCCCTAGCAGACGACATAAACCCCGCTCAGCAAATTAACATGTTGGGCAAATGTGAACGAAAAAACGATGGGGATATAATACGTGTAGGGTTCAGAGCATTCTTACCGTTCATATTTAGTATCAGACTCCCCGATGAATGAAGATACAACACGAAAATATGCCACATTTGTTTTGAAAATGTGCGAACCGTCGAGTCCCGCGGCTTCGAGTCAATTCAAGGGGAGTCACTCCGCACAGTCAATCCGTCGAAGCTCGACTGGAGGTTTCGAATCGCAAATAATGAAGAGCACAGCCCTTTCTTCGAGTTCAAATGAGGTCCCTCTGAAAGATCATCACTGTTCAGATTAACGCTACACTGGAATTTACCAACAGAAATTAAAATGCGTGTGACGAAAGCACGACACACTTGAGACACCCCACACAAAAGTAGATCTTTACTGTACACGACCTGACCACACAGTTATGCCTATTCAAATGCGCGTTGCAAAATGTGCGCTTGGAATCTTCTTTTTTCTATGGCGGTACTGACAATATCGTTATTGAAACAATCCCAGTGCACTAAGGGATTTATAGAGCAAATCTCGAAAATAATTATTGAACTCAGCGCTATGCGCTTCGTTCAATAATGAATTTTCTCGATTTGCTCTATAAATCCCTTAGTGCACTGGGATGTCTCAATAACTTAAATAATAATAATAATAATAAAGTGTATTTATATTGCGCCTATCCCTTACAAAAAACTAAAATATTTGGCTCTAAGCGCATTACAACATGTGTAGGGGCTTGGTACAATCAAGTCTGACAAATACAATAACACAAAATACAGTCGGTCTCTTAGGTAAAACTGGGAAAAGCAGCTTCGACATTTGAACACTGCTACTAGAAGATCCCCAGACATTTTTTTATTTTTTTCGATAAATGTCTTTGATGACGTCATATCCGGCATTTTGTAAAAGTTGAGGCGGCACTGTCACACCCTCATTTTTCAATCAAATTGATTGACATTTTGGCCAAGCAATCTTCGACGAAGGCCGGACTTTGGTATTGCATTTCAGATTGGAGGCTTAAAAATTAATTAATGACTTTGGTCATTAAATATCTGAAAATTGTAATTAAAATTATTTTTTATAAAACGATCCAAAATTACGTTTATCGTATTCTTTATCATTTTCTGATTCCAAAAACATATAAATATGTTATATTCAGATTAAAAACAACCTCTGAAAATTAAAAATATAAAAATTATGATTAAAATTAAATTTCCGAAATCGATTTAAAAACAATTTCATCTTATTCCTTGTCCGTTCCTGATTCCAAAAACATATAGATATGATATGTTTGGATTAAAAACACGTTCAGAGAGTTAAAAAGAATAGAGATATAGAAAAGCGTGCTATCCTCCTCAGCGCAACCGCTACTGCGCTTTTCTGGATTGTCAATTTCACTGCCTTTGCCACGAGCGGTGGACAGACGATGCTACGAGTGTACGGTCTTGCGGAAAAAATGCAATGTGTTCAGTTTCATTCTGTGAGTTCGACTGAGCTTGACTAAATGTTGTATTTTCGCCTTACGCGACTACTTGTTTTCTTTCCTTCTGCTGTGATGCTGTCACCATATGACAAGCTACTGAAGAAAATGGACATTCCAATGCTGACATCAATATACACTAGCTGAGTCCTTGGTACAAGTGTGGAGATAAATAAACAATCAAACAAAATTCCTCTTTATAGCCATATATGTACATTTCGCTACCATAGACACTCTCAAAGACATAACAAAACAGCCTTGCACAATTACAAGGAGAGTTGACATTCTGTAGCAGATGACAGGATGCGCGCACACATCTCATACTGGTGCAATCTCTTATATGTAAACAGCTCAGATCATGGGTCCAACAAGTGTTGCACAGATGGTATGTAATGGGCTAGTGAAATTTCTGACGGGCTAGCGACTTTCATGTTGTAAACTCGCACGCCCCGCCTGGTGTGTTAAATTTCTGAGATTTGGCCATCCCTGCATGCTCACAGAGCTCTGATGCAGCAGATTCGAAAATTTTAAAAGTAAATTTTGATTTGATTAATATACTTACCCGACTCACATCTAGCATTAACCTTTGGTTTAAGTGCCGGGACGCTGAACTACGCTTCACCCCTTAAGGGGAAGTAACCCTAAAAAAGAACAGCCTAGACCCCGTAAACTGGGTCACAGGTCAAGGCCATACCGTCACGTGACTGAGCACGCGAGACCGCCGCCGCCATATTGGAATACTTCACTCGAAACGAAGCGAAACGTTCATTTTTAGGGTAAATTAGAGCGGGGTAGGCGGGAGGGTATTAACGATGTGAGTCGGGTAAGTATATTAATCAAATCAAAATTTACTTTTAAAATTTTCGATTAAATTACATATCTTATCCCGACTCACATCTAGCAGATTGCTAATGTAGGTGATGGGAAAGAAACTCACTCTACAAGTTGGAGAGAACCTGCCCTGCGGCTACCAAAGCCGGAAAGGTGTTGGTCCCATCCTGACGAGTAAACAGATTCTCAGTGAAACTCACTTATTTCTAGTAAGAAACCGGCCTGCTTCAACCAGGACTGGAAAGCAACCACTACCATCCCAGCGGGTATTAGAAAACCCGCCAAAAGAAATAAAGAAAGACGTCCTAAAAAACGTCCAAAACACCTATGTGAGGCCGATCGAGATTTAATTGCCTGGTCGCAGAACCGCCGAATAAAAGAGCCCAAGCTCAGGCCCCATGAGTTCTAGGCGAACTCAGAGGAAGGACAGAACGCTCCCCCCCCATTGACTGCCACACTCATAAGCTTGTTTAATGAGTGTGAAAGCCCATCTAGCCAGTGCTTCCTTGCACAAATTTGATTCTATCCGTCCAAAACGAAAGAACCAAAGAACTGGTCTGGCACTCCAAAATGAGCCATGCAAGAATGAGTATGTCCAAAATACTCAATATCTTGCGTGAGACCCAAAAAGTACGTAAATCACTGCCCCATCAAAGAGAAGTGAGCACCGACAAAAAAAGAGTATACGAGCCTTCCTATAAAAGAAAGGCTTGCATGTCTCAAAATTCTATGTCTCTTCAAAAGAACTCCAAAAGAAGAAGAAATCCCAAGCTGGGACTGATAAACAAAAGACAAAAGGCTTGAAGACAGGGCCCTTTTCACGCTGGGCGTAAAAAGAGAAATGTCTTGTCTAGTTCTGAACGATGTTTCTCCAGACTAATGAAACATCGTCTTCCGTCAACAACAAAAGTTCATGGAACATCTTAGCATCCTCGTGAACTTTTTTTTTTTGTTTTTTTTTTGTTGGTTGCAACCACCCACAGATTGCTAATGATAGTAAAAAACCACCAGATAAGGTCAAATTAGATAAATAACCCTTTCACATAAAGTCTGTTGAGACCTGAGTGAAACAGCCGAGTGAAAAACCTTAAGATTCGTGAGTTACGTCTTCCAGAAGCCGAAAAGAGCACCAACCTCACTAACCTGTCTTGATCGTAGCTGACGAAAAGAGTGAACAATCTCTTGCAAACAGCAAGACCAGGAAGACAGTCCTAACTCAAAAGAGAGCTGTGAAAGTTCGGAAGACAACAAGACATGTCTTCCGATGCGAGCGAGTAAAACAAAACGAACCTGTGCGTCTCCCGCTTGCATAGAACAAAGAGTTCCAAATGACCACAAGTGAAACACCCTCCGAGGAGTGAAACACTAAAGGATTATGGCTTGAGTAAACCACAGCACCATAGTCCCATGAGGTAGACGCTAATGTTCGTAATGAACCAGAGACAAACACTTGTCCCTTGTTCAATGGAAAGATGCAAGACAAAAAACCATCTGACAAACTAGACTCTTTACAAAGAAGAGTCGAAAGAACGTCTTAAAACCGTAAACAAAGGAAATAATTTGTAGACCGGCGAGACTGCAACCTCTCATCAAAAAATGAACCGAGATTGCTCAACAAACCAATGCGGCTTAAGCAAAAGCGGCAAAAGTCTTAACTTAATTTTCACTAGCAAGTAGCTATGAAAATTTAATCGACAAGGAAGGGAGCAAGCGTCAAAGTGGGCGCTTGCTGTTGTGCCGAACATGGAACGATCAGTGCGTAAGGCTGTCCACTCAAAACTGATTAGGACGAACCCTGTAGGCTACCGTCAAAACATAATGTCAAAGTATGTGAGACCTCGGGAAGGCGTGAAGCCCCCCAGGCCTAGGAGATAGACGTCAGCTCAAGAAAGACGTGACCGATCTCCTCCCGATAAACGGGTGATACCTGAGTACAAGATATCAAGCCCTCATTGGCGAGGAAAAACCCCTCAAGATAGAGCATAAGCGTCCCTGAAGTTCCTAAACTATAAGGGACAAACACCTCCAAAGAACCAAGCTGTGAATCCAGCTTGATCCAAACGATTAGCCAAAAGTAGGCTACTGCTGGTGCATGACCTGCTTTGAGTGTCTACCCAAGCAAGACCGAGTGTATGACGCAGTCCTGCTTCCTGCGTTAAGAGTCCAAGTCTAAGAAAGACAAGGACTCATAACCCTCATGGGTTGTGACAGAAAAAGCCAAAGAAAGACCATGGCTATGAACTGGACTGTCAATACCCGTCGAGTAAGTTAAACAAGAGTGCCAAAACCGGCAGACCTGTAGCCCACAAACTGACTTTAAATCTTTGTCATGAATCGATATTCTGAAGCGCGAACCTGTCAAGAATAGAATAGGCAACCGAGACTACTCGCGCATTACACGACGTAGCCAAGTGACGTATTCATGTGACGTATCCAAGTGTACTGACGTAAACTAAAATCGTTTCACGAGAGGGTCGTTTTCCGCAAGTCCACGGAACGAAGAACGCTTGGAAGAAAAGCCGTTCCCCTTCTTTGAAGGTAAGTGACTGTGATTATTACATCGACAATCGTTCCACGGGATCTGGGCGGAGATGAGTGTATCGTGTCAGTCATGTACATTGTGTTGTTGTCAAGTTGTGTACGTTTGAATGTGCGCTGTTGCCAAATCCCCATTTTCCGAAACACAGTAATAGAATGAGAACGATAATAAAATATGAACAAACCAAGTCTTTTAGACAGGCTGTGTAGGTAACACATATGGCCCTTTGATCTGTTTCAGGAACCCACGGTCCAATTGATTCATTCATCTTCCTCTTCCTCATGTTGCCGTAATTGTGGAGAGAGATGTAACCAGACTACTACTGCTATTAACTTGATGATGGTGTCTTGAGAAGAAGAGTGATGACCCAAACCAGGAGCGCGGTCTTCAAGACCAGTCAAGTGCTGCACGTCATCTCGAGTACCTTTTCAATGACATCGAGCTAAGTCAAAACTTCATAAACATTATGTGTATTCCTTTTGTTTTGATGTCCTCCAAGGGAAAGTTCTGAAGAACGTTTGCGGCAGCGGAGTCACGTTAGATTACCATGACAGAATTGAAATCCAGCAGCAATAGACATTTGATCAGAGTGTGCTGTGATGCAAGTAACATGACCTAGCTTGAACAGTGTGTGATACATTTAGTACGATACTGATATTTAGCAAAAATATAGACTAACCTGATTAATGTGTGCTGCATTGCAAGAATCTTATTAACACTATCCATGTATTAAATTATGTAAACCAATGTTGACCTTTCTCCGCTACTTCGAGAGCATGGGAAAGAGTGAAGGAAAGTAAAGTCAAGGCAGTACCTGTTTCTTTAGCTAATACGAAAAGGCGGCGTGTTTTCCTTCCATAAACTTCCTTTGGAAGGCGCACGCAGAAAGAAACAGGCTGACGAAAACTGACCTGCGACAATCTTCTTGCCAAAACAGAAGAAGTTAAAAGAAAGTCCGAACGACCTCCTAAAGAGGCCAAAAAAGAGTGCATTCAAAGGCCGACAGCTGTCGTGAATGACCGTCTCACTACTCAAATAAAGTCTGTCATCCGCTTTCTACCTAAGTAGAATGCTGATCAGACTCGTAGTAAACCAAAAAAGTTTCGTGATAAAAAGAGGTCTGTGTGCTGAGCGAAACGGAAAACGATAAGTCCAACTGACCACAAGTCATCCTCTCCAGTCCATGCATGAGCAGATGGAGATAGTACGAGGAAGCCGCGATTCTGGTTGAACGTCAGCAACCGAACGTGCGGGAAACACAAAGGCCGAAGCCTGGAGTGGCATGAACGAAATGGCTGAAAGCCGCAGTGCCCGTAGGTCAGTCTGCTTGTAGGCAAATGACTACGTAACAAAGCCAAAAACAGAAATCAAAGCAACTACTGGTCGGCATACGGGAAACCAGGAAGCCAACCTGTCAAAAGATTCCAAAGACGAAGTGTCTTCAAGAAAAAACATGGAATTAATTTAGCTGCCAAATCGAGAGTAACCCTGAGTTTGGCCGAAAAACCAGAACTAGTCTGTTCATCGATGAAAGACCAAAAGTCAGACGCGGGGACCGACGCAAGCTGTATAATAGATGCCATCACGTACAAAACCTAATTACCATCCGAGACAGCCGAAGCTGAACAGGAAGTAAGATACAAAGCATCACTGCCCCCAACGACCTAGAACCCCAAAGGGTTGACGTCGTAAGCTGTGGACAGGAAAGAACAAAGTGCTACGATTACCCGGAACGTGGGAGAAACGGCGTGCCGGGACAGACATCTGCTCTGTGTTGACCTTAGCTAAGGCCGAAACGTCTTTAACACTTGCGTCATTCCGGAACTCAAACGGATCCAGGGAAGACCTAATCGAACGAGAGAGTGTCCAAAGGAGTGTCTCAGAGAGAGAGGCAAGATCAAGAGGGTACCTGCCTGTCTCTTCCAAACCACAAGGTCTGTCTTGACGGTAACCGTCCTCCCTAAGAGTGGACAGCTACGGCGTGACCGGAAGGGCTGCACTCGGTAGGGCAAAAGTGTCAAAAAGGTTCTGAGGCCGACGGCTGAGTGAAAACCTGCGCGCAAGGGCAGATACACTAGCCTGTGGAAGTTGGACAGTGACAAGCCAAGGCTTAGCAGCGACTGGAGCCTGACCATGAGCAGAGAGGAGAGGCACCGTGCCGACAGGCAGGGAGCTCGCCGTGCCTGGAAAGCTTGCTAAAATATTAGAGAGCTCATAAGCAACTAAAGAAGACTCAGAGAACTGAAAACCTTCAGCTGCTGTTGGTGCTGGGCGGAAGTCACCCACCGCTGATGGTGGGGGTAAGACAAGCCCAGCCTATGAAACAACGCCGTCAGGAAAATATTGTAAGCGACCTGTGCTGCAATAGCTAAGGTTGGCTTCAGCTTTGACGGTAATTGGAACTCAACGTCGTCATCATTGAATGAGAGATGATCGTCGAGCTCCGACTCCACTTCTGTATGAGTCGAAAAGTCCGCGTGACTCGCCGAGTCTTGGACATGAACAACCGGAAGCGAGGCTGACTGCAAACCGGAAGTAGAACTTCGGTGCAGAGCCTGCATGGAGCCAAACTTCCTGCCCAGGCGGAAGTGGTGACGCAAGTACACCGACGGGGGAAGTCATAGACAGCCCGTGTGCACCTTGGTCTCCAGATCAATGAAACATCGATTGCATTCCCGCGTCAACATCCCGTGAGCTCCGCTTCGTATGAGTCGTATGCCCCGGGTATGTCGAACTTTCACTCCCTGACCTATGAGGCGGGGGAGCTACTAGTTGCGGTCTATGCGGAACGCTTTCGCCAAAGAGCCTGGCTACCGGCGAACCCATGTAACATCGATTGCATTCCCGCGTCAACACCCCATGAGCTCCGCTTCGTGTGAGTCGTTTGCCCCAGGTATGTCGAACTTTCACTCCCTGACCTATGAGGCGGGGGAGCTACTAGTTGCGGTCTATGCGGAACGCTTTCGCCAAAGAGCCTGGCTACCGGCGAACCCAATGTACCTGAGGAGAGTGCCTGCTGTGCAGAAGCAACAGTGTCCCGAGGGACCATCTCTCCGAAGCTGGCGTGCACCAGTTCTTCCGCCCGCAAGTCCGCTGACGTGACTGTGGCCGACAGAGGCAACCGGAAGCGGGAAAGTGAAGAAACATCGCCAACACCCTTGGACAGCGAACGCAACTTGTCTCGCGTAGCCTGTAGAACGGCGGCAAGTTGCTGCTGTTGAGAAAACATGGTATTCATATGCGAAGAGAAAGAAGAGAAAAGGGAAGAGAAATCTTGCTTATCACTCTTCTTAGGCTTAGCCGAACGAGCCCTACTCCTGCTTTAGATTCTTTTAGAACAGGCATGGTAGGGCTTGCTGGTTCAACAAAATCAACCGAAAGTGAAAAATTAGACACCGGTTTTACAAGCGTAACCGTTGTCCCTTTGGGTTTACCTTTATCTGACTGCTAGCAGGGGAAGAATCAGCAACTAACTGTCGAGTATTAGGCTTTATCTTCTCTTTGTCCGCCATGTTGGAAACAACTCACAGAGTGTAGAACAACAACAACAAAGTTGACGGACACAAGGCAAAAATTCAATTAAAACAAACAAAGAACGATCTCACCAATACAGCCGTAGAAGCAGAGACCGTGAAGAAGAACCGGGGTGAAGAAAAACTGCCAACCAGGCAGCAGGCTGAAAGCCAAAATGCGTAGCTCGAGAGAACAACGTCCTAGCGCTAGGACCGCTGAGGAAAGAGTGAAGTATTCCAATATGGCGGCGGCGGTCTCGCGTGCTCAGTCACGTGACAGTATGGCCTTGACCTGTGACCCAGTTTACGGGGTCTAGGCTGTTCTTTTTTAGGGTTACTTCCCCTTAAGGGGTGAAGCGTAGTTCAGCGTCCCGGCACTTAAACCAGAGGTTAATGCTAGATGTGAGTCGGGATAAGATATGTAATTTAATTTGTGTTATGAAAAGACTACGTGACTGAAAGCTGGATCTCCATGTCTGTTTATATGCCTCTCTAAATCAACTTGTTACGAGCATAAGATTATGTCAGCGATGTTCTATTTCAACTTTTTTTCTTCTGTTTTTTAAAGTTTTTAAACTTCTAAGTTTTTTTAGCGTAGAAATTGTATCAGCTGGTTCTAAAAACAACAACATTTAAAGTCATTCATCTACAATTGTGTGATGCACATTAAGACACCACATCCTTCCCAGTAATCATGTTGTCGTTGTTATGAGCAGAAGTGCAGAATGCATATCAAAGCAAAATTCTTAGAATAGATTCAAGGGGCAGACATTATTTTTGATTAAAAAAAGATGCTGTCAAACTGAACTGTGTCCCCTTCAATGAACATTTGTAATTCCTTATTTTTTACAAAAGTCAAACTAAGTATTCTATGCACAAATTGATACAGGTCTCTAGATTCTTATTGTAAACTTGTTTCTTTCAAAACAAGTTTAATCACACATGCTTTAAACGCAATAATTGGACACGATGTGAAGAGAAGAAGAATTTGTGCAACAGAGATCGGAAGCCCCTGAAAGTCTAGACTCATTGTTTTCTTTCTCCCTTTTTTGCCTTTAAGCATCCTTAAGACACCAAGCAACAGTACATAATAAGAGTGCAATATCTTGTACAATTGTACTTTATTTTTGACCACACACACAAAATTATGGCACTGTAATAGTATGATTGACTGTCAGGTTTATTCATACACGCAAAATAGTGGTGATACGATCAACAAGTGGGTTGTGGTCAGCGATGAATAGTATTTCCCAGCTGGCATCTTGTCTGCCTTTTGTTTTGGTTCCATTTGTCGTGAAATTTGCACTCAAACAGTGAGCAAATCTATGTTTCGCGCAACTTTATATTTTCCAATTTAAGCATTGTTGTTCCAGTTAAAAATGTGTTCTTTCTGTGTTCTTGGAAATCTTTTACAAAAGAGAACCCGCCATCGTCTCCCCATCGAACTCTGACTACTCGCCAGTGTTCTTTTTCTGTTCCTCACTGATATACTGTTTGTTTATCTCCTTCCTTTCGGCATCAGACTTATCAAGTTATTTTTGTATGCGGGTTCACCTGATGATAGGCATTGAAATCAGTTGCGAAAGTACAAACAGCCCAGCCGCTGTGCGAACAATAAATAAAATGCCAGAAGAGGATCTGAGATAGGAACCTTGTTCTCGTTTCCCTACAACGAAGTGGTGTTTTTGCAGACAACAGAAATTTCTGCATTGTAAAGTGTTTCAATGACTTGAAAACTCGATCGTAAAAACGAAAGTTGTTTGTTTTACATTTGACCAGAAATTTCACTGGCCAGGCGTACAATTTGGCCATCCCTGGTGAGCCCAAATGATGACGTAGACAGCAACTTTTCAACCAAACATTGGTGACTGCAACAGTGTCTTAGGCACATAACGTCGATGACACGAGCAACTTCATTTGACTTAACGAGAGTCGTGTTCTGTCGACACTATAATGTTTTTCTTTCTTTTGTAGCGAAGTGCAAAACTGGCTACTAATTCGTTATAATGTTCTTCTGTCATTTGTGTCTCGTTTAAGTTTTGCTGATCGTTTTGTGTTTTGCCTAAAGTCATTATCTGTTCTCAGTCAAATATTGATATGCACATGTCCAGACACCTGTAGATTGTAAACGTGCTTAGCTGTCCATCCACTTCAGGCTAGTCTATGACAATTTCAAGTTAAAGCCACCCCTCCTACAGAGAGATGGGTACCTCGCCTGCACATGTTCAGTTACGCAACTTTATGGCTGAGCTGATGTTCTTGTGTTGTGTTTGTTTGATGCGTTCAGATAAAAGCCTCGTTAGGAGGGTGTTAGAATGTCGCGTTCCTCTTTCTGGTTTTCATTTCATTTTCATTTTCATTACTTTATTGTCCCATCGCTGGGAAATTCGGGTCGCTTCCTCCCAGTGGAAAGCTAGCAGCAACGGAGTCGTGCTACCCAGGTGTCTGCGTGTTTAGGTGTATTCAGCCACCTGCACTTATGGCAGAATGACCAAGGTCTTTTACGTGCCATTGTGATGACACGGGGGTGGGACATGGCTTATGTCTCTGGGTCTGCACATAAAGTTGACCCGTGTCCGTCCCGGCCCGAATTCGAACCTGGGACCTTTCGATCACAAGTCCAGTGCTCTACCAACTGAGCTACCGGGCCCCCGGTGTTGTGTTCATGCCATGTGTTAGTAAGATTGTGATTTGTTTGTTGTTTACTTGCCTTGACCAAAGCGTCCTTTTTCTTTTGACCATGTCTCGTTGTAGCTTTGAAAGAAATTAGTTCTCTCAAACTTATTTTTGCCTTTTTCTTAAAGATCAAAGATTTTATTTGATGTACTGGTTTTTAGGAATGGTTATGTCTTTTTATGAGATAATCGATTGGAAGTAATAGTGCCAGAAACAGATTCTGCGATTCCAGCCGTTTTGAGGCTGAATTTCCTCCCAGCCGGACTGTGCATGCTTTCATTGTAGTCCAAGCAACGGCTATCAATACTGGCCCAGGGACAGGACTTTGCATCATTCACTCATTAGTAGCTGAACACTCCACTCTATTTGATTTCAACACGACTGTGGGGTTTCCCCGGCCTCTGCACTTTCTTGTGCTTTCATCTTGAACACAATAAAAAGTTGAAAACAAGATGCTTGGGCTTGAGCTTCATTCTTTCTCCTTTCCACTTGCACCTAAATCTTGTCTACCAATATTTTCTCAAAAGAGAGATAAAAGTCGAGGTTTATAACTTGCATAACGTAGCTCGACTCTTACCTGGAATGGAAATCCTGACCACTCTTCTCTGCGGAGGCCAGCCTTCGTTGATATTGTAGCCAATGGGTTCAAAGACCTCTTGCAGTTGAACCATCAATTTGTCCCCAGTGTCAGCATCACGGAAGATCCAAGGGTGTCCGACAAATGTGTTGACATCCACAAACTGGTCTGGCTGTAGCGTCTTGTAGCGGACACGAGCGCCCTCATAGTTCAGCCACACTATGTCCACTTTGCGCAGCGTTTGGTTGACAAAGCGCACAAATGAGTGAACCTGAAATTTTTCATAAGAAAGATCAGCTGTGTAACTGTAAATCAGAGCCACATAGCGTTCAATGGAATATATACTGCTATATTCATTACATTGAAATTGTATAAAGGATGATAGAAGTTTTCAGTCACATAAACAATAGCGACTTGAAAGAAACACCAGCCTGATCTTAAGCTGCATGGTCATTGACGTTTCAACGTCGCTAGCGTTTTAACAGCAACATTCAATATCGCTTGTCGTCGTGTTCCGTCCACAATATTAAAACACTTTTGATTTAATGCACAGAGAGAGAGTTAATATGAGAGAGCGCGGAAGATAGGATGCGCATAAAAAGATTACGACATATTCATTATGACAAAACAGCACGTGACGCCATTCATTCATTTTCCATCCTGATAAAATCAACACTGGTTTCTCAACAGTGAGAAATTGCCCCATGGAAAACGCCCATTAGCTTTTTTCAGGAAATACAGAACCAACAGCTTTCTTACAGCCGATGAAAGCATGTGAACAGCATGAAGAGCTGAGAAAACACTGGCGTAAATCCTAGAATTGATTCCAGTAAGTACAACTTATAGCGTCTCCAGTTGGCTTAATCGATGTTTAGTACAGTAAAACCTGTCTCTAAAGGACACCCTTGGGGTATGGTAATGGTGCAAGTCCATATTAGACGGGTGTCCTTTCTTCACAGGTGGAGGGGCCGGGGCAATATTTTACAAAGAGCACGTAAAATGTACAAGACACTTTTTGTCAATCCTGGAGTATGTATTCATTTTTCAACACAAAACACAAGGTAAAAACTTAAATAAAATTACCAGATCATTGTACAAGGCACAGATTGAGGGCGGTGACAGGAATTAAAACAAGATTAAATTAAATTGAATTGAATAGTGTTCATCAAGACGATTTGAAAAAGTCCTGGATGCCTGTTTGTTTGGCTCGTCCAGCTTCCCTAAGCTTGACGTCTTCAAGCATGGACTTCAGCGTGAAGGCAGCATTCACATACCTGTATAAGTGGTCCACTAAGACCTGAACAACGTGGTATGGGAGTGGTTTTGTACTGCAAGATCGAAGAATCTGCCCGTCAGTGGACCACTTATACAGGTATGTGAATGCTGCCTTCATGCTGAAGTCCATGCTTGAAGACGTCAAGCTTAGGGAAGCTGGACGAGCCAAACAAACAGGCATCCAGGACTTTTTCAAATCGTTATTGCGTTTTCCGACGTTTCACAGTTTCTTGGTCGCTTCGTGCCCCGGACTCCCACTCCTTCATCACGTGTCCGTCCGTTAAAGGTTAGTTATTGTTGAAATTGTGTTCGTTCCATGTTAAACTGTCCGTATGTAGCAGGTGGCCGTTCCAACAAGGGTCCGCTAGACTCAGGTTTTACTGTACATCTTCAGAAAGGGTTATACATCTCTTGCAAATAATGTCTTGCAATGTGCAAAATGCAATGCACCTTTAACAGAAAAAACCAAAAACCAAAGATAAAACAAAACAAAAACATATGTCTCGACATGTATTTCTCTCGGATCTCTCTCGACTGTACACAGAGATAAGAACAGCCTCGCTTTCACCTAGATCCTGCCTAAAAACAATGTTCAGACCTCATGTTCAGACTCGGCGTAATAATACCAAAAGGACTACTTTTTAGCGGTCAAGTTCAGTCGTCCGCATATTCGAAAGTGAAAAAAAGATGAAACGTTTTGCTACAGTATCGGAGGATGAACTGTCGAAGAAGAAAAAGAATCTCGTGCCAACCACTACGCAGAAGACCATCCGAGTTGTACAGAAGAAGTTCTGAAACACGTCACGTTCCAAATCAAAAGACGACATTCTATTCTCTTACGTCACTATTCTTGGTTTACGGTACCATTCGGCGGCTTTGCTACGAGTATGCCATAGTCTTGGTCTGCCGAGACCTTGAGGTGGAATGCGAGTGATTAGGTTTGTTGATTTTGCTCAGAGAAGTGGTCCGTGTTCAAGCAAGTTTCTTTCTTCTTTGAAAACAAAAACCCTAAGACCAGTGAATGTCGAGATATATATGTTAATTGGATCTGTGATCCAAACATGCCTTTTGGACTTCTTCTTCTTCTGCGTTCCCGGCTTTATGGCCATGTTGGGTTTGATGCGTGCATGCCTGGTTTTCTCCTGTAGATGGGTGTCGGCACAGGAGGTCTGCCCGCTGTCCTCAGCCAACATGCTCCGTCTTCATGGCAGCTCAGGTTTTTTATCGAGGTTCTCTCCTCTAGATCCGCCGTGTTTCGCCTAGGGGCTTGCGCTGCCTAGTTGATAGGGTCACCTCGTAGAGGATGTGGTCATAGACCACGCACGGTCGGTCTTGGGATAGGAAAACGTTATGCTAGTCCGGAGGGATTACGCCACAAAGGCCACCTCGCGAAGACCCAGGGTCCTAGACTAGGGAGGTCCAAGGGGGAGCACCGGGAGGGCTACCCCTCTACCCGCACCTCCAACACAATCCCTTCCCCTGGTAGCTTCATCCCCAAGGAGGAGACAGAGCTACCTGCAACACCCCTGCCTTTTGGTCAATCTCGATGGCAGTTTATTCCACTCGCCCTACGGGCTTGTGGAATAAACTTCCATCTCGATTGACCAAAAGCCATGTTTGGATCACAGATCCAATTAACGTATAATGTCTCGACATGTATTTCTCTCTCTCTCGACTGTACACAGAGATAAGAACAGCCTCGCTTTCACCTAGATCCTGCCTAAAAACAATGTTCAGACCTCATGTTCAGACTCAGCGTAATAATACCGAAAGGACTACTTTTTAGCGGTCAAGTTCAGTCGTCCGCATACTCGAAAGTGAAAAAAAGATGAAACGTTTTGCTACAGTATCGGAGGATGAACTGTCGAAGAAGAAAAAGAATCTCGTGCCAACCACTACGCAGAAGACCATCCGAGTTGTCCAGAAGAAGTTCTGAAACACGTCACGTTCCAAATCAAAAGACGACATTCTATTCTCTTACGTCACTATTCTTGGTTTACGGTACCATTCGGCGGCTTTGGTACGAGTATGCCATAGTCTTGGTTGGCCGAGACCTTGAGGTGGAATGCGAGTGATTAGGTTTGTTGATTTTGCTCGGAGAAGTGGTCCATGTTCAAGCAAGTTTCTTTCTTCTTTGAAAACAAAAACCCCAAGACCAGTGAATGTCGAGATATATATGTTAATTGGATCTGTGATCCAAACATGCCTTTTGGTCAATCTCGATGGCAGTTTATTCCACTCGCCCATCTCGATTGACCAAAAGCCATGTTTGGATCACAGATCCAATTAACGTATAATGTTTCAAGAATGGCATCATTAAATGTGTCTGTCTTCTGAAGTAAGTGAACAAAACATGCATCTTCAATATGACATTGTGAATAAGGCAGGTTTCACAGTATTGCTTTGGTCACTGGATCGAAAGTTTGTATGCTTATCATTTCTGTTTTAGATTGCATTGTGTAACATGCTTGGTATATTTTTGCTTGTGGTGGAATAAAGACATAGAAAAGACAATGTCAGCGCATTTTGTGTTTTTTGTGCTTTGTTATGATCTAAAATAACATTGCTATCGTTCAATTTGCGACAGACGTGATTTCCCGATTTTTACCATCACGTAATCATGAGACACGAAAAGTATCAACCCACACAGGTTTTAAAATCAAGACCTGATAATTGTTTGAAAGGAATGCAATTCGAGTCATAATCATATAAACATTTGTAAAAAAACTATTTTTTTATGACTTTATCGTGATGTCAAAAATCACCGCTCATGCTCGAAAGCGTCGGTCGGGAGAAATACGCCACGACGGGAAACCAATTTACCTCCTAGTTTTTGCATACGCACTCTTTTCTTCCACAAACATATGTTTTTGTGTGTAAATAAACATACAGAACAGAATTACGGCAATGGAAATGTCAAATTCTTGTTTTGGAACTGAAAACGAATGTTGCTATCGCTATCCGGGGGGCGTCGGGTGAAAAAAAACACGATATATATAGCAATTTTTTTTTTAGTTGAGGTTATTGTCTCGTTTTCACAGTTATGACCTTGACACGTATTCCTACGCACGCGCCATTTTGAACTCGTTCGACTGATGATGCATTTTGCTGCTAAGTTTGCTTTGTTCTCTTTAAAAACTGAATGAAAGTGTGTCTGTCACCAACAATAGCGTTTTCCAACGATCGCGATGCACTCATTTCAGGCAGTTTAACACCAGACCTGTCAACCTGTACGGTTTTCCCGTATTTTGTACGGGATTTACTCAAATTTTGGTGTGTACGGCGTACAAGGCCTAGCTGTACGGGTAAACCAAATTGTACGGGAATTGTACGGGAAAATTCAAAACCCGAACAAAGATTCGAAACCGATCATCAGATTCGTTTCTGTTTAGCAGACGACAACAACCAACAGAAAAAGACTGTAACTGAGCTTGTGCGCATGCGCAGAAGGTATCATAGAGGGCGCTGTGGCCCAATCCGCTACTTCCGTGTCGCGAGATTTGGTCTTTGTTTACACAACTTACTTCAGCGACAGACAACGATTCGCGTCACTTTTCGTGCTACAACTGAAGATGGAGAGGCCAGCGAAGAAAAGAAAGAAAGCCGGACATGGTCAGCACATGTCGGAGTGGGAGAAAACGTACTTTGGTGTTGTGCGATCATCGGACAAGGGAAAGGAGAACAGTTTGTGCGTGCCATGTGGCTCGCAAATCAAAGTGAAAGTTGCTGCTTCTGGTCACTACGACTTGAAGCAGCTTTTTGAAACGGCGGTACACAAACAATCATGCATTGATTCGTTCGAAACAGTTCAAGCATGTGAACCAACATTTCCAGAAACGAGACAGCCGCCTTCCAACGGAAGAAGATGTGACACAAGCCAATGCCATGAAACCATTACCACAGTCAATCTGCTTGCCACGGCAAAGTCAGCTACTGCTACCTACAACAAGTGTCATGCTTGAAGTGATCTAGTGAGACTGGACTGTGATTTTTCCTGGTGAACAGTAGTACAAAGTAATTGTGTGGGTGTGACTGTGTTATACATTTAAGCTTAAACTTAAAGTGATCTGGAGAGACTGGACTGTGATTTTTCCTGGTGAACAGTAGTAGTTGTGTGGGTGTGACTGTGTTATACATTTAAGCTTAAAGTGATCAGGTGAGACTGGACTGTGATTTTTCCTGGTCAGTGGACAGTGGTAGTTGTGTGAGTGCGTTTTACAGTAGTTATATGTATTCATCAATGCTAAATCAGATGTGTTTTATGAATACAAAATAAATGTTGAGTATTTACCAGCTGGTCTTTCTTCTTTTTTATGTCGTGCGAGGGAATTGCGAGTCTTGCGTGTGAACTCAGGTTTGCGTGTGTTCATTTTTTGGGAGTGTGTAAGGGATTGTTGCCCTGATTACAGTTTTTAATCATATTAGTACAGGTTGGCCTTGGAAGGGGTTGACAGGTCTGTAACACTTGTTTTGTGCTGAAAAGGTTGTTAATTTGCATTCGCTTTGATAGATAGCATGAAGGATTGTACTGGGTTTGAACTTACGCTCGTGATGGTTCCACTCTCTTCTCAAATTCGATCGTAGGGTAAGAAAAATGCTGGAGGTGGCGAAATTGCGCTATTGTTGGAATTTTGCCACGACAGTCAAGTTTGGTTCAGCGCTATCGTTTTAAGCCTTTTTATAATGTAAATATTAATCAGATTTCATTTATTAAGCTCAATAGCAATACTGTTAAACAACTTAAAGTGTATGTAGACCATAATTGCTTTTGCCAATGGCTGTGTGTCTTCAGAAACTGTTTATAATTTGGTCAAATTTAGGGGGGGTCATATCGGTGCGTATATGTCAGCTGACAGGTGTCCGCTATCCCTGATAGGGATTTTTTTGCATTCATTAATGATTAAACTTGCAAATAAATACATTTTTTTAACTGTATTAAATGTTTGTTACTGTTGTGAAAATGTGAGGTGGTGTGATGAAAACCGTGAAACCTGCCATTATAAATCTAACTCCACACACCTGAATGTGGTACAATGCAGGGTCAACACATTCCAAGTGAACAATAAAGTAATTAAAACACTCACTCTTCATTGTGTTAAAATTAATGCAACATTAAAACTAAGACCCAACCTGTGAGCGACCAGACTGCAGCCTAGGTGGGTTGTGTCGTCTGGGCTGTTGAGGTCTGCTTGTGGACGGGCCATCAGCCTGGTCCGTCGCTGACATCTTATAAAGCTGTGCCAACAAGCTAGCAATCACATGCCTGCTGTGGAGTGGTCTCTTAATTTCTCCCCCAAAGTTGACATTCTCAACAAAAAACACCAGTGTTGTTTTGGAGTCTGAAAAGTGAAAACAAACACATCCTGAAACTGATGTTTGGCAGTTACCATGCCAGGATAACTCTTCACCTTTATTTTAATCTTCTTCCGTTAGGGGATTTGATGTTAAAATAACAGGTAATAGAAAGAGACAGACCTATAGATAGTTGAGCTGAAAACTGAATAAAACTATGTGTAGTGGTGAGTGGAAGGTAAGAAGGAATGAAGCTCAAGTCCAAGCGTCATGTTTTCAACGTTTTAATCGTTGTCAAGAAGACAATTCAAGTAAGCGCAGAGGCCAGAAGGCAAAACCCATAGTCAAAGGAGAATCAAATGCAGTGGAAGTTTCAGCTACTTATGAGCGAACGATGCTTTTTCCTGGGGTCGCGGTCAGTAATGAAAGCATGCAGGTCCGGCAGGGAGGAAAAATCGGCCTCAATATGGCTGGAATCTGTGTTTTCTGGCACTACCTGTACAATCCATAACTAATTCCAACAACCAATACATCAAATTAAAGCTATGACCTTTAACTCCATCGAAATAAGTACCTTTTGAGCATTATAAAGACTCTGATGTGAGTGCATACCCCACTTTCCATTCCTCTCACCCCCCTTCTACCATCCGTAGCATTCCCTTTTCTCAGTTCCTGAGACTGCGCCGTATCTGTTCAGACACCGATGATTTTGAGAAGACAGAGGCAGAGATGTCCGATTTCTTCCTGAAGCGTGACTACCCATCCAGCCGTTTGGATGTGGCCTTAACTCTTACCAGTTCACTCCCTTGACCATCCAAAGATATCTTTGGATGACTCGCTACAGAAATTCCCATTTACTTTATTCTAAGGACAAGCCCGTTTACAACAACACAAACATTTTTATTAAACATTAAACAGAAGTTTATTGATTAAATTATCGTTGTATGTTGACAGATTTTTAAAACGATCAATGTTTTGCTTGCTACGACAATGGTTTTCTCGATATATTTTTGATACGCCTGTGCTCTCTGCTCATCTAGAACACTGTGTATTACAACTTTTGTTCTCCTACAATGACAATGAGTTGCCTGGGTTTGTATCAGTTGCAATTTTTAAGCACCTCGGAAATTTGTATTCTTGTCCCAAAGTCGAGGATTATTATTATTACGTGGTAGCTTGATTTGTATTGTAAACGTGATACACAGTAAAGGTATACTTTCCAAAAATAATCGTATTTTCTTTCAGTATTCTTTAAACAATTCATGAGCAACTTTTATGATTTATCCCTCCAATTAGAGGGTTTGTTTGAAATCAGTATTTTTTTTATTGACACATCGTTATAGTTAAACAACATGTTTTTATGAAAATAAAAAAGACGTAAATGTTGCAATTACTTTTCTTACTTGTATCCTCTCTCTCTCTCTCTCTCTCTCTCTCCCTCCCTCCCCCCCCCCCCCCACACACACACACCACTGAACAACACCCGTAATAAACAGCACAAACTAACGACACAAGAGCACTTGCCATGCATCAGTAGTCGCAATGTCTACCCAACCCTCACACACACACTGATACACCACTGACGAACACCCGTAATAAACAGTACAAACTAACGACACTCTCTCTCATGTCCGATTATGACAGTATGAGTTATTTCTAATATGCTGACTGTTAGCAAATGATAACAAGACATGTCGAGAAAAAAGATATCAAGCATGAGCCTTTTAGGCGAATGCTGATATCGTTTGTGAGACATGTCTGTTATCATTTGCTAACACCGTTTAATTCTACCAAAAGAAATTTCGAAGCGACCCCGCGAATTAGACAGAACAGCCGCAATGGAAACTTGAGCGCTTATACCTGATTATGCCTGTCAGTCAAAGAATTCTCGTGACCTGAGTCAGCCAATCAGAGTAACACACCTGACGTGATGAATATTCACAGGTCAGATGCGTTTGACACACAACAATCTCACAAGATAAACCATGTTGAACATGCGTTTCGGTTTCTTCGCTTTTTCTCGTTGAACAGAGAGCGACAGATTTAGAACCGACTCCAGACGGATGGGAAATGACGTAAAGATACATTTGATGTAAAGCGAGTGACGCAATTTTACTTGATTTTTCCGAACTTTGATCATTTAGATTTCAAGTGAGCGGTCGGCATTGCACACTCAGACGATGGGCGGTGCCTTGCTGTTCCGTAATGCACCCACCGACAAAACTCGCTTTTCGGTATTTTTTTGATAAAGAGAGTATTATATGACAGCATTTGAAGTGTCATTCTTTAGAATAAATCACGCTGATATTGTTGATTTAAATTTTTACTTTGTCTTGTTAATTTTTAGCGTCATAAACAAAAAGGGTCCCTGCCTGAACGTTATAACATTTAGAGGGTCACCTAGAATCCGTCCTGATTGGTCAAAAAGCCATATGGGGCACTGAATTGGTAATAATACCCTCTAATGAAAAGTTCAATGATATGACGAATATGACGTATGCAACAGAAAACAATACTTATTTGACCACATTTTACCATATTAACGTTAACAAGAAGAGCAAACGCTCGATCGAGTCACTTTCGTAGTTCTGAATATTATATGAGGCATCAGATGGACAGGAAGAAATTGCTATTCACAACACAATGCATACCTGATGTAAAGAATAATCCTATAAAGTTTGAATCAAATCCGATGAATAGTTTCAGAGATATGATATTTCAATTTTTTTCCTTCAAGACATACCTGTGACCTTGAAAAAGGTCAAAGGTCACCAAAGCAGACGTCAAAGTGTAGAGGTCACTGGGAGTCACGTTCACATAAAATTTGAGCCCGGTCACTTTTATAGTTTCCGAGAAAAGCCCAACGTTAAGTTGTGTGTTGCCGAACAGAAAAGGCTAGTTATCTCCCTTGTTTTTCTGATAACGTTCGTAAAAGGCTACAGATGTAAATACTTTGATGTAAAGAATAATCCTACAAAGTTTCAATCACATCCGATGAACTTTGTCAAAGATATAAAATGTCTAATTTTTCCTTTGACGCTGACCTGTGACCTTGAAAAAGGTCAAAGGTCAACGAAACCATCGTTAAAATGTAGAGGTCATTGGAGGTCACGACTAAACAAAATATGAGCCCGATCGCTTTGATAGTTTCCGAGAAAAGTCCAACGTTAAGGTGGTGTCTACGGACGGCCGGCCGGCCGGACAGACTAACACTGACCGATTACATAGAGTCACTTTTTCTCAAGTGACTCAAAAAGGGGGAAAATCGGTTATAATGTATTGTTTCCTCTTATCTACGTTATAACTGATCTAACCGGTTATAATGTAGACCGGTTATAACGTATAAAAAACAGTTTCCCCTGAGCTACGTTATAACCGATTCCGACTGTATTGAGCTCAGAAGTCCTAGTTTTGGACCCATTGGTTTTTTATTTAAGATCAGCTTGACGAATCATTTTTATCAGAAAACTAAATAAATTAATTGGATTTTATGTGAAAAATGAAATAAGTATCAAAATGATATTAACTGGAAAATTTTTAATTAAATTTTCATTTGATTAATATACTTACCCGAATCACATGATTAGCATTGACTTACTTGGAGATGCTAGGTCCTGATAAAAGCTTACCCGTCTAAGTCTAAGGGAAGCAACCTCAACTAAAAAAGTGACAGCACCATGGTACTTGCCACCTACGGTTGCCTCCCATTAGTAGGTGAACTACGTCACTATTGGTGCCTGGTCACATGATACACAGATCAATCGACTTATAGAATACTAAGAAACTATAAAGCGGGGCAGGCGGGAGGGAATTACCCATGTGATTCGGGTAAGTATATTAATCAAATGAAAATTTAATTAAAAATTTTCCATTAAATTACATATTCTTACTCCGAATCACATGATTAGCAGATAACTCCAACAAGGTGGTGGGTAAGATCAAAAAAGTTCAAACTCACTCTTAAGTTCTGGAGAGACATCCTTCAGCTACCCCCAAGGCAGTAATGGACCGAGGTCCATCCTGACAGGAGGCAGCAAAGTCTCCCTACGAAAACTGATAAAGACAAAAGCCGAGCGCCAGTAAGCTGTGCGCAGGGCGTCATCCAACCTCCTAGACCGTAAAACGGCCAGGAGGAGGCCCAGGCCCTGGAAAATGAGCTCGGGCCGCGCATAGGGGAAAGATAGCAGATAGCTACGCCAAGGCGGAGGGAAAGAAAACCCCTTGCCATAGACTGGCCCACTGCCAAAAGTCAGGAAAGGACCCGGTGAGACAGAAAACATCTGCCTCACTCTAACACCCTTGCCAGGAACTGGCCCACTGCCAAGTGACAGAAAGAGGACCGAGAACCATCCTGATTGACAGCCGCAATGTCTCTCAGGCAAAAAATGCGAAAGACAACCTCAGAGAGCCGGTAAGCTGTGCCCAGCACTTCTTCCAATCTCCTGAACCGTAAAAAACAGTCCGGAAAGGACCCAAGCCTTGAATAAGCCCGATCCGAGTAGAGGGAAAGACAAGCTGACCCCCCCCCCCCTTTCTATTGGAAGGAAATGCTAACAGCCTGGAAATGCTCCATGAGTAAGAGTCCGACTCAATGAGAAAAACTCAAAAGGAAACGGTCACCGGTCGTCCTCTACCGGTCCCTGCGAAAGCAGAGAGAGAGGTAAAAAGAGGAAGCAGCGACCTAAGATAGTGCGTAAGCACCGGAAAGCGAAAGCCGCCGTAGCCAAAGCTTGATGTGACCGGCGACCCTAAACGAAATGACAAAAAGTCAGTGTTCGCAGAGCAGTCTGCTTGTAGGTAATTGAATGAAACTCAAAAACCTAAACCAGAAAACAAGCTGGGAAGAAAAACGGAAAAACCGTAAAGCCAACCAGCGTCCGTAATAGTTGCAAGTGGTAGAAGGAAGCCGTAACAGGCAACCCAAACCACCGGAAGTCGCCCCGACTCGCCTCATGCCAGGATGAGGGAGAAGAGGGAGACACAAAAACTAGGTACACGGAGACCGTAGTCGCCCGTGCCAGTCAAGAGACTATTACCCGGGCTAAGACTGAGAGCCGTAAAGCCCGTAGACAGGCCATAAAAGATGCTGGACTAAAGGCCCGCACCCAGAAAACCGGAGCATTAACTAGACCTCTGCTGAAAGGAGAGGGTTAGCCAATAAAGCTGAGAAAGTGATAGGCCACAAGAAAGGCTCCTCACCATGCATTGCCAAAGCCAATGCAAACTCAGGAAAATCTGAATGCAACTTCCGAGGCCAACTCAAGTAAACCTTAAGTTTGGACGAAACACTCAAGCAAGTCCGATCGCCAAAGAAAGACAGAGTCCAATTCGGCGAAAGACCCACCAGGGCCGAGTCCATAAAAACAAACAACAAACAACAGCCACCACCGCCAACGGGAGGAATGGCTGTTGCGCCAGCATAGGCTAAAAAACCCGGATGCCCTAAGGCCAGCTGTTGTTCCAATACAGACTACAACGCCTGAGAAAGAACAACCTCTCCAGTTAAAGCCTGAGCTGAGGACTTAGCCTGAAAGGCTGAGTCTGCTTAAGCAGAGCCTGTTTTGCTGCTTCAAACCTTGAAGAGCAAAGGAAGAGACCTGAAGGTCCCTACGAGTCTCTATCTCCTACCTCCTGACCTCCCAAGCCAGGAGGCCTAAGAGAGACCCATCCACCAAGGGTGAAGAACTAAGGGAGTTTCTCGTTGATACCGCATAAAGCTAGGCATGGGAGAGAAACAGATCCCGTCTGTACATGACCGAAAGGACAATGTGCAGAGAGGACACCTCCTCTGTTCTAAATTCGCCCTCGCAAAGGTGGATAAAGCGTCCCCTGCGTCCTGCTCTTTACTGAGTGTAAAGGTCCCTCCAAGTCTTTATCTCCTTGGAGGCCACGAGGCCAGGGAGGCCTTGGAGGCCAGGGAGGCCTTGGAGGCCAGGGAGGCCTTGGAGGCCAGGGAGGCCTTGGAGGCCAGGGAGGCCTTGGAGGCCTAAGAGGCCTTGGAGGCCAGGGAGGCCTAAGAGGCCAGGAGGCCTAAGAGGCCAGGGAGGCCTTGGACGCCTGGAGGCCAGGGAGGCCTTGGAGGCCTTGGAGGCCAGGAGGCCTTGGAGGCCTTAGAGGCCAGGAGGCCGAAGAGAGACCCATCCACCAAGGGTGAAGAACTAAGGGTGTCTCTCATTGATCCCTCATAGACTAGGAATGGGCGAGGAACAAGTCCCGTCTGTACATGACCGCATGGGCATTGTGCAGAGAGGAAGGCCTCCTCTGTTCTAAATTCGCCCTAGCAAAGGTGGAGAAAGCATCCCCTGCGTCGGAGAGGCAAACCAAACCCACCCCGAGAGCGTCTGCTAACCATCAACCGAACGAGAGTCCGACGTGGTAAGCGAAGGGGCTGGCTAAAAGCCATAAGAGCCCAAGACGGACGCTGAGCGGGGAAGGCCGGAGCCCGAAGCCCCTTTCCTGCAAGACAACGGCCAAACTTCACCCCTGACTAAGAGGAGGATGAGAGGCGTCGAAGACCAAAGGCACAGGAAGTGAGGAGAACGGCAGAACCCACTACCGAAGTGTGTGGTAGCTGCTAATCCGCCCGAGGCAGGGAGCCTGCAAGCCCAAAGAGCAAAACCGTGTCCCACATCGCCGACGACCAAGAGGAAGTGACGGGAATGAAACCGGAAACGCCGGGAGAAGCCGGGAGCGCAGCGGACACAGCGGCACCATGCCAGAGCTGGTGCTGCACAAACTGACGGCTGAAGCCCGGTAACCAAAAGGTAAACCCTAGGTCCGAAACGGCAGGGACAGCGACATGTTCGCTGCCGAAGGACCTATACTTCCGACAAGCGCTGGAAGCGCAACTGTCGCGGGCGACTGCTGACAAAATTCTAGGCTCAAACCGGATGGGACCATAACAGGTCCACTAACTGGTGAGCCCACACTTCCGGCCGGAGCCAGAAGCGCAGCTGCTGCGTACGACTGCCGCCGTAAGACAAGGCTCAAACCGAACGTGACAGTAGTCTGTGCACTAACCAGTGAACCTACGCTTCCAGCCGGAGCCGGAAGCCGCGCTGTCGCGGACGACTGCTGAAGTAGGGCAAGGCTCAAACCAGAAGTGACAGTAGCCTGCGCACTAACCAGTGAACCCCGTAGATATGACCTTGAGTCAAACCAAAAGTGACAGTAGCCTGTGCACTCGAGGAATGACCTGTATGACCTTCAGTCAAACCAGAAGTGACAGTAGCCTGTGCACTCAAGAAATGACCTGTATGACCTTCAGCCAACCAGAAGCCAGCCATCGCGGAAGGCGCGACCCCAGAGGGCATCGCCGACGCTGTAGCTCCTTCCGTAAAATAGCGGGACGTGACCTCCGCGGCAGCCTCAAGGGCAACCTTGAAAATGGCCGGAGCCCCCGAGAGCGTCTGCTCGTAGTCGAAGGACCTGAAGTCCAAAGCAACGAACAAAGGAGGTGGCGCAAAGCCATCAGAATCCATGAAAGGACGCTGTGTCGGGGGGCCAGAAAACTGAATTCCGTCCTGCTGAAGGTCAACCAAACTCGTATCCTGACCAAGAGGAAGCCGAGCAAAGTCAAAGACCGGAGCTGAAGGTCGTGCGGCATCAGCAGACCCAACCACCGAAGTGTGTGGCAGCTGAAGGCTCACCTGAGGCAGGAAGCCCGTGTGTCCCAAGGTCACAGGAGGTGAACTGGCCAATCCGGGCGGAGCCGGAAATGCAGCAGAAACAGCAGCGCTATGCCAGCCTTGTCGCTGCACAGAATGAGGGCTGAAGCCCAGAACCCCGTAGGGGTGACCTTCAGTCAAACCGGCAGTGACAGTAGCCTGAGCACTCGAGGAATGACCTGAATGACCTTGAGTCAAACCGGGAGTGACAGTAGCCTGTGCACCTGAGGAATGACCTGAATGACCTTGGGTCAAACCGGGAGTGACAGTAGCCTGTGCACTTGAGGAATGACCTGAATGACCTTGGGTCAAACCGGAAGTGACAGTAGCCTGTGCACTTGAGGAATGACCTCTACCTCCGGAGAGGTTCTTCTGAAACAGCAGCGCAATGCCAGCCTTGTTGCTGCACAGAATGAGGGCTGAAGCCCAGAACCCCGTAGGGATGACCTTCAGTCAAACCAGAAGTGACAGTAGCCTGAGCACTCGAGGAATGACCTGAATGACCTTCAGTCAAACCGAGAGTGACAGTAGCCTGTGCACCTGAGGAATGTCCTGAATGACCTTGGGACAAACCGGAAGTGACAGTAGCCTGTGCACTTGAGGAATGACCTCTACCTCCGGAGAGGACAGCTGCCGGAAACGGCTGCTGTGGTAAGGCGTGGTTCAACCCGGACGTGACAGTAGTCTGTGCACTAACCGAGGAATCACTACTCCCGGCCGGAGCCAGAAGCCCAACTGTCGCGGACGACTGCTGGAATAGGGCGAAGCTCGAGCCGGACGTGACAGTAGCCTGTGCACTAGCCGGTGAACCTCTGCTTCCGATAAACGGAAGCGCAGCTGCCGTAAACGGCTGCTGCGAGTACCAACCTTGCTGTGACCTTGTCCCCGGAGGGACATGCACTGTCACACTACCACAAGTAGTAGGCAACGAGTGCAGGTCAAGACGAGAAGACGAGGGTCCCGGCTGGGACAGTCCACCAAGGTCGCAGTGGCCGGCAGTCTGGTCAAGGGCAGGCAAGGACACTGCGGGATCCAGCCTCAACAAAGAGGCCAAGGAAAGAATGTCGCTAACCCCCGGCCGGGGGACAGTGCTGGCCACCGCGTCTGGCCGTGACATCTCCTCACGTACCAAGCTTCTAAACTCTGGAAGCAAAGAGGAAATCAAAGTAGACACCAGAGCAGAGGCTCTGGTGCCGCAACCGAAGTAGAAACGGCGGCCTTATGGGCAGACGCACTCGGTTGAGAGCCGGACGGCAAATCGTCTGGCGCCGAGAACGGTACCGAAAACGAAACTTTACCCTGAGGGTCCGACACAGTGATAAGAGGATTCTTGCTAGAAGACACGGGAGTAGAGGATTTGGGCTTACCAGGGCCCTTGCCCTTGCCCTCAGCCTTCCCCCCTTTCCTTTTTGTCGCTGTCGGCCATGTTAAGACCGAGCGAAAAATGTAAACAAACAACTGAAAATAGCAAAGTCCGAACGGACACAAAAATTCAGAAGTAAGCAAGCACAAACAACTAACACATGCAAAGTAGCAACCGAAAGGAAGCTAAAAAACAAGCTAGAAATAGCGTTAAGCGTCCGTACGGACGAAAACAACAGAATAGCAAAGGCACGTGTTAGACAGACAAATGGCGACCGGTAAGGAAGCCAACAACTACTGAGAACTTCAAAGTCCAACGGACTAGCGAAATTAACAGCAGAACAGAAACAAACAAGTCAGGACTAAAAGGAATGATCTCACCAGCTGCAAAGCCAGCAAGAACGACGGGAGCCGAGGCCTGTGGGTGTCAGCAGACAACGAAAACAGCCAGAGCAAAAGCCAACACGACCGTCTCTCTCAAGTGATAAATGTCGATTGATCTGTGTATCATGTGACCAGGCACCAATAGTGACGTAGTTCACCTACTAATGGGAGGCAACCGTAGGTGGCAAGTACCATGGTGCTGTCACTTTTTTAGTTGAGGTTGCTTCCCTTAGACTTAGACGGGTAAGCTTTTATCAGGACCTAGCATCTCCAAGTAAGTCAATGCTAATCATGTGATTCGGAGTAAGAATATGTAATTAACTGATTATTAAAAAAACGAAAATTGATTTTTTTTTTTATTCATGACAATTGTCATGTGTGTGCTGGGTTTGTATGAGATTTAAGCAAAACGGTAAGCTTTCATCCACCAAAACTTCTTTCCAGTCATATTTTTTTTTTAATTCCTTAATACTGTCAGTGTCAGCAAGAACACTGAGCATACAACTTAAAGACTTTTTGACCATACCCTTATTTCATTATTTTCAGCATGAAATACCGTGAACTGTAAGAGTTAAACAAGGTTCGCTGCATCCCAAGGCAGATGCTCTGCAGCCATCAGTCACCACGGAGAGATCGAAAAGACCTGTTGCAGTTCTCACTCACCTACATGTTCGCCACATTTTGAGCAAAAATTGATTCATTCTGAAATCTGTAGGCAACACTTTCAACCTGCCACCCTTGTTTAGCCTCCTTTCGCGACTGCAACCAGATTCACTGGTTCATTCCTCTCTGCGTTTGCCAGCTGCTTTGCACACACTCATGTCACTGTCAGAACCATATATAGTTGTCACATTTGCCACTCTACCATTCTGACCGGCCACCCAAAAACATGGCTGTGCTGATGTTTTCTTTCTAAAAGCAGCGTAAATCAAAGACGTCTGTACAGTTTATTCCAAAAAATATTGCTTGTGCAATTAAAGGCACAGTAAGCCTCCCGTAAACCATCACAGATACTGTCAGGCTTTTACACACAGTACAAACACCCTTTCCTTTAAACACTCACCGCTTGAGAACATCTTAGGTGCCCTCCGTAAAGAGCGAGCAATTTTCAAAGAATTTATTTTTGCGTGGTTTATCTTACCCCTGAGCCATCGTGAACCCGTGTGATCCAGTTTCCTTTTTTCCACAATGTCGTCGTCAGTTTGTGATTTCCAATGCGACTCGCTGTAAGCTTATCCGCTATAGCACGTTATTATGTACCTCTGAATCTAAACGCACCAAACGGCTGTGATTCACACGAACTCTAGCGATGGCTTTTGACTGTTCAGAGGAACTGGCGATAGGCATTACCGTCGTCTGTTACGTGACCCTGCTTCCGGGCTTTTCTTTTTTTAAACTTTCAAAACTTTGAATTGTACTGATCTTGTCTTGATGAAAAAAGAATTCTTTTATGATTTAAGAATGTTTGTGTAACAAGCTGTCAATTTATTCTTTAGATTTTAAAAGTTAGGTCTGGCGCCAAAACGCACCGTCCGATTTTGTTATCAGACAATCCGCAAAATTAATTCTTTGAAAATTGCTCGCTCTTTACGTAGGGCACCTAGGATGTTCAAAAGCGGTGAGTGTGTAAATGAAAGGATGTTTGTACTGTGTGTAAAAGCCTGACAGTATCTGTGATGGTTTACGGGAGGCGTACTGTGCCTTTAATTGCACAAGCAATTTTTTTTTGGTTTTACTAAAGGGACTTGTATAAAAAGATAAGTGAATATAATGCCACTGGATTAGCTATAGCTAGTATGAATTTACAACGCTAAAGTTCAACATTACCCAGGCTATCACTCATCGTTTTTTTTACCAGAGGCTAGCTAATCTCGACCAGCTCTAGTGCATAGGCGAGCCCAAAGATAAATTAAAAAAGAAAGAAAATTAAATGGATAAAAATGTTATTTTAAAAAGCTACAGAAGAAACTAAAGTTATAGATCATAACATTTTCTTTTCACTGCAACCGAGCATATTTTCAAACAATTCATCGGCGAGGCGTTTAGGCCCCTTATACACAAGGGCTCACATCCACGTCGGACATACACGGATATTTTTTCCAAATGTCCTATACATTGTTCATGCAAGAGGACATATATGTCCTATTGTTTTTGTCACAAAGTGGTCATTGTCCGATTATGCTTTCATTTCATCCGGACATTGTCAGTACTTTCCAATTTACAGTAGTTTGATTTCAATCAATCAATCAATATGAGGCTTATATCGCGCGTATTCCGTGGGTACAGTTCTAAGCGCAGGGATTTTTTTAAATTTAAAAAAAAAATATTGCGCACATATTCAAGGCGCAGGGATTTATTTATGCCGTGTGAGATGGAATTTTTTTACACAATACATCACGCATTCACATCGGCCAGCAGATCGCAGCCATTTCAGCGCATATCCTACTTTTCACGGCCTATTATTCCAAGTCACACGGGTATTTTGGTGGACATTTTTATCTATGCCTATACAATTTTGCCAGGAAAGACCCTTTTGTCAATCGTGGGATCTTTAACGTGCACACCCCAATGTAGTGTACACGAAGGGACCTCGGTTTTTCGTCTCATCCGAAAGACTAGCACTTGAACCCACCACCTAGGTTAGGAAAGGGGGGAGAAAATTGCTAACGCCCTGACCCAGGGTCGAACTCGCAACCTCTCGCTTCCGAGCGCAAGTGCGTTACCACTCGGCCACCCAGACACATTTGATTTGCTATTTTATCAATGTGTCTCTCCAATCAGACGAAACTTGGGGAGACTTTATGTGCTTTTTATAGAGAAGAGCTTCCAAGGGTCGCAACTCTGAATGCTCCAAGCCGGTTGACAGGTGTTTTTTTTCTGAAAAAGCAACATGTCGCTGAAACAAAAATTGGTGCCAGGAAAAGGCCAGAAGCGTTTGTACAGTACTTCAAATATCTTCCCTCATCAGCAACTAGTACCACTGAAACTGAGCTCCCTACAGCCTCAGAGCAGCCAGAGCCAGATGAAACCGTCGCTCTACCTGTGTGTACCTAAAGGGGCCAAAAGATGACATTCAAAAGAAACAGTGGTTGGTGAAGGTTGTGGAAATGTGGGCATCCACCAGAAAGCGGCCATGCTCTTCAGCAAGAGAAATGAACAATCACAGTGAATTGTCGAGACAGAACAACACGTTTTATTACTTTGATTTGTTCTGTTACCTTTTTGCCAACAAAATTATTTTTATTTTTATTTGTGACAAGAAACTAGTTAAGTTTAATTAAATTAAAAATTTTAGTAATAAATTTTCATTTGATTAATATACTTACCCAACTCACATATAGCAATTAACCCTAGTTCAGTGCTGGATACGCTGTACGCGTCCCCTTGGTAACCAAGGGAGACCACTCTAAAAAAGAGAGTGCTCTATCCCATAATGCCAGACTAACTACTAGCCTGACTTCCGTATGCGTGCGCATACGCCGCCATCTTATCATTCCAAAACGAAGCCCAACCCACAGCGGGGAGGCGGGAGGGAATAAACGATGTGAGTTGGGTAAGTATATTAATCAAATGAAAATTTATTACTAAAATTTTTAATTAAATTACATATCTTACCCAACTCACATATAGCAGATTGCTATAATAGGAGGAGGGTACTCACCAGATCAATCCACAAGGACCTGCCCTGCAGCCACCAAGGAGGGCAAAGCAGAGCTGCCATCTTGACGTATGCCAGCCACCTCCCGGAGATAGAAGTTTATAAAAACGTCCTCAGATCTCCAGTATGCCGACTCCAGAACTTCTGAAAGACGACCTGATCTCAAAACTGCCAACGACGAAGACCATGCCCTGGCCTCGTGAGTTCTGGCAGCCGTAAGAGGCAACACCACTCTGGTATCACCTAGCTGTCTTTGCCACCAGATATAAGCGTTGCGAATGGTAGAAGACACCCATTTGGTTAGCGTGACTTTCGAGATGTCTTTCCCCCGAGCCGTATTGAGTGATATAAAGAGCAGTTTCTGAGACATAGAGCGAATCGGCTGAGTCCGGGACAGGTAGCTGCTGAGTGCTCGTACAGGGCAGTTAAAAACATCCTCATCTCCCGGAGCCAGAATTGTGCTTAGAGGGGGAATACGGATAAGCGGGGATGGTTGGCCTGGTTTTTGGTTCTTGGCCAAGAAATTAGGCCTGAACTTAAGAGAAAATGAACCGTCTTTTTCCCGCGAGATATCATTTGCCATTCCCGACAACGCGTGAACCTCGCTACCACGTCTAGCCGTAGCGAGTAAGACCAAGAAAAGAGTTTTATGTGTTACATTCGCCAGACTGGCCAAATGGATAGGCTCAAACTCCTCTGACGCAAGAAAACGTAGCACCAAAAAAAGATCCCATGCCGGGAGCTGTGTTTTGTCACGAGCCAGCTTAAGGGAAGCGCCCTTAATAACGCCGGAGATAACCCCCGACAAGTTAACTTTGTGTCCGAGTTGCCTGAGTGTAGAGGCAATCGCGGACCTCCTAACCCTCAACGAAGAGGGAGAACCCCCTTGATCAGCTAGCCACGATAAGTGATTCGCTACCTGCATCGACCTAGGAGTCAGGGGGTTCACATTATTCTCAAGACACCACTTCGACCAAGACGACCAGTGCGAAGCGTAAACAGAGTTGGTCGACTCTCTGTGAGCGTTTTGAACCAGCTTCAAAGTCGACACAGAGGCCCCTGCCCTAAGCAGAGAGTCTCTGATAGCACCCACCCGTGAAGTTGCAGCATTTGCGGGTTTAAGTGATGAATGCCTGACCGAGGCTGCAAAAGTTCGCCCTTCCTTAGAGCGAGCGGGATGGGCGGACGAACCGCCAGACGCACCAGATCCGGATACCAGTGCTGGCTGGGCCAGAGAGGAGCCACCAGCACGAGCGCTGGCCTTTCGAGATCTGCTTTCCTTATCACCCTGCCCAGAATGCAGAAAGGAGGGAAGGCGTAAGCCACCAGATTCGACCAGTTCATCTCGAGTGCGTCCACCGCCCAGGCCTGTGGGTCCGGAAACGGAGACACAAAGAGCGGGAGCCTTGCCGAAAACCTTGTCGCAAACAGGTCGATGCACGGCTTGTCCACCTGAGCCCAAAGGCGCTCCAAGGCCTGATGCGAGAGAGTCCACTCTGAGTGGAGTATCTTGTCCCCCCTGCTCAGGGCATCCGCCAACACGTTGAGCTTGCCCCTCAGGTAAGTTGCTGACAACCGAATGTGTTGCGTACTGCACCACATCAGCAAGCGACATGCTCTGTCTGACAGAACCTGAGAGCGCGTCCCCCCTTGGCGGTTTATATAAGCCGCAACAGTCGTATTGTCTGTATGTACCCTGACATGACTGTTCGCCAGAGAAGGAAGAAACGACCTCAGGCCCAAGGCCACGGCCTCCAGTTCCAGGACGTTTATGTGCAAGGACCCTTGGCTGACGTCCCACACACCCGCAGCCGTCTGATCCGCCAAATGAGCTCCCCACCCTGTCTGAGACGCATCCGTGAACAGATCGTTCTCCGGGGCCGGGGGAGTGATGGGAACACCCTGGGACACCCAAGGAAGAAGCCAGACACCTGTGGTGCTTCTGAACCAATCCCCCAACTCGACCTGGCAACTCCAAGCTTGAGTTGCCTGATCCCATCGAGTCTGCACAGCCGCCTGAAACGGTCTCTTGTGCACTCTTCCCAAAGGAACCAGCGAGGCCATGGATTCCATCTGTCCCAGGATAGAATACAATTCCCGAGCTGAGGCCACATTCTTTCCGTGTAGTGCACGGATCAACGCCTGAAGTTTGTCCACCCGCTTTTGAGCAGGACGAACTGACCACTCCACCGTGTTGAACTCTATGCCCAGATAGGTGAACCCTTGTGAAGGTTCCAACTCGGACTTTCCCACATTGACTGAGAACCCGAGTTGACCCGCCAGGCTGAGCACCCTGTGCGTGTGTGTGCTGCAGAGAACCTGATCCTGGTGTAAAATCAGCCAGTCGTCGAGGTACGCCCTGAGGCGCACCCCCTCCTGCCTCACTAGAGCACAGAGCTGACGAACGACCATCGTGAAAATCCATGGAGAGAGGGACAGACCGAACGGGAGAGCCCGAAACTGGAAAATCCTCTCCCCCCACCGAAACCGCAGCCACTTTCTGTCTGCTGTGTGCATCAGCACGTGAAAGTAGGCGTCCGTGAGATCGATGGAAGTAGCCCAATCTCCTGGACGGAGAGCCTCTCTCACCGACGCAGGGGTTTCCATCGTGAATTTTACTACTCTCAGGAACCTGTTCAGACATGAAAGGTCTAGAACTGGCCTCCACGCGCCCGAAGCCTTGGGCACCACAAAGAGCCTGCCGTAAAATCCCAACGATCCCTGATCGCGAACCTCCTCGATCGCTTCTTTTTGCAGGAGAGCAACTACCTCCCCCTGCACAGCCAACTTGGCCTCGGGATCGTTTGGAAATCTGAAAGGCGGAGGTATCCTGGACAGAGGTGCCTTCTTCTCTGCCCAGAGTAGCCGGAACCCCGAACTGACCACCCCTAATACCCACTGGCTGGCCACCAAGCGTGACCAGGTAGTGAGGGCCCTGGAGGGGCCACCCGCCACCACAACGGTGGGGGCTAACGGGACCGAAAGTTCGGGAGGGCATCATTGGGGGTGGGGCTTGCGCCCCGACCCCCTAGACCCGCCAAAAGAACCCCTCTTCTGGGATGAGGCACCACGCCCCCTACCCCGAGAAGCAGAGCTCTGACCCTGTGTCTTGCCCGCCGCCGCGGACGAAGACTGAGCCTTGCCTTGACCCTGAGGCTTGCCCTGAGGCTTCTGAAAACCTTGATGCGCAATCTTGGCAATAGCCAGATCCCTTGCCTCATGCGTTTCCTTTTGCAAAGCATCCAACGATTCGCGACCCAGAAGTGAACCGTCCATGACGGGAGAAACCTTCAAAGCTTCGATCGTCACCTTGTCCCTAATTCTTGACCCCGTCAAAAAAGCCGACCTGCGAGAATGCACAGCAAACGTGTACAATCTAGCCGACAAAGTCATTTGTTCCTGTGACACCCTGGCCAAAGTAGCCAACAAAGTCGTCACATCCTCCGAGGAAGCGTCATACCGGAACTCAAAGGGGTCGAGCGACGTCGCAATCGACCTCGACAAGGACCTCTGGAGAGACTCTGACACAGACGCCAGCTCCAGCAGCGACCTTCCTGTCTCCTCTAAAGACATCAACGATGCCTCCGTACAAGGGACAGGCCTCTCTCTCGCATAACCATCCTCCCTTAAAGCCGCAAGTTCCGGTGTCACCGGGAGTATCGACTTGGGCAAAGAGTAGGAATCAATCAGTCTGACTGGGTTGACTACCAGCTTGAAGTTGCGCAGATTAGCCGAACAAGGAACTTGTTGACCAACCTTAGCTAACCACGGTACAGCCGCCTCGGGAGCCTCACTGTGTTGTGCCAACAACGGAACAGGAGGCAGACCCTTAGACCAACCCTTCACCAACACCTTCGACATCTCAAATGCCAGAGAAGGAGATTCGATGAACTTGAAAGAACCCTTCGTATTCTTATCAACACGAAAATCCCCCCAAGCCGAAGGAGGTGGAGCAAGCTGAGACTTGCTCTCCACCACACCCTCTTCAAAGTATTTTGAAGCCGTCTCAGCTGCAAGCGCCACCGCACTTCCCAGCCTAGACGGCAAACGGAGCCCGGCATCGTCTCCCAGAACGGAAGTGCCATCGTCCAGACAGTCGTCCTGTACGTCAGTACAGTCCGGAAGTTGACCCCCCGCTTGACTGCCATAGCCAAACAGAGAGCCATCTCCACTGTCTTCTTCCCCCCCAGGGGGAAGCGGAAGTCGCACAGACTGACCAACGTCAAATGGCGCGGCAGAAAGCATCGAACGTTCCGTACGCTCTACAGTGTCCCTACCCCCCCCCTGACTGGCCGACAGCGCGGCGATGGCCAGGAGGAGTATCAGAACTTTCACCCGTGAGCGCGATGCCCGTGGCTACTTTTGACTGTAGACGCGCTACACTTTCCCCGGAGAACCCGGGTACTCGTGTAGCAGACATACCTTGTGACAGCGAACCACCAGGAGACGGAACACCCAACGAAAGTGGGATAATCTCATCCCCATCCTGAACAGCGTGAACATCCGCTGTAGTCACTGTAGCAGAAGGGCCCGCCACAATCTTGGCCAAAGATGACGGTCCTGTCACCCCGGGAGGGAGTGAACGGAGTTCAGCACGCGTAGACGAAATTTCTTCCGCCAGCGAAGATACCTGCGAACTAAGTGCAAGCAAAAGAGAAGCCACGTCCGCGGCAGCTAGACCAGAAACAGCAGGAGCAGAAACCGCTTTAGCCGGTTTAGCAACATGAGTAACCTTATCCAAAGGCTTCACCGGCAAAATGGCCGCCGGCAAAATGGCGGCAGAAGGCATGTCTAACAAAACATCAACACATTTGCCTGAGTCAGGTTCTAACACCGCCGCGACGGATTGTTTAGATTTTCTAGGCGTCTTTTTCGGAGGGGAGGACTCAGCAGCCACCTGCTTAGAACTCTGCCTCTTCTTAACGTTATCAGCCATAGCAGGTAAGACTTTGTCAAAAAAATTTCAGAAAAAATTTTTGGAAAATTTCACAAGTCAAAAATGGCCAAACAACGCCTTTACAACAAGTACAAAACAAAGAACGATCTCACCTCAATACAGTAGCAAGGTAAGACGACGAAAGAATACCAAGGAGAAGAAACCCGGTCCCTCAGACCAAGCAACAAAAGGCTGAACAACAGCCAGAGCGTACACAAATGCGACCAGCTTGTCTGAGCGCTGAGTATGGATAGGATAGGATAGGATAGGATAAGATTTACAGTCCAGTGAGGTTACCCTCATGGAAATTCGGGCTGCTTTCTCCCCGGGGAAAGCGAGCTGCCATACATACGGCGCTACCCATATTTTTTTTTCCTGCATGCGTGTATTCATGTTTCCTGAGACTTAATGCCGTGTGAGATGGAATTTTTTTTACTTTATTCCAAGTCCCACGGGTATTTGATGGACATTTTTATCTATGCCTATACAATTTTGCCAGAAAAGACCCTTTTGTCAATCGTGGGATCTTTAACGTGCACACCCCAATGTAGTGTACACGAAGGGACCTCGGTTTTTCGTCTCATCCGAAAGACTAGCACTTGAACCCACCACCCAGGTTAGGAAAGGGGGGAGAAAATTGCGGCCTGACCCAGGCCTGAACACGCAACCTCTCGCTTCCGAGCGCAAGTGCGTTACCACTCGGCCACCCAGTCCCTATGGAATGATAAGATGGCGGCGTATGCGCACGCATACGGAAGTCAGGCTAGTAGTTAGTCTGGCATTATGGGATAGAGCACTCTCTTTTTTAGAGTGGTCTCCCTTGGTTACCAAGGGGACGCATACAGCGTATCCAGCACTGAACTAGGGTTAATTGCTATATGTGAGTTGGGTAAGATATGTAATTTAATTTACGTTTTGTTGCAAAAATCAATTGTCCTATTGATTTATTTTTGTTCAGGACAAATGTCCTATCACTTTTGCATTGTCCAGGACATTTGTCCTATGCCACCTCTAATGGAGGTGAGCCCCTGCCTACACCTGTAACGGAGGGACGAGTGTTTTTAAATCGTGAAGTATTTATACAATTATATAAAACACTTGTCTGTCCACAGGCAGGTTTCACGGTAATCAGACTCTTTGATGTGTGTAAACTTTGCCTTCAAATTACTTGCTTACTGTGTTGATTTTCATCATTTTTTCTGCTTGGCATGAGTAAGTATGGTATTTGCAATACAAAAAAATAAATAAAAGCTAAAATGTTTGTGTTTGAGCAATTATTTGAGCGAGTTTTTCGAAGCGAACGTGTGAATCCTGACAGACACAATTTCCTTCTGTCACATGACCCCATCTCAAAGTGTGATTCAACAGACACGAAAATAACACACAAAACTTATGATAATGGGGTTATTAATTCAATTAATACACAAGGTTAGTCTCTGACTAGATAAAATAGGGAAAAAATATCAAATGGGAGCATAAAACCGTTTCTGGAAAAATTTTCAATCGCCACCGAAAGTGTCTGTCAGTAAAAAAAACATGTGCTTTGTTTGCAAAGCAAAGCCTAATTTTACACATCGCGTGCTTTTGTCTGTTATTCTTGCTTGTGAACATCAATTTATTGATGTTCTTCACTGGAAAGCAGGTGTATCATCAACAGTATCACAAAATCGCAAAGAATGAACATTTTTGTTGTGATCCGACCGGTGTCTGTAGACTGAATCACACGTTCGGCAAACTTTGTTTTTAACGGAAATAACCAAGCCTTTCATCGGAAACGACGTTTCAACCGCTCCATATCGTCTGCATGAAGATAAAGAGGAATGCGATACCCAGTGAGTAAAACATTTAATCGTTTTTAGTGCCTTTTGATCAAGTTTTGTTGCGTCTGTCAGCAACGTTCGTCAACCCAACGTTCGACACAGCGACGCACGCATACGGATTTGCAGTGTTTGCCTTCGGAAAGTGAGGGATTTGTGAGTTCGTTTGCATAATTTCAATCGATAGTAGGTTTTCCCTTCGTCTCCCATTGTTGTGTTTGCATGTTATTGGCATTTCATTGTGTAAATTGAAAGTTTGTGAGTAACAGTAGTACAATCTGTCGAACGTTGGCGACGCTGACAGACGGAAATATCGAACGTTGACTTTAATGACAGAAGGGCTTGGCGATCGTACTTTCGATTCGTAGGAACACAATATGGAGACAGCAATGTGCGCTCGTTACCACAACGGTCATGAACCGGTGTAACACAAAATTTTTACTCTACGAAAAATTGACTCCGGAGTAAACTTCCAGTAAAAATCTTGTACGAAAAAAGAACTCTACAAGGAACTAAATTTTTACTCCCCAAATATTTACTCCCAGTAAACATCTCGTACGAGAAACTTAGGGCCTACTCCTTCGTTTATAATTCGCGCAATATCCCATTTACGTGCAATCCCGTTTTGCCGCCGTCCCATTTTGGCGACATTTCACAAGCCAAGCGTCATCTTACTACCGCATCCCATTTTGGCGCAATCCCGTTTCGCCGCTATCCCATTTTTTTATTTTTATTTTTATTTTTATTTTTACATTTAGTCAAGTTTTGACTAAATGCTTTAACGTAGAGGGGGAATCGAGACGAGGGTCGTGGTGTATGTGTGTGTGTGTGTGTGTCTGTCTGTGCGTGTGTGTGTGTGTGTAGAGCGATTCAGACCAAACTACTGGACCGATCTTTATGAAATTTGACATGAGAGTTCCTGGGATTGATATCTCCGGATATGTTTTTTATTTTTTTCGATAAATACCTTTGATGACGTCATATCCGGCTTTTTGTAAAAGTTGAGGCGGCACTGTCACACCCTCATTTTTCAATCAAATTGATTGAAATTTTGGCCAAGCAATCTCTGAAGAAGGCCGGACTTCGGTATTGCATTTCAATTTGGTGGCTTAAAAATTAATTGATAACTTTGGTCATTGAAAACCTGAAAATTGTAAAAAACATTAATTTGTTTTTAAAACGATACAAATTTACGTTTATCTTAAATCGATTTAAAAACAATTTCATCTTATTTCTTGTGGGTTCCTGATTCCAAAAACATATAGATGTGATATGTTTGGATTAAAAACACGCTCAGAAAGTTAAAAAGAATAGAGATAAAGAAAAGCGTGCTATCCTTCTCAGCGCAACTACTACCCCGCTCTTCTTGTCAATTTCACTACCTTTGCATCGAGCGGTGAACTGACGATGCTACGAGTATACGCTCTTGCTGTAAAAATGCAGTGAGTTCAGTTTCATTCTGTTAGTTCGACAGCTTGACTAAATGTTGTACATGAACAAAGTATGCAAACCAGATGATCCAGCGACGTCCTTCCCAATTTATGTCCAATGGACGTCTACCCACAACACGCCACTGGATGCCGCGTGGTCAGCCAACCATGTGGTGCCAGTCGTGAAAACCAGGTTCTTTGTCCCACAGTGAGACATTCAAGTTGGGGACTTTGTGACCGCTGACTTTGTCAGCATGGATGGAAAGGTGGAGAGATACAGGGCGGTGATCATCCCCAAGTCAACCCATTTCCCCGATGGGCCAGATCGAGAGGAGATCTGCGTGAAATGTTTGCGCGCAAAAGACAATGGGAGATACTATGTCTTTCCTACTGTTGATGACATTTCATGCTTGCCAATGGCTCAGATAAAAAAAAATCCCACCAACCAACCATAAACAACAGGGGGGATTACTTTTTTTGACATGTGACCAAGTCTCATTTGAGCGTTCACAGTGTTACCTGAGAATAGCACACCCCCTTGAATTGGGACCAAAGAAAAAGCGTTGTATATATGCATTTTTGAATGCTTTTCTAAAGTCATAAGTTCATTTGTGAATTTTTTTTTTTTTTAGGGATTGTTTTGCTGAATGCATGCAGATAAGAAATTGACCCCGTTTTCAAATTTAGGGGGTAGGGTTGCCCCATAGCCCACGTATGTCTGTGTGACTGTGTCAAATATCAATCTACTTTGCGTACACAATGTATAGATGTTTGTTTTTCGATTTTAGAATGATTTCTTAAGCTGGCTAGAACTTCTGAGGTCTACAGGAAACGATAAAGATAAAAAATGTACAAAATATAAGTAGCGTCCTTTATCTTACCATTGTTCTGATCAATGTTGTCCCTTTATTTGCAAGTTAACCATTTTTCTTAATGTGTTCAAGGAGTATGTTAAAAATTATTATCAATGGTTGCTTTAAACAGCACCTTTGGGCAGTTATTATGCACTGAAGTTGTAAAAGCATGTTTTGGGGGTTTTAGGATATAGCGTCTTGGAACGCCAATCATCTTGGAAATACGAATGTTCATATAATTGTTTTTACTGTTTTGGATAGATAAAAAGTTGAACTCTTGGTGCAAACTGTTTTTTGGCCCCTGTTTGACTATTTATTATTTTGGAATATTGTTTGTGAGGGGGAAACTGCAATCCTCAATATCATGAAACGTGCCCACACTTAGAGTATGGCAATGTAATATGGTAACCTCACCTTTAATATCAATCGGTCGATATTGAAAATGTACAAAGAAAAGCAACTAACCAGAATTAAGTGATCTGTCTTATGGCGAACGTCTGAAAGCCCTAAATCTACCATCCCTCAAACACAGAAGAATCAGAGGAGATCTGATTCAGACTTATAAGATTTTAAACCAACAGAACGATATTGACAGCTCATATTTTTTTGCTGAGAGTGAGAGTGTGTGTGATAAAACAAGAAATATAATTTATTAAATTGTAAATACAGTTTGCAAAAACAAATGTGCGAAAGTTTACATTTAGCAATAGAGTTGCACCAGTTTGGAACTCACTATCTGACAAAACTAAAACGGCTACTAACCTTAACAGATTCAAGAACCAACTGGACACAGAAATATTTATGAAATCAAGTTTGTATGAGTACGATGAGTGACCATTGTCACACAAGTTACAAATTATGCATGCAAAACAGACCAATGTATCAATCAGACATGGGATTCAGAAAAAGTGATAATTAAGGAAAAAGGTGGGGGTCTGGGGGCCGCAGAAGGCCCCCAGTAGGGTCCAGGGGCGACGCCCCTGGTCGGGGTCTGGGGGCTTCGCCCCCAGAAGCTGAAGGTTTTTAGTGTTTTAGACACACAAAAATGGCCCTGAAATGCATATTTCAGCTTAATCATAGCCCCCCCCCCCCCCCCCCCCTTTCTCTTCCTTCCCATGTTTCTCAAATTAATTTTACGCTAAGACTCAAAATAAGGAGGAGAAAGAGAAAGAGAGAGAGAGAGAGAGAGAGAGAGAGAGAGAGAGAGAGAGAGAGAGAGAGAGAGAGAGAGAGAGAGAGGCGGGGGTGGGGGGGGTGGTGGTGGCATGTGACGGTGTGGTTTCAATGTTCTTACCTTGTCGGTGCCAAACGACCCCAGTGACTGATTACCCGACTGGGTTTTCAGGATAGTCAGGTGCTTGTTGCTTTTCAAGTGGCTTTTGAGGGCAGTCTTTCCATTGGAGCCGTAGTTGATAACATTAACATCGTTGCACAAAGTGCACTGAGCTTTTCCCGGCAAGTTGATTTTAGCAAAAGCATCGCCAACTTTCAGTTTCACGTCTTGTGTCTTCTGGCCTTTCTCGTATTTCCAGCTCAATGATACAACTTCATCGAGCCAGTCGAATCTCCAGAGATTTATCTTGTACTTCTGCTGGTCAATTTCCCGGGCTAGAACGGTTTCGTCTCGCTTTAGCTTCCTCATCATTTTGGCAGGTGGCTCGAAGCGATGTAAAAATGGCGCCGGATCATTCTCATACGGTATGCTTATACTGAATCCCCGATAGCTACGTTGAAACGGTGACTGTAGGAGACAAAGAGCGCGTTCCCATACGGATCGACCAGCAACAGTCTGACCGTTTTAGGAACCAACCGTTCAAGAATAGTATGGAATGGAGCGTCGCGATCAGCGGACCAGCCGAAAAACTTGGGTCTATACCTACATATACCCCAAAATTTTCTCAGCGGATTTGAACGAATCTCAAGAATGATCCCTGGAGCCTAAAAATTTACGGAATTCCGTAAATTTACGGAAGAATCCCATGTCTGATCAATACGTTGTTGAACTAATGATGGTACGTATAAAGGCCGCCAGGCCTATCTCATTCAATGAGTGTCCCTATTGAGGTCTAACGAATGACGTCTCACAACGTGCGTGGTCGTCCTTGGCGGTCAAGAAAGCCGCCGCGATCATTGCGCAGACGACACTTCTAGACCGCCAATATTTTTTGTGCGCATCACGTGCTCCACATAAATCGGCCGGAAACGAAGCAATTGGGAAACCTGGATACCTATACCTATACCTAAGGCCTAAAAAAAAATAGGTGTGGTTACGGTAACCCGACCTACCCTATTTTTAGGGGCCAACCCTATAACTTTTTATTACATTTGTCAAAAAAAAGAAAAAAAAGAAAAAGAAAACGAGTGCAGAAAACGCAATGAAAGCGAAAGCGCTCGAATCGTACACTTATTTCCCTGTCAAGGTTTAATTTGTACACATTAGAAAAAAAAGTTAACCACAAAAAAAGTGATTGCCTACCTTCCTACCCTATTTTTGTTGGCTATGTTACCTTAACCACACCTTTTTTTTTTTTGTGCCTAATAGTAATAAACATCGCTCCAGGTCGTCTGCTTTTGTTTAGGCCTAAAAAAAAATAGGTGTGGTTACGGTAACCCGACCTACCCTAGTTTAAGGGGCCGACCCTATAACTTTTTATTACATTTGTCAAAACAAAAAAAATGAAAACAAGAAAACGAGTGCATTTTTTTAAAATTTTTTTTTTAAAGGTAACTTCAAAATTGTTCAAAAGAATATCCATAGTCGCACACTTATTTCCCTGTCAAGTAGGTTTAATTTGTATACATTAGAAAAAAAAGGGTAATCTTGAACTTTAGCGTGTTAAATTCATAGCTCATAATTCAGAGGCATTTAAGTCTCCAAATTGGTGGAACCTGCACTTGTAATCATAACAAGTCATTTTAGATCACTTTGAAGTTACGGAATGAACTCCGATGAACTGTACAAATGCATTTCGTTTACATGAGTCAAAGAAGGAATTATCCGTATGACCGGACAAGGGAGACAACTCTTTCGTGTAAATGATGTCCCATGGTTGACAACTTACGCCATTTTCGGTGCATTTTCGTCGATTGAACAACCAAATTAATTAATAATGCTTAAGTTTGGAGCTTAATCCGTCAATTAATTTCACGACAAATGTTCTTTGGCTTGCTTACATGGATCGACTTGCATCAAAAAGAAGTAAAGACTGTCACTGGATTCTGAGCTATGAATTTAACACGCTAACGTTCAAGATTACCAAAAAAAGTTTTTAAAAAAAAAGTGATTGCCTACCTTCCTACCCTATTTTTGTTGGCTATGTTATTTTTTTCTTTACTGTATTACATCTTCTATACTATGAAACACGAAAAGGCCATGCCTGTGAGCCAAACCATTTCATTTACCGTCACATACCATGGAATAAACGGTATGTGCGACGATTTAATATAAAACAGACAGGAAGAGAAAAGAAACTATTGCAAGTGGCTAAATTAAAACAATATTAACCTCCTTTCCTACTTTCAACAGACAGCGTCAGCCATTTTGACAGTCTTCCAGATTTTTAACCAATCAAACTTCGCCGGAAGTACAAGGGACACTATTCTTGTCACTGTTTACAACAGTAGATGGGCAGACTCAGTGAAAGTGTCGGGAATATATGATTATATCACAAGATTTAACGAAAACTAATCAGTAAGATTGACAAACCTGTGGGTAAATCAGAACAATTATGCCACCTGCGCGCCTTCCAGAGCGACCGAAGCCTCCAACTGGACAGCAAATGCTTGCTGACATTGCCAATGCAGACGACAATGACGTGGTGTTCTTGGAAGGCCAGGCACTGGATCTGTCGGGTAGGTTGATGATGATTCAACTATTAGAGATGTATGTGATTTAGTTAAATAACTGATACTGTCATTATGCTGCTTGGATCCTGAAGTTCAAGATCATCAGTTGAGAAGGGAAGGAAGGAGCTGACCAGCTAGGATTATTCCCTGTGAGTATAGATAATAGAGGGCATTTGACTAGTTTGGGATAGGAATAGTGGGTAGACCAAGCCTTTGGAAATAGCCAACTTGCACAATAGACCTTTTCGGTATCTGAGCAGCTCTCGCGAGACACGCTCTTTGTTATACTTTGAACATCGCGAGAACTTCGAACCTTGGCTTGTGCAGCTCGCACGAGATCGCTGTACCGCATGCTTTGCTATGCTCTGAAGTTTGCGAGAGATTACGAGAGCTTGGAATACCGATAGGGTCTATTCACGACTTGTTTGCTTGACCTTTCGGATTTCATGGGGGCTGCCATTTTGGTTTTGATGCGCTTCCTTATCCGGTTTACGTATTTTCCGGTTTAACATAGCATTTGCGTGTTTTTGTCAGAAGAGTGATATTTGGTTATGAAGGAAGTCAAGTCCACCATTACCTGCAACCTCAGTTGAGTGTTTACTTTGAACTTAAACTTGAACCGTAACAGTGTGTAGCCAGTTCGCAAGACCTGTTCATCTTCCTACCAGTTCCAACTGTTGTTATCAATGGGTCGCGCAGCTGGAGGAAGTGTTTATTTCCATTCGGAGCCCAACTTCAGTTCAAATCCAGTCAAAAACTGGCCTTGACATTCCCACCCTTGAATGACATTAGATCTACGTCATTTCCGCTTGCCAAAATCCCACATGTTACAAGTCTGCTCTTCGAGTTGTTTGGTACTCGCGCGAAGAATGCTGAACGGGCAGCGACGACTAGCTGTTCTTCTTCAAAGTAATAAACTACCCCCCAAACCCTGCAAGTTTGTGCGATTTACTTTGTGGACATGAAGCCAGCAGAGGACTCATGAATGCCCACTTAATTCCTTGATTTTACGTCCGTCACAAGAACTAAAAGAACATTCAATGTTCGTTAAATCTGTGGATCAAGTGACTCATGAAGCGGAGGAAATGAAAATCACCGGCAGATCTGTACAAGATGTTGAATTCTGCCAGGGAAACGAAGCCGCTGTCACGGCAGAGAAGTCTCCGCCTACGAAAATCGGTAGATCTAGAGCAAGGTAAACATACGTTTTTCAACGCTTGTTCACAAACACACACACACACGTACACAAACACACACACACTCACACCATCACACACACACATATATGAAAGAGATGGAATAGCTGATCGAGTGATGACAATGTTGATTGATAAGTATTTTTTGGTGCAGTGAACTTGAGGCTATATTGTTCTATCAATCCATCGATATATTTTACACTTTCACCCCAGAAATGAAGCACGTGTACACATATTGAACAAAAGAATCATTTTAAGCTTCCATTGGCATTGTTTCCTTTTTTCTGCAGACATGTTGGCAGGAAGTGAGTGTTTCACCCCACTCTTGCAAGGTAGGTTGATCACTGATGACAAGTTCTGATTGTTTTTCCTTTTTAAACGGATGACAATCCGTACTCTGCAGATGGATCTAACCGAGATGGATCTAACCGATACACGGAAGCAACATTGGGAACAAACTGTTATTCAGTCTGAATATTTCATGTGTGAGGGGTATTACTGCAAGTACGTTCGCTAATGTAGAGAAATAATTTTTGACTCAAACTTCAAGTTAAATTGTTTCTGCTGTCAGAGCCATCTTTCTGAAGGAACAGTATTTTACATGCCACTGGATTGTTGTATATTTCTTCTTATTTTGCAATGACAGGCTCAGCTTTCATTTGATTGTAATGTGTTTCTTATTTGAAGCTTTGTATCATAAAAGCTCTGTAGAAGTGTTGCACTTGTTTTGCAGACTGCATTAGGCGTGGTAGCTATTGCACCCCCCCCCCCCCCCCCCTGCCTATTTATCTAACACGCCCATCCACACACATACACAGGGTGCTGACAAAAGATTTTTTCCCATTCTCCTTCAGGCCATCGCTTATTTTCTTGCAGACTTGAGGAGCAATGGGCGTTTGAGCAGCTCCTAAACCTGGGGCACACAAGCCACAAGGTAAATAAGGTATCAGTATATAAACAAATGTTTTCACTTTGATTTTTATCGCATCATTTTTTCATAAAACTCTGTAAATTGTGGCAATTACACATTATGCCAATAACATTATTATGAAGAATGAAGATTTTCAACTTATCATTGAAGAAATGAAATCAAGCATTTTTGTTCATTCTGTATTTGATTATTATTTTCCAGTCTTTGGGTTGGCATAGTGTCGGTTGGTGTTATTTTTTTGTTTTGTCTTGGTGATGTCATATTCTTCCCACAGTATTATTCGTGGTTATCATTGACTTTAGGGAAGATTCCAGAGAAACATTTTTTTGAACAGCCTCTTAAACTGAAAAGCTACAAGGTCAACAACATAAACAGGTTACTGGTGTCTCAGGCATTGATGTTTTTAAAAAGATTTGCACAGCAATTTGTGTGTGTGTAAAGAGATAATGAAAATAAAGCATAACAACTTTTATATTTTTGAAGTGGAATTAAATGTTTTCATTTTTTATTTTGAAGTGTTTTTGTATTCAGGTTTTATTGGATGGGTGGGGGGTGGTTTTGGTGGTTCTGATTTTTTATGATGTAAGTTTTGTTTTTCCTTAATTAGTTATTTAATTAGTTTATGAAAGAGGGGGGGGGGGGGGCTCGAGGGGAGGGGGATTTAAAGTGTATTTCTGGCTTTCGGAGAGGTGCTAAATCTGTTACAATGGAAATGAAATAAAACAATTGGTGGTGAGGGTTATTACAAAAAAAGTAAGGATTATTTCTCATACCTTTTGTTTCATTTAAAATTGATTTTTTACCCAAAAATTATGTTACTGAATTTATTCATTTATTTTTAAAGAGGCAGACTGTGAGACAGGTGATGTAATTGAAGTTAGAATATCATGAGATGTTACTTACTTTCTTTACAATATCATCTAATTTGACAGTCCGACACTGAAGACTGCAGATTTCATGGCAGCCACTGACCTGACGATATGACAGCCATGAATATCGAACGCAGAAGAAGAAAAAGAAGAAGACAGTCTAACAGGAAAATAATTCTGGTATGCTCATAATTTCTATGCCAGTTAAAAAAAGTCATGAATTGAAGTTTACCCAGTGACAAGGAATGTATCCGTAAACGCACCAAGCGACTTACTTAGAAAAATTGAAGTCATGCATCGTCAATATGACTACAATCACAAACTGAATAAGGGGAAATCATGTCAATTTGGTGGTCTGGATCATCAGCTGTTGCTCATTCGCCGCTATAATGGTCTACCTGACAAAGCCCGTCTTCATGTGCTTCTTTGTTTCTGTACACCTAGTGTCGACAACATGTAGGCGTTTGCAGACTGTTTATTGTATTGCTGTTGTTTGTTTGTGAGTAAAACTATGGTGTGACCTCAATTATTTGGAATTTGTTGTGTATGTTCTACTTTGTGTAAAGTGTTTCTCCATGCCCCCAGAAGAACCGACATCATATTAAAACCTTCATACCCTGAAAATACTTGCATACTAGATGTTGTTTCTTATTGTAATGATTGGGGACAGGCAAGCTCTTAAATTGTGCAAGCCTTGAGAAAACTGTCAAGTCTGATTTGCTAGAACAAGCGATATTAACACGTTATTAAGATGAATATTTGATTAAATATGTGCAGGAACTACTTCAGCACTCATATGGCCAGTCTCACAATGCAAGGAAGGTGAGTAAATTGAATTATGTCTTTCCCACCTGTTCTGTGTTTCGTGTCAGCCGTGATTGCCTGATGAGAATTTGAAAACATGTTGCTAACTAACATGAACCCAACCATGTAACGTGATGTAGGTGAGTAGCCCATCTAGAAAAAAGAACCTTCTTTTTTCTAGATGGGCTACTCACCTACATCACGTTTTATGGTTGGGTTCATGTTAGTTAGCAACATGTTTTCACATAGAAAATGGTGGGCACCTGAACAAATATCTGCACACTAGAGGAATACCCGCTTAGCCGGCTTCGCCGGGATGAAATACTTAGAGCCGTACGCCGGCTTTGCCGGGTCCGAACAATGGACCCGCCAAGCTTAGGTCCCTCCCAGATTCGTGGAATGGGAACAGCACGATAATGATTCAGTGGCCATAATGCCATTCCTGACCATATAGAGTCCCATCCTTGTCGACGAATGTAACCGTGTTAATCACCTTTGGAGGCGAACTCCACTCAAACAGGATTGAGCAATTTAGAGCTTATCTCTAAGCCCTTTTGATCTGTTATGGCTTCTCAAAGGAAGGCCAGTACATACAAATACACAAAAGCCGCCAGACCACATCACAAACAGAACTGAACAATCCACAGGTGTTGCCCACATAGAGAGAGAGACACACACACACACACACACAAACACAGAGAAGCCGTATATATAGAGAGATAGATGACAGTGTATTTTTCGCGTGGCTATAAATTGATTCGACCTTTGCACTTTTACAGTGAGGATAATTTACGGGTCCAATTTACGTTCTGGACACTGCGGTGACCTTCTAAAAATAGTAACAGAACGCCGGGAATATCCGAAGATACTATAGTGCACCATACGAAGGAAGGGAGGTAAACGCTGAAAACCTGGAGAAGATAAGGAAGAGTTACTTGTAATGGTGAAATGAACACAAAAACCAAAATCGGTTCAGCGCTGCGCGCTGAGAGCACGTGTTGAAATATCTCATCGATGATATTGTGTCCGGGGTGTAGGTGAATACGGTGTCCAAATTTGAAAAAGATCCACCGAGAACTTTGGCGTTGTGATGTGGTGTAGCGGCTTTGGTGTGTCGGTATGGGGGCCCGGGTAGCTGAGGTGGAACCAAATTCGGTTCAGCGCTGCGCGCTGAGAGCACGTGTTGAAATATCTCATCGATCAGGTTGTGTCCGGGGTCTCTGTGAATAAGCCCACCAAATTTGAAGCAGATCCATCGAGAACTTTGGCCGTGCATCGCGAAGACACAGACACACAGACAGACAGACACAAGTCGTATATATAAATAGATTACAATGAAGTCTTACTTTGTGATCTGATGGTTTAATACCCCCTCCCCCCCCCCCCCCCCACCCCCCAAAGAAGAAGCTCACATAACTACCAACTACACAATTTCATTACAGAATCAAACAATGGGAAGAATCAGGATTCAGCAGTGCTAGGTCGTTGAGGGAGATAGCCATCACTAGGCACTCAGCAATGAATAGTTGAGGTTTTCACGGACATTAAGAAAATCCGGTAACCTACGGACAGTAAATTTCACAGGGACGGGAACAAGAACGTCAAAAATGGAAAAGTATGTTTTTTCTTTCAAACCATTGATAGAGCTCTGAAGCTTCACACAAGTTTTGCAGAGAGAGCACTCGGCCTATTCTTTTTTGGCACTAAAAAATGCACACACACAAAAAGAAAGTTTTTAAAAAGTGGCGCCGATGTATTCTCACACTCACAGCCTTAGAATATTGCAGTTTGTATGTTACCAAATTGAGGCATGATTTTACTCCATGCAATTACCTGACAGGCAAATCTGCGACAGTCGGGCAAACTTCTTACAAGTCGGATTGGGCCTTCAATCAAATACTCAGAAACCAGCAGCTACTTTAAGTAATACAGTAGTCCCTTCCATTTCCGGCCCTTTCGTGGGCGTGAACCTGCCCGGAGCGGCCAGCTTTCCCATGACTAATGAGTTTTCCTTCTATAATTGACTCTTAATGGCCGTTAACCTGTCTGACGCGGTCAACGGTCACTGATTTTTGCCCTAAGGTGCCCCTCTTACTCGACAGGAGCGGCCACTTAACGGCCACTTGTCACTTTCGCGGGCGAAATCCAGCTTGTGTGTGTGTGTGTGTGTGTGTGTGTGTGTGTGTGTGTGTGTGTGTGTGTTGTGTGCACAGACGGCACAGCACGAGCAGACGACATGAATACTTACGCATGCGCAAACTGTAAATACAGACATGCGCATACATGTACATTTACGGCAGTCACTTCCGGATCGATCACAGCTGATGTGAGTTTGAAACACTTGTTTATCTGACACTCAAATACATATATAATAATCCAAACAACACAGTTAGAAACATACGAAACAATAGCTTAGCCAGGACGATCGAGTTAAACACGCAAATAATTAAGATGTATAAACGAAAGCAAAACTAACAGAGACAATGAATCGGCGGCTCGTGGATGATCGCTTTCTTTTCTTCATGAAAACTTGATCGTGTTTTTGTTTTTTTTTGGAGGAGGAGGGGGCCTGTAATGAACGGCCACCTGATATTTGCGGTCACATTTGCAATGACTAATGGGTGACCGGATATGGCAGGTATTACTGTACTAGTTTTGTTGTTATTTTTTACAGCTTGTACTGAATGTGTTTTCTTTTATCTCCTCAGAATCGAGTCAGCCAGAGAAAGACCATTGAGAGGCACAGTAAAGCATATATGGCATGCACTTCCGTGTGACTTGGAATAATAGGCCGTGAAAAGTAGGATATGCGCCGAAATGGCTGCGATCTGCTGGTCGATGTGAATGCGTGATGTATTGTGTAAAAAATTCCATTTCACACGGCATAAATAGATCCCTGCGCCTTGAGTCCGAGTCTGGAGATACGCGCGCGATATAAGACTTCATATAACAATAACTTCGGTGGACCAGTGCCATCATCTTCATAACAAGAGATGCAGATCATATTTTCTTATGTTTAAGTATAGCTGTTAGCAAAAGTATTTGACGATTCTTGGGTACGACTTTCGTGTAGCTTGTGCACAGCCCCAAAATCTGTTTTATTTTGATTTATCACTTATAGTTTGATTTTTTTTTAATGGAATTAGTCCAAATGTAAATACATCTAAGGTTGCAATATTGTTTTCTTGTATATACCCTTAAAACTACCTCTTCGTGTAAACAAATTGTAAAAAGAAGTGTTTGTTCAAGGGAGATAATTTGAAGCGAATTTTTTTTTAAATCAGTAAAACTGCGTAGTGACATCCTCAATTAAATAAAAAGAATAAGGAATAAAGGTATACACACAGGTTGTACCCATTTTCTTGATTGCACTGCTTTTAAGTAGAAAGCTTTTTTTCTCAGAATTATTTTACAAATAAAATTCAAGGGAGGCAATTGATATATCATAAAAAAGGAAGAATTTTTCTTTTCTTAGAATACTGTACACATTTAGTGAAGTATAATTTACAAGACAGAACACAGGTGGTTTTTTTTCTTTTTTTTCTGTGCCTACTACTTGACAAGAGAACCACGAGATTTGTGCAGATTATTTAAAATTTTCTGTACAGTATATTTTACAAAGACAGATCCATACAATATATATAATTTTGTAATAGATGTTTACAATTTGTGGGTATGTTTTTTTTTAAATCAACAGTTCGGATAGCCACAACAAGTGTGTTTATCTTGTGATTTGAGAGCTTTAGCACTGGATGCTTAGAATCCTCTTGATCATTTACTTCAGTAGGTTAAGCCACCTTCTCCAAAATCTTCTCTCCTATTCTGTGCTTACTACAGTGGGTTTGACAAGAGAACCACGAGATTTGTTTTTGTATATATGTTGCTTTTATTCTGTACACTTTAATATTTTAATCCTATGTGCAAATTTTTTTTTTAACTGTGTCAGTGTGTGGTTTTTTTATTTTTTATTTCCTGTATTCAAAGTATGTATGAAAACCACAACCTGTCACAGCAGTATTATTAATCTGGATCTCCCTGCTAAGCACGTAATTAACAGAACGTGTGCATGTAGCTAAAGAACTTAAAAAGAATTTCTGCTACTTCACTCAAAATACGTCCATCCTCACACTCATATTTGTTCATACAAAAATGTTTGCGGATTATTCAATTTTTCGTAAAATATTCAATTACGATTTCTTTGTGTGTTGGAAAATTATGTAATATTCAAAATGAAAGAATGTTTACTAAACAGACAAATTCATTATTGAAGCCAAGAAAAAATGCTTTGCAAGATCAAATTCAAAACAGCAATAAAACTGCTGACGGCAGAATACCTCTGTTCACTTCTCTATCTGTTGGGTCAAACTATGCCACAGACATGGTTCTTCTAGTAGCTCAATATCATGTGATACAGTCTCTAAGACAGAACAACGCAATAACCTTTTTTTGTATAGATTCGATTGACTTTTTCCTGAAATAAAATATTCATGAAGCGGGTTCTGACTGAGTTAATATATTTGTGGAAAGCTGAACAACGCAATGCGTCTGTGACTGGTGAAGAAGCAGAGCTGGAGCTTTATGTATTGTTTGTCGTTGGTTTTATTACACACGCACTCACATACGGTCAAAAAATGTTGCATGTTCCTGCTTGACAAACAAATGCCTGCATACATGTGTGCACGTTCGAACGTACGAACATTCATACCTGTGCAAACAATCTACCACTTCAAGTTCAACACCCAAACCCCACACATTCCTCCAAAAGGAGTCTGAAATACTGGCATTTGTGGTATTGAACGAGGACCTCAACTTCCATTGTCTACTGCATGTGGGTCTCATGTTATACGTGTGAAACCACTTACTTAAAAAAGAAAAAATCTTGTAAGCTTATCAACTAAAAACAAACAAAAACGAACAATTATATTCTTAAACAAACTGGTTAGAATAACAGATTTAGGAGAATGCAATGCAAGGAACATCTTTATCTAATTCGGTCGATGCTTAGATCTAGAAAAGCACCCACTCATTCCAGTATAATAGAGAAAAAAAATTCCAATTGAAAAAGTTCCAGATCTAGACAAGGCAGCACTAGCAGCAATTTTAGCTAGCAAAATCGAACTTGCCCTGCAGTCATGCAAGGTCGAACCACTTTCCCTGCCTTGTGGGGGTTTGGCGGGTAGAGGGCCGGTGCTGGCACACTCGGAGTGAAACGACATGTCACCTACTTCGATAGCTTCTCCGGATTTACGTGTACAAACAGCGTCCGGGTTTACCGCTTCGATTCTAAACCCTAGTTTCTCATGTTGGTAACAACTGTCTGTTTGTTTATCAGATGTGTCGTTGTTCCGCATTAAACGATGCTAGAATGCAAGGTCGCAATCATTTGGTTATCAAACCAGGTTTTGTTCTTTTTTTCATCACCTTTTTCCGCGCAAACTGTTTTGCGCCATTTCTTCAGTTGAAAATAAACTTCCGACTGGGCGGGACCGGAAGCGCATCTCAATTTCTGATTGGACAATGATGCCGACGCCCACTTGACCCCCCACTACAATGTCAAGGTCGGAAAGTCGTGAATACCCCGCTTGGATAGCTCTCCGGTGCGAAAGATAAGGAAGGTTCACTTCCCTGCGGGCACATTTTTTGCTCTCAAGAGTTATCGTTCCTTCCATACACTACAATCACTGATCTAAATAATGGCTACCGAACAGCAGAATTTTCATGCGATTGCAAGTACCAAAGTTGCAAAAATACCTCAAAGAAAGAAAAATACAATATTCAGGATACAAGAAACCGAAGCTGATAAAGTTATTAAACAGACAACGGAGTACCGGGATGGCACATCATTTTGACGTCAAAGAAAATTCAGCCATCGCTTCACAATTAAGCGCTGGTGTTCTCTGGCTTGTGTTAAAAAAAAACTCGATCGCCTTTCCTTTGTGTACGGGCCATGCTTGGGTACTTTGAACGAACTTTAGGATTATTCTTGCGGCTAATATTGCTGCAGCCCACTGCTGCACAGTGCAAATTCACCATTTTCAAGGCGAAGTGTCTGCACTGAAACGCAACCTCTCACAGAGAGCTATCAAAACATGCCCGCAGTTTGATGCAGATCTCGCAAGACCACGCAAGGTATTGCAGATTTATCGCGCGACTTCGCGGCGCTGGCCGATAGGGCAAGTCGCCTATTGGACACACGTTGATAATACAGCAACAACTACACAAGAGTCTCTTTGCAACAGTGTCATAAGGTATACTCATGTAATTATCGAGAGGATAACGATCTCGTAACTATTAAAGGCACAATGCGCCTCCCGTAAACCATCACAGATACTGTCAGGCTTTTACACACAGTACAAACACCCTTCCATTTGAACGCTCACCAAACAGGAACATCCTAGGTGCCTTATGTAAAGAGTGAGCAATTTTCAAAGAATTAATTTTGCGGAGAGAGTGTCAGAGACAATCGGACCGTGGTGCGCGTTTTGGCGCTAGACCTAACTTTTAAAATCTAAATAATAAATTGACAGCTTCTTACACAAACATTCTTAAATCATAAAAGAATTCTTTTTTCATCAAGACAAGATCAGTACAATTCGAAGTTTTGAAAGTTTGAAAAAAGAAAAGCCCGAAAGCAGGGTCACGCAAGGTCGTGGTTCTCGCAGCAGACGACGGTTTATACCTATCGCCAGTTCCTCTGAACAGTCAAAAGCCATCGCTAGAGTTCTTGTGAACCACAGCCGTTTGTTTCGTGCATAGTCAGAGGTACTCAATAATGTGCTATTGCAGATAAGCTCACAGCGAGTCGCATTCAAATTACTAACTAACGACTACATTGTGAAAAAGGGAAACTTGATCACACGGGTTCATGATGGCTCAGGGGTAAGATAAACCAGGCAAAAATAAATTCTTTGAAAATTGCTCGCTCTTTACGGAGGGCACCTAGGATGTTGCCGTTTGGTGAGCGTTCAAATGGAAGGGTGTTTGTACTGTGTGTAAAAGCCTGACAGTATCTGTGATGTTTTACGGGAGGCGCACTGTGCCTTTAACTGTAAGTGTAAATGTAATAAAGCACCCGGCCCTTGTCAAATTTCAATCCCTGCATGTCTGTGGCACCCCGCCCCCCTCCCCCTCCCCACTAGATTCCACCCTCTCCAGACCCATCCCTCCAGACCCATAAGAAATCAGTAGTAAGATAATTGTATTAGAATTAATCTACCACTCTTGCTCCATATTGTTCGTCCTGTTTGTACTGTTTCGTCGGGGCGCAGTTGCTGTGATAGGTAGAACTGGGTGGTAGGCTAGCTATAGCCCCACAGCCCCGTGCCTGAAACTGGACGCCAGGGTGAATCGCAAAAAGCAGTAGCTTGCCGCAACTTGCCTTCCAATTACCCACCCCTGTTTTTATTTGATTCAAATATCCAACCAATGAGGATATTTGCTCTATATATAATGATTCCCTCAATACGAAGAAGAAGTAATGCTTTCTCTTGCAATCCTCAGATGATATTATTAAACTTCTGTTCTAGCTTTAAGTTTCAGAGCTAAGTATCAGTTTACAAATCCAAAAACTAAAAGTATTGTTTTATCAAATCCAAAAACAAAGAGACTGCCAACGTTCCAAAATTCAGAATAAAAAAACAAGAAAGGTAGTTGTTGGAACGTTGTTATTGAGAAAAATATGTTACAATCTCAAATATATTGACCCAACAGTCTTTTAAGTGAACAGACAAACAATTATTCACAAAAAACTTAGCTTGATGGAATCAGTTTTTGCCCGCTCGCCAGGAAGCAGAGCGAATGAATGATTGTATGACGAAATGAGTGACGTAGAAAGGGAATGACGTCAGCGTTGAAAGAATGTTCTATAGGTAAATAGAACATGGCAGAGTGAGAGAGAAAGAGAGAGAGAGAGTGTATGCGCGTGGTTGTATGTGACTTGTGAAGAAAAATAAAGAGAGCTAAGGTTGAAAGTAGTATACACCTAATGTGTATACATACAATTACTGAGGTATGATGTCTAACCCTGGAATAGAAATTTTAAGTGATAACATTCTACATGGAACCCCCGGTAGAAAAATCCATCAGTTAGACGCGGAACGAAGGGGAGAAAATGATAGATTAAATAATTATTGTATTGTTTTATCAGTTTAATTAATCCTTAATCCAGTTTTTGCCCTGGCTTTAACAATATACACATTCTATTGTATATATTTATATTCACCCAAGACTGAAAGTGAAATACGGTTTCCCAGTCAAATTAAAGAGGTACATTTATTTGAGGGAGGAGAGCATGTCATTTTCTTGCAAGTGAAGGAAATTTGTAGTGAAATTGAAAATCAATAATGTCACCCCAAAATCAGATTCGTTCAAAAACGGGCACCAAGTGGTTACGCCCCTTGCATAAGAAGGGAAGGATTTTGTGATGAAGCAAATTACTAAGTTAAAAAGGACAATTTTTTTTTTTTTTTTTTGGGGGGGGGGGGGGGTGGGGGGACCAATTTGACCCCGTGAATGTAAAGTATCTCAGGTCAATCATCAGTAATTAATTTGGAAGGGAGGGGGGAGGGGATATTCTAAGTGGAGTTTATGCGAGAACAAGGCTGAATGTGAAACTGATAACTTTACACCAATTTTGGCATTGTCATCACTCATAGTGAGTCATGCACAAGACAATGTATTTTTCAGATCTGACACCGTCAACACCGGAGGGAGGGCCAGAGGGAGCAGACAAAGCCTTGACTGAGGCAATGCTGAAGCATGCAGAGGCTCGTGAAGCTGCACAGAGATCATATCACAAAGCACTGGAACTTCTCCAGCGAGTGAAAACTTTGGAAGAGTCTCCAGCTCGTTTGGAGCTGCAGTATACTCATCTGAGTGACCTTGGTCAGGAGATGTCTAAGGTCATCAAAGACTTACAGGAATCATCCAGTCATGTGATGCAAAATAAGAAAGAACCAAAAAGCTCTAAAGGGAATAAAAAGAAGAGATGAACTGTTTTATGTGCCTCTGTGTTAAGGTTTTGTAAAAGTGAGTGTGTGTTTAGTCTGACCGAAGGGTTAGCGAAGGATATTTTTAATTATTTAAAAGAAATCAAAAGAACTTTAATATAGTGCTAAAGAAGAAAAGTTTCTGAAGACAATAAGTACTATCTTGTGTTGAACTTTTATTGCAGAATCCCTTACATATGTTCACCGTGGACAGGTGGGGGTTGGGGGTTCCCCACTTGAATCCGCTGGACGACTGGCGCCTTCTGTACTCGTCGTCGTACAGAAGCACCGACTGCCACAAGTATCTGGCCCCCAGCTCGCCTATCATCTCTGTGTACCGGAGGTAGGCGGTCGAGTCAAACCCGGGCTTCTCAGCACTCAACTTCGCCATGATGCGTGCGTTTGCCACAATCCAGTGGCAGGGGGAGACTTTGTCAAGTTTTGGTCTCTGGTTGAGTTTTAGGATGACACCTCCCCCGAGTGTCACCTCTTCCTCGGCCGCCATCGACCCCGGCACAAAATCCAGAATGGAAAGATAGGAGGTCTCACCTGTTGGCTGCAGTGACAAGCCGCCTAACAGTCCCTGGAGTGGTTCCACGCTTTTTTCCTCAGTCACCCGCTGGGATAGTGGCCCTCCCCCGCTTCGCTTTTGCAGGGCCGCCACTGCTACTCTCAGCGCTACGTAGTGGCCACGCTTGAGACCCAGGCCCTCCAAATCCTGGGCAGTCGCATTTCTCAGCACATTGAGGGTGTTCAACTCCTCATCCTGGAGAACTTTAACCACCGTTAAAGGCAGATCTGTTGCCCACGCTCCAAATTCGAAGTCCATATTGCAGTAAGAAATAGTTGGCATATGCCCGCTGCGCCGCGCTGGTAAGGACTGACCACAATGTGTTGCTCTCCCGTTCTTATAGACCCCCGCTGATGCATCACACGTGCAAGCCCCCCGGCAACATGGACATTGCGGCTGGGCTATTCTCCTTGACTTTCACAAGTCCTCCTCTCCCCTCTCTTTCTAATTACGGGCCTAAGTGTTGATATCCTGCTTTACTACCCTCTCTTCCCTACCTGCCAACACTGATCCCTTTAGGCCTACCTCAAGTATCTAACATCCTCCTCCTCCACCCGCGGCTAATCTGTCTCGTTTAAATAGAGTTTATCTGACGCTGTCCGCTCTATCTAAACTCACACTTATAATTTGTGCCTTGACAAATCCTACTTTCCCACCAAATTAAAGGAGGCGAAAGTAATCCCGCTATTTAAATCAGGTACATCTGAGTGATCGACAAGAAGAAGAAGAAGAAGAAGAAGAAATCAGGTAGTTCTTCTGACCCCGCCAATTACAGACCAATCTCAATTCTTCCTGTTTTATCAAAACCACTTGAAAAACACATATTTACACACTTGACCACTCATTTGAAGAAATACGATCTTATACATTCCAACCAGTCAGGTTTTAGAGAAAATCATTCGTGCCACACAGCATTAACAAACCTTCTTGAAAGTTGGCTTAGTAGCATAAATAATAATCAACTCTGTGGTGTCTTATTCGTCGATTGTGCTAAAGCTTTCGACGTTATTAATCATGAATTACTATTAAGAAAATTAGTTGAATATAGAATGTCACCCCAAACCTTATGCCTGCTCTCCTCTTTCTTAGCTGGGCAAGAGCAGTCTGTCTGCGTTAATTCAACCGTATCCAGCAAAAGACCTGTGTTATACGGGGTTCCCCAGGGCTCTGTCCTTGGACCACTACTCTTTTCCCTGTATATTAATGATCTTCCTCTTAGTATTAATGATGACTGCGAACTCTTTGCTGACGATACGACCCAACACACTACTGATAAAAAAAATTAGACAAAGTTTATTCATCGTTGCAGAACAGTGTAGATAATCTCATTCATTGGACGGAGTATAACCACATGAGTCTTCACCCTAAAAAGACCAAATACATGTTAATAACAACAAGACAAAAGAGACAAAACATACGAAACAATCATCATTCCATATTAATTGGTAACGACGCAATAGAAGAGGTAGGAGATCATAAAGTTTTGGGAGTAAATATCGATAATAATTTGTCTTGGGCCCATCATGTTCGGTCGGTATGTAAAACAATGTCCAGAAAAATATATCAGTTAAATAGAATTAAACACTTTCTAGATTAGCACTCAAGGTTATTATACTTTAACGCATATATACAAACCATCACAGATTATTGTTCAACCATCTGGGACTCTGCCAGTGCTAATATTTTAAAACCATTGTATAGTTTACATAGGCGAGCGCTGAAACTAATTTTACTGAAACAATCCAGTCTTGTATTTGATGATTATAAGAAACTTAAGATTCTCCCACTAAAAGAAAGATTTAAATTAAATGAAGGCGTGCTCCTTCACAAAATACTTTCCGGCCGTGCACCACGAACTTTCGTTGCAAACTTTAAAGTCAAACCAAACCGAAAGTTTAACGTCCCAATTCCAAGGATAGATCTCTTCAAATCAAGCTTAGCCTATTCTGGTAGCGTCCTGTGGAATTCTCTCCCGGAATTTGTGAGAGTCCCAATGAGTCTCAATACTTTCAAAAAACACCTTTCACTGTATTTAATGTTAAATTACGAAAAAATCACAGTGATGGAAGACTTCGTTTGGTTATATTTTCATTTGTCCAAAGCATCAGTGTTCATTATATCCACACAAAAACACTCAAAGCTTTAATAACACATTTACTCATGCATGTGTATTCAGCATTGTTTTCACTACGTTACATATACGACGCTTTATATTTGTGTATAATATGTAATGTGTAAATATTCATATGTTGTTGTTTTTCTCTACCTTTTTTTCTACGTTAATATCCGTGTAAAAATGTGATTAGATTTGTCCCCTCTCTGGGCGAGGGCTGGTTGAAAAAAAGCTCGTTGTATTGCTTATGCCACAACCCTCGAAAAATAAAATTTGATTTGATTTGATCTCTCTCTTGGAAAAATAGAAAGCAGATTATGACGAAAAGAAATTTTTACAGTTGAAACAGGCAATTAATGATCCAAAGGTGTTCTGGCAAACAATCCGGTCACTAAATAGAAAGTCGATGGTTTATAACGAAATTTCGAAGGAACGGTTCGAGCATTTTATGACTGTTTTTGAAACAAGGGATAATGCAGATAGGAACGAAGCCCCGATACAGGATGGGACTGACGAAGAAGTAACAGTGGCTCTTTTTAACGAAGAAATTACCATAGAAGAGGTCAAAGCAGGCATAAAGAGCCTCAAGGTTGGATAATGTCCTGGCCCGGACATGGTATTGTGTGAAATGTTATAAAATGCGAATGACGTGGTTTTAAGTTATCTGGTACAGCTCTTTAAAAAACTTTGCCCACAGAGTGGTCAAAATCCATAGTTGTTCCTATTCATAAAAAAGGTGATGTGAACCAACCAGATAATTATCGAGGGGCCGGTGTTCTTAACCAGTGTCCTAAGCAAAGTGTATACCCATATTTTAAACAAACGTCTTACACATTGGGCAGAAGAAGAAGACAAAATAATTGAGGAGCAAGCTGGTTTTCGAGCGGGCTACAGTACAGTGGATCATATATTCACGTTATACACTGCCCAAAATAAGTCAAGGACCAAAAATCCAAACACAAATTACGCAAAAACCGATCAACCAAAAACATGGAACTTGTAATATGTTGTGGTCAAATCATTCAACAACAATCACGCCAAAGTGCATTGAATTCCATTCATAAACAATTGAGTTATTGTCTCTTAAGTGAAGGGGGGGTCAAAATCAAAAGTCGCAAGTCTTTGCAGATTGTCAATTCCAATGTTTCACCGGTTCCCAAAGTTCAATAATGGGTATAACCTCCACGATTCTGGCGGCACTCGTTGCAGCGATCCCTCATTGAGTGGACAATGTTTGCCAGATTAGCCTGGGGGATGGCCTGCCACTCTTGCTGAAGAAGAACGAGCAGCTGTTGGAGGTTTGCAGGTGGAGCATGATTCTCGCGAACACGACGGCCCAACATGTCCCACGCATGCTCGATAGGGTTCATGTCGGGACTGTTGGCTGGCCAATCCATCCTGTTGATCTGTACCTGCTGCAGGAAGGCGTCCACAAGCCGTGCTCGATGTGGGGGAGCATTATCGTCCTGTAGCACTGCATGGGGCCCAATCTGACGCAGCATGGGCTTGACTTGGGGCCTGAGGATCTGGTCCCTGTAGACAAGGACATTCAAGTTGCCCCGTACATGGTACAGTGGGGTCCTGTGGTGCTCGCTGATCCCAGCCCACACCATCACTGACCCTCCCCGGTAGGCTCTTCTCTCCCTCACGCATGCAGGGATCATGCGTTATCCTGGACGCCTCCAGACCCTGGTCCTGCCATCATCATGCTCCAGACTGAATCGAGATTCATCGGAAAACAGTACCTGGGCCCACTGCTGTCGATTCCATCTCAAATGGCGGGTGGACCAGGCCAGTCTTGCCATCATGTGACGTGGCGTCAGTAAAATGCGGCCAAGTTGACGCCTTGCGTGCAGCGTCTGGTCATGAAGGCGGTTGCGGACGGTCTGCTCGTTGATGTCAGTGTTGGTTGCCACCCTAAGCCTTCGTCTGATGGTGCTGGCAGTGGTTGTCCTGGTCTGCAACGCCTGGCGTGTGATGTAGCGGTCTTGACATTGTGTGGTGCTTTGAGGGTGCCCAGACCGGGGTCTGGTTTCCACACTTCCAGTGGCCAGAAAGCGCTGCCGCAGCCTCACGATGACGGAATGGGAGCAGCCAAGTCTTGCAGCAATCTCTCGGAGCCGGATACCCTCTTGAACCCAGGCTAGAGCTCGTCCGCGGTCGACAAGGTTCAGATGACGTCTTGGAGGCATGGTTGTTTGGTGGCCTGCTGTGATTTTGCCTGGGCTTATAAAGCATTTCTGGTGACGACAGTTCACTCTCAGAGGACCAATGGTTCACGTGAAAAAGATTGATTGGGGCAAAATCACCTGTGCTGAGTTCTGCAGGAGGGTTACTTTCACGTGCATTTTTCGCAATATTGCGGATTCTTTGTTCGCCTGCACAGAGAAACAGGCAAAGTCCGAGTACCGGTTTTTGATGTCACCGCAAAGGCAGGGAAACTGTCAAGACGACCACAAAGCGTAGATAGTCATTGTCGCCGATTTTTGTGATTTTTGCACAATCAACGTTGGGATCGAAAAATGGCTTTTGGTCCTTGACTTATTTTGGGCAGTGTATATGCTATTGTTCAAAAACACTTGGTCCGAAACATGAAGCTGTATGTAGCGTTCGTGGATTTTAAGAAAGCTTTCGACTCCGTGAACAGAAATGCCCTATGGACCGTTCTGAGAAAAAACAGCATAAACGGGAAGATGTTCAAGGCCTTGCGGGGTGTATTTAAGTCAGTAAAAGCATGTGTGCGTGAGAAAGGTACGTCCACCAATTACTTTGAGTGTCCTAAAGGAGTAAAACAAGGGTGTCTACTGAGTCCTTTCATGTTTTCGTTTTTCATAAACGAACTAGCAGTTGAACTGTCCAGAAAAGGGAGGCACGGAATCCAGCTGATCACTGGCGCCATAGAAATTTTCTTATTGCTCTTTGCAGATGATGTCGTGTTGTTATCAAATACTGTAACAGGTTTGAAGAACCAGTTGATTCATTTGAAGGAAGAAGCAGATAGGATGTCCCTCACTGTGAATTTAAAGAAAACAAACAATATGGTTTTCCGTAAAGGAGGACACTTGTCCGCTAATGACAAATTGTGTTACGGGAGTGAAGAACTTAAAGTAACAAATGCATATAAATATTTGGGGATGATGTTTACAACAAAGCTGAGCATAAACAGTACCCTTACAGAGTTGAGCAGAAAAGAAAACAAGTCGCGTAAGGCGAAATTACAACATTTAGTCAAGCTGTCGAACTAACAGAATGAAACTGAACTCACTGCATTTTTACAGCAAGAGCGTATACTCGTAGCATCGTCAGTCCACCGCTCGATGCAATGGCAGTGAAATTGACAAGAAGAGCGGGGTAGTAGTTGCGCTGAGAAGGATAGCACGCTTTTCTTTATCTCTATTCTTTTTAACTTTCTGAGCGTGTTTTTAATCCAAACATATCACATCTATATGTTTTTTGGAATCAGGAACCCACAAGGAATAAGATGAAATTGTTTTTAAATCGATTTCGGAAATTTTATTTTAATAATTATTTTTGTATTTTTAATTTTCAGAGCTTGTTTTTAATCCAAACATAACATATTTATATGTTTTTGGAATCAGAAAATGATGAAAAATAAGATAAACGTAAATTTGGATCGTTTTAAAAAATTTTTTTTTTTTTACAATTTTCAGATTTTTAATGACCAAAGTCATTAATTAATTTTTAAGCCACTAAGCTGAAATGTAATACCGAAGTCCGGCCTTCGTCGAAGATTGCTTGGCCAAAATTTCAATCAATTTGATTGAAAAATGAGGGTGTGACAGTGCCGCCTCAACTTTTACAAAAAGCCGGATATGACGTCATCAAAGATATTTATCGAAAAAAAGAAAAAAATGTCCGGGGATATCATTCACAGGAACTCTCACGTCCAATTTCATAAAGATCGGTCCAGTAGTTTGGTCTGAATCGCTCTACACACACACACACACACACACAGACAGACACACATACACACACACACACAGACACACACACACACGCACACACGCACATACACCACGACCCTCGTTTCGATTCCCCCTCGATGTTAAAATATTTAGTCAAAACTTGACTAAATGTAAAAAAGGTGTCATGGAGATTCAGAAGACCATGCGAAAGTTAAACACGATAGACCCACATCTATTCTGGAAACTATTTGATGCACAGATTGAGCCGATCCTGACATATGCAGCAGAATAGTGAGCATGTTGACCAATTTCAGATTGCTATGACAGTTCGAGACAGTTGTTGTACTGAAACTAGTGCTTCATGAGTCCCTCGTTTCGAATTTTGATAGATGCAAGATATTTGCAAGGCTTTTTTTTCTCTTATTTTTTCTTCCTCTTCTTCTCTCTTCTCTTTTTTTTTTTGGGGGGGGGGGGGGTCTTCCTTTTCATTTATTTTCATTTTTGTTTTGTTTGTTTGATCCTCTTTTTATTGTTCCGACGCTTGTTCCTTCTCCCAGTATGCTCCCACGCCCCGTACCAGCACTCACTACAACATCCACACCTGAACTTCGTTCCGCCGCCAGACTTTGTCGAATCCATGAGCCCCCAGTGTTGGTCAGGCACCTGGGCACCCTCACAAATCTTACAGACACTCCAGGGAAGGATGTCAGGCCGCTGCCTTAGGCTACCCTCGGAAGATGACACTGCACTGCTGCTGAGTCACTTCCACGGTGTTCAGTATTGGTCCTGTTCCTGGCCAGGGACACAGGCACCGCTACCTACTAAGCCCTCTTCTTACGACACTGACTGTTGAGTCGCGGAGCCAGACTGAGTGAGCAGACCGCCACTGCGTCCTTCCGTCGAGCATCCCAGGGTGGCAGCAGAATATTCAGGGATGGCTGGAACAGGAACACTCGGACCAAGGTCACCACGAGAGCCCTGGGCAGAAAGGGTCACAAGAATCGAGACAAGTTTGTTTATTTTCGAGCTTTTTGAGTCAATCGCATTCGTGAAGTGAATGACACTCGGCTGTGTGATCCCAGCCTTCCCATTGGAACTTCAGCACTTCCACTCTGGGTTCCGACCGAAGCCCGAAAAACCCACACACCCCTTATGGGATTCGAACCACGATCTCCCGGCCCGCAGTCCGATGCGCTAACTGTAATGTTATGACGTCATTAAAAACCGTGTTCTATTGTCTATATGCAAGAACCCTGACGTAAAAGGTTGCTGGGGATTCTGGGAGAATCATGGCGGAATAAATAACACGCTAACCCTCCATGCCTGTGTCTGCTTCATTTATAGTCTACCAGTTTGTTTATAAATATATATGCATGTGACCGTCCAACACGACGAGAACACGACATGGTGTCAGAAGTGGCTGGTAGCGAAGCAGTGAGTGTGAAAAACTTTATGTACGAGATTGCAAGTCGAAAGTTTTGTTCGCGCGTGCTGTAGAGCATTTTGTTCGATCTAAAATCGCGTACTCCGACAGCAGCAAACTAGATGTAGCGTCGCAGTAGGAAGCGCACACTCCAAAAATAAAGAAAGGCTTGGTTCAGTGGTACGGATTCAGCAGAGATCCAGTATGGCAGAGCAGCCGAACCAACCACCATTACAGGCAGAGAGGAGACATTACACAGCCAATGTTCCAATACCTTCAAAGCTGGTTATGGAAGGCAACTTATCCCAAAACTGGAAGAAGTTCAAAAGACAATGGGACAATTATGAGATTGCTTCTCGACTGGACAAAGAAGAAGGAGAATACCGGTGTGCAGTGTTGCTTGCCTGCATTGGCGAAGATGCAATGGAGGTGTATGACAGCATGAGGTTCTCTGAAGGTGAGAACAAGAAAGACATAAGCGTTGTCATCAAGAAACTGGAAGATTTTTGTGTGGGAGCCACACATGAAGCGTTCAAAACATACAGATTTCACATTCGACGCCAGGATTCGTCTGAGTCGATCGATGCGTATGTGGCAGCCCTTAGACAACTTGCTAAGAACTGTAATTATGGCATCATGGAAGATCGTATGATACGGGATAGAATTGTCGTTGGTCTCAAAAGTGATACCATGCGGGAGAAACTTCTTGAAGATTCAACACTGACTTTTAAAAAAGCAGTAGACATATGCAGAGCTTATGAGTCATCCCAGCAACAACTCCATGAAATGTCTAAGGAAACAACAGTGGATCGCCTAAAGGGGGTTCCGAATGCTATGCAAAAGGGACAGCATCCGAAAACACAGTCCAAGCCGAAATCTCGGAGAAAGGTCACAAAAGTGCACCAGATGCGGTCGAGATCAGCATGGCAGAGAGTCCTGTCCTGCCGCAAAAGCCGAATGCAGAAAATGCCTGAAGAAAGGACATTATGCAGTTTGTTGTTTCAGCAAGCCCATCAGCCAAGCTTCTGTGAAGGAAGTGAAAGATGAAGCATATCTGGGAGCAGTGTCAAATGCAGGAACTGACGCCTGGCATGTGGACGTTCAGCTAGAGCAGTCAAACATTCAGTTTAAGATGGACACTGGAGCAGACGTAACAGTGATGCCAGCAGTGATGGTACCCAAAAACAAATACCCGCTTGAGAGGCCTTCGAAAAGACTCTTTGGCCCAGGTAAAATTCCACTAAAAGTGCTGGGACAGTTCACGTCAAAAATGAAAGTCAAGAACGCCATGAGCATTCAAGACATCTACGTGGTTGAAGACCTAGAAGAACCTCTGTTAGGGAGACCAGCAATTCAGGCGCTAGGACTCGTGAAGCGTGTGGAAATGGTGAAAGAAGGCGACAAGGAACGCATTCAGAAGACTTTCCCAGGCTGTTCTCTGGACTTGGGAAAATGAAAGAGACTTATACGATTCGCCTGAAGGACAGTGCAGTGCCGTATGCAGTGACAGCACCGAGACGTGTTCCACTCCCTTTTCAACAGAAGGTAGAGGAGGAGCTTAGGCGACTGCAAGATCAGGAAGTGATTCGACCAGTCAACACTCCAACTGACTGGTGTGCCCCCATCGTTGTGGTGCCGAAAGCACATAATGATGCAGTGAGGATCTGTGTAGACCTTACCAGACTGAACGAGAGTGTCAAGAGAGAAAACTATCCTCTTCCGTCTACAGATCAACTCCTCGCACAGTTAGAGGAGGCAACAGTATTCACTAAACTGGACTGCAACAGCGGTTTCTATCAAGTTCCACTGGAGAAAAGCTCACAAGAGTTGACGACCTTCATTACACCAATCGGACGTTTTTGTTTTCAACGTCTACCCTTCGGAATCTCGTCAGGGAGCGAGGTTTTTCATCGCATCATGTCGCAGCTGTTGTCAGACATTCCAGGGGTCATATGCGACATAGATGATGTGTTGGTGTCCGGACGCAACCAAGTCGAGCATGACCAACGTCTGAAGCAAGTACTTGAAAAGCTTCAAGATGCTGGTGTCACACTGAATGACAAGTGTGCTTTCGGCCAAACAAGCATCAAGTTCCTCGGACACGTGATCTCCAAGGATGGTGTGCAGATGGATCCGGACAAGGTGGAGGCTATCAGGAACATGCCTCGACCTAAGAGCGTCCCTGAACTACGACGTGTTTTGGGACTGGTGAACTTCGTCCGAAAGTTCTCCCCTAACCTGGCAGAAGAGACCAGACCTCTACGTGATTTGCTGAAAAAGGAAATTCAGTGGACATGGGGAGACGCACAGGAGAGAGCGTTTCAAAGACTGAAAGAACAGCTGACCTCACCACCAGTGCTGGCTCACTACAGCACATCCTTGCCTACCAAAGTGTCAGCTGATGCTTCGTCGTACGGGCTGGGAGCTGTCCTTCTCCAGGAAAGAGATGGTGAATGGCAACCCGTATTCTTTGCTTCAAGATCTATGACGTCCACCGAGCAGCGGTATGCCCAGGTGGAAAAGGAGGCATTAGCGTCTACGTGGGCCTGCGAGAAGTTCGCTGACTTCTTGATTGGTCTTCCCTCATTCACCATAGAGACAGACCACAGGCCGCTTCTGGCACTCCTCAAGTCAAAACAGCTAGACGAGCTTTCGCCACGGATTCAACGGTTCCGTATGAGGCTGATGCGGTACCGGTATGACGTGATCTACACAGCTGGTAAGGATCTGACAACTGCTGACGCCTTATCGCGTGCTCCAGTCGGATCTCCACAGACGTCAGACTTACAGCTTGACAGTGATGTTGCAGCATACGTCAAATCAGTGGTGGAAGGATTTCCAGCGTCAAAGCAGCGCATGGATGAAATCAGGGCCAAACAGCAGAAAGATATAATTTGCTGCAAAGTGAAAGACTACTGCAACAAAGGATGGCCTGATGTTAACAAGGTTGAACCAGACCTTAAGCCTTTTCACACAGTGAGAGACGACCTGACGGTACAACAAGGACTGTTGTTGTTCAGGGACCGTCTTGTCATTCCAGAAGTGATGAGGCAGGACATTCTCAGCAAAATCCACGGAGGTCACCAGGGCATCGTAAAGTGCAGAGCGCTGGCAAGATCTTCAGTGTGGTGGCCAGGACTTTCCACAGACATAAAAGTCATGATAGAAGAATGTGCAACTTGCGTGAAGGAGCGCAAACCACCACCAGAACCATTGCAACCTACACCAGTGCCAGATTATCCATGGCAGAAAGTGGGTGTCGACTTGATGGACTGGCGTGGAAACGACTACCTTGTGGTGGTGGACTATTTCTCGAGGTACATAGAAATGGCACTACTACGTTCGACCACCAGTGAAATTGTCATCCAACACCTGAAGAGCATCATGTCCAGGCATGGAATCCCGGAAGTCATGATGACGGACAATGGCCCTCAGTTTGACGCTGACAAGTTCTCAAGGTTTGCTGAAGAATATGGCTTCATCCATGAAACCAGTAGTCCACGGTATCCGCAAGCCAACGGAGAAGCTGAACGAGCAGTGCAGACCCTCAAGCAGCTGCTCCTGAAAGCTGAAGATCCGTACGTGGCCATGTTAAACTACAGAGCGACGCCTCTGCAGTGCGGTTTCAGTCCAGCGGAAAGACTTATGGGACGTCGTTTGAGAACCAAGGTACCTGCCGTTCCCAATCTGCTTATTCCAGACTGGCCAAAGTTCCACGACATGCGGTCAGCCGATGTCCAGCAGAAAGAGGCACAGAAGAAAAACCACGACAAGCGACACCGAGCTCAACCCCTTCCTACCCTCAAGCCAGGAGAACGTGTATGGCTGAAAACACCTACGGAGAAAGAAGCAGTCATCTTGCGACCAGTTGCTCCGAGGTCATACGAACTACAGACAAAGACGGGCATACAGAGAAGAAATCGCCGACACCTCAACAGACGTCTGAGTGATGCACCAACCCCAAAGCAGTCACCAGACAAAGCGTCAACAACCATTCCTCCTGATGCGGGACGCCCAGGACATCGCGGGGAGGACGGTGGTTTTCCTGATCCGTCCTCAGAACAAAGGGAGACAGATTCTCCGTCTGAGGGATTGCCCAATGAACGGCCTGTGACCACAAGAAGCGGTCGCGTGGTCAAGCGGCCTAACATTCTTGATCTGTGACTTTTGGTTATGTTTAACTAGTGTGAAAGAAGCACAGGAATGTTTTCTTTTGTTGAAGTTTTCATCTATGAAAGTCATACTCATAGTTACATTGAAGAGCTAATTTGCTTTGTTTTCTAAAAGAAAAAATAAGCGTAAAGTAAGGGGGATGTAATGTTATGACGTCATTAAAAACCGTGTTCTATTGTCAATATGCAAGAACCCTGACGTAAAAGGTTGCTGGGGATTCTGGGAGAATCATGGCGGAATAAATAACACGCTAACCCTCCATGCCTGTGTCTGCTTCATTTATAGTCTACCAGTTTGTTTATATATATGCATGTGACCGTCCAACACGACGAGAACACGACACTAACCACTGCGCCACGGGGACCAGTCACTTAACAGAAACCATGAAAAGAGCTTTTGCAGCTTGAACTGAACGTACTGCAGCTTGTCTACGCAATTTGGACTGCAAACTTTGATCAGTTTGTCCAAGCACTGGCGGTTCTGATTTCCATGGTTTTTCGCACTGGACCACATATATATGCGCGGTGGCTTTCTGTGCATCTGCGTGACATGTGTCAGCTGTTGACAAGGATTCCAGCTGTGTATCAAGCCTATCTGGGTGCATTTGTCGTCAACAAAACCCGGCGGCCATTCTCTTCCATTGCGATTGACCACGCGTCTTCTTCTTCTTCTGCGTTCGTGGGCTGAAACTCCCACGTACACTCGACCAAAGGATGCATTTGCAGAAGTTGATGCCAGGATATTTGATGGTGCTTTCATCGTTCAGCTTCTATCTCCAAAGACATGACGCAGGTTTCAGGAGTATGCAGATTTCGTCTTTATACCATACGTGCTTTCTCAGCTGGAAAACGTGTCAAGAGTGGACGTTGTCTGGGATATCTACCTTCCTGACAGCTTCAAGTCCTCAACACGGCGGATACGTGGCCATGGGCAGCGACGGAAAGTGACTCCAACTTCCCCAATTCCATCGAACTGGATGAGCTTCCTTCGAAACGATGGCAACAAAGAAGATTTGTTCCAGTTTCTCGCAAGAGAACTGATTGGCCAGAAGGTCACGGACAAAGTTGTCATTGCTACATGTGGAGAAACAGTCCTCTGCTCTTCCCCTGATGTTATCCTGTCCACCATTGATAGTTGCAGTCAAGAAGAAGCGGACACACGCATGTTTCTTTATGCTGCACACTGTATTGCACAAGGACACAGAAGAATCGCGATACGAACTGCAGACACTGACGTTGTTGCCCTTGCCATTTATTTCGCTGAAAAGTGGCATGGTAATGAGCTGTGGGTATCATTTGGTTCGGGGAAGCATTTTCACCACATTGCTGCACACAAGATTGAATACGAATACGAATACGAATACGAATACTTTATTATCTCATACAGAGAAATTTCAGTGTGGTGCACATTAAAAGACAAAACAAATAATAAGACAACAGATAAAAATACCATACGAAGCATACTACACTCGCGCACGCATATGTACACTAACAGGAATAGTAACATGATTCCAAATAGGTTAATTGCCGTCAGTTTACCGCTAAAAACTATCATTATCACAGGACTAGATATGTCATTGAACAATATTTATCACAGGACTAGTCATTCGAGGGTTATCACACTCAGCATAAGGGTGCACATCAAAGAATATAAAAAATATTCATCACAGAAATCAGTGCATATGTTCACCGGCACACATACTAGTTTTAATTAACTTAGGTATTTAAAAAGCCAATTGACTTTGGAATAAAACTGTTCTTAGTTCTGAGCGTGCGGAATCTGGGAGTGCGGAGGCGACGTCCTGAGGGCAGGACCTCAAAGTGGTGAGCGAGCACATGACTACTATCCTGGATGATGCAGCGGGCCTTTCGCACCACACGTCGTTCATACAGCACAGTCAGTCCTTCCTGTCTCACCCCCACAATCTTACCACATGTGTTCACCACCCGCCCAAGCACATTCTTACTCTTCACACACAGACCTCCATACCAGCAGATGAAAGAGAAAGTGAGAATGGATTCAATGAATGAAGTATAGAATGTTTGGAGGATGCGGCTGTTGATGTTCAGACTTCTGAGCTTTTGTAAGCAGTAGATTCTTGACTGACACTTCTTGTGGATAGCTTTAGTGTTTGAGGAGAAATTTAGTTTGTTGTCAATGACTGTACCGAGATATTGCTGGTAGTCTTCCGCCTGAGAAGGCGAATGCCTTGTCAGTTTTCCACGCATTAACAGTATGTGACACCGTGTTTTTTTCTCGTCAAAGGGCAAGACAACAGCATGGACAACTTGGGCAGCTTTTCCAGAAGTAACTTCAGCTTTCTTTAAACTTGCTGCAATGAGAAAACCTTCCAGCGATTGCATCAGTAAGATTGAACAGTTTGTTGTCTTGATGTATGAGAAGAACAGCACATCGTCAACAGTCAATGAAGCAAGGCAACGCTTGTTCTCTCAGAAGTGCTGTTCCATTGAGAACATTCCTCCCAACTCCGATGCTCTGCATCAGCATGTTCCCCGCGCTGCCTACCAAGCAGGGTTTGTATGGGAGCAATCTCTGGAGAATGCTCCCTTTCTACCTTCTCCAAAGGACTGGGGTTGGACCAAAGAAGAAAAAGAGGGGTGGAAGCCCTTGTGGACCACTTTGCGCCAGGCTGAAGATTCCTGTTACAAACTGATTCGCTGTGGATGCAAAAAAGGCTGCAAGGCAAGGTACAAATGTGGGGCTGCATGTCTTCAGTGCACCGCCCTTTGCAACTGTGGCGGGGACAGTGGGGAAGAGTAACAGCTCCAAGCGTCAGCTGTAAGTTCTGTGAGTTGTCAAACATTCCTTTGGTACACTGACGCTTCAAATAGTGTTATGTTCAAGTGTTTGTTGGAAAACGGGTTTTTTTTTTAAATTTTTTTTATCCTTTTTGACACTTACAAAATACATTATTAAATTCATGATTTTGGATGTTGATCGGGATTTTTTAAAAATGGTTTTGCATACATGTACTAATAAAAAGAGACTTTTTTGTGTGTGTGCTTATGGAAATATAATATTTTTTTGCAGGAATAGTTTTCTGTAACACACACTCACACACACAATAGTTTTCTGTAACACACTCACACACACACACACACACACACACACACACACACACACACACACACACACACACACACACACAGAGAAAAATGTGATGTGGATTTTGAAATGTACATGTAAAGTTTTGCTTAGCTTTAACCATCCTTTTACATTTGTACTTGTGAAGGACGAAATGAGGGGTTGATATTTTGTTGCAAGAGGCAAACGTCTTTCGCTCCCGGTAGTGATGACCTATATTTCAGCAAAATTAGGTCATATGAGATATATGAACTTGTCAAAGATAATCAAAAGGTTACAGACTATTGCAGGAATTTATTTGGTTAACTGTTATAGGTATTACCTCGTGACCAGAAAAAAAGCATTTATTGATCCCTGTGACTGTGACAGAATGGTTGGAGACTGTCGAGGGCACACCGTGTGACCTACTTTTGAAGGGTCAGTACCCTGTGTTGTCAATGAATACGCTTACCTCTAATGAAATATATTAATCTACATGCTTTTTACTCTTTTGTTTGAAAATGCACGCTTTGAATTAATGTTCAGGCGCCACACAACGCTACAATGGGGTTCCGGGCAGCTATGACCCATTTTTAATCTAATGTAGGTCATCACACATCAATCGATCAAGTGTTTTGAAAAGCTTGCAGATTAATACAGGACATTATGTGATCGATTGTTTTAAATTATATCCCTGTAACAAAAATTCATTTATTGATCTGTATAAATGTTTTCACCGAGTGTCTGGAGACTGTCGAGGGCATACCGTGTGACCTACTTTTGAAGCGTCGGTACCCAGTGTCAGTCAATACAAACGCTTGCCTCTATCAAAAATATTCATCTACATGCTTTTCCACACAGGTGTGTAAAAAAGGCATGCTTCGAACTCGATTTGCATTCTAATGGGGGTTTGTGTTGCTCAACATGCTCACTAGAAGTATGGGGTTTTGAGGAAATGCAGACAATAGAAAGGTTGCACACCTTTGCTGTAAAACATTTTCTAAATGTCCCCTTGCATTCTTCAAACAAAATCATATATGGAGAAACTGGTCGATATCCACTGTTCATTAGAACAACAGTAAAATGTATTAAGTATTGGATTAAGTTGACCAGGCTCCCTACTTCACGAATTAGCAAACAGGCTTACGAAATGTTGTTGGCACAGTCTGAGACAGGTCGAGAAAACTGGACAACAAAGGTGAAACAAATATTGATTAAGAATGGCTTTGGGTTTGCCTGGTTAAACCAAGGAGTTGGAATGGAGAGACATTTTCTGAATCAGCTTAATTTCTTGTTTTAAGCAGAACTGGCATTCTGAAATAGAAAAAAATGTGAAGTACGATTGGTTTCACTCTTTTAAATCTACATTTCAGGGGAGAAATATTTGTCTCTTACTGATAAATGGAGAAGGGACAATTTGGCAAGATTCAGATTACGAACTTGTGGTTTGAAAAGCAACAAGCAATGGTTTGTAACTGGTGAACAAGGGCAAGAGTCTTTGTGTCCATTGTGCAAGAAATAACCAGAAGATGAAGTCCACTTCCTCTTAAAGTGTACATTTTATAACGATCTAAGGCAGAAGTTTACAACTTTAAACTGCACGTCTTTCCAGCCTAATATGGAAAGCGTGTTCCGCCTGCTCACATCCAGCGATATGAAGGTAGTGAGATCGCTTGCGGATTTTATTGCAGTTGCATTGGATATGAGGAAGAAAAACTGGACGAAATATATATTGAAACAGCAGAGAAATGGGTGGTCCGTGTCCGTGTCCATTTTATTTTATTTTAAGGTTTTAAGATTGCATGTCCTATTGGGGATTTTAGAATGTATGTCGTTACAATGTATTTCTATTTAAGTTTCTGGAAGAGAGAGAGAGATCAAATCAAATCAAATCAAATTTTATTTTTCGAGGGTTGTGGCGTAAGCAATACAACGAGCTTTTTTTCAACCAGCCCTCGCCCAGAGAGGGGACTAATCTAATCACATATTTACACGGATATTAACGTAGAAAAAAAGGTAGAGAAAAACAACAACATATGAATATTTACACATTACATATTATACACAAATATAAAGCGTCATATATGTAACGTAGTGAAAACAATGCTGAATACACATGCATGAGTAAATGTGTTATTAATTTGAGTGTTTTTGTGTGGATATAATGAACACTGATGCTTTGGACAAATGAAAATATAACCAAACGAAGTCTTCCATCACTGTGATTTTTCGTAATTTAACATTAAATACAGTGAAAGGTGTTTTTTGAAAGTATTGAGACTCATTGGGACTCTCACAAATTCCGGGAGAGAATTCCACAGGACGCTACCAGAATAGGCTAAGCTTGATTTGAAGAGATCTATCCTTGGAATTGGGACGTTAAACTTTCGGTTTGGTTTCACTTTAAAGTTTGCAACGAAAGTTCGTGGTGCACGGCCGGAAAGTATTTTGTGAAGGAGCACGCCTTCATTTAATTTAAATCTTTCTTTAAGTGGGAGAATCTTAAGTTTCTTATAATCATCAAATACAAGACTGGATTGTTTCAGTAAAATTAGTTTCAGCGCTCGCCTATGTAAACTATACAATGGTTTTAAAATATTAGCACTGGCAGAGTCCCAGATGGTTGAACAATAATCTGTGATGGTTTGTATATATGCGTTAAAGTATAATAACCTTGAGTGCTGATCTAGAAAGTGTTTAATTCTATTTAACTGATATATTTTTCTGGACATTGTTTTACATACCGACCGAACATGATGGGCCCAAGACAAATTATTATCGATATTTACTCCCAAAACTTTATGATCTCCTACCTCCTCTATTGCGTCGTTACCAATTAATATGGAATGAGGATTGTTTCGTATGTTTTGTCTCTTTTGTCTTGTTGTTATTAACATGTATTTGGTCTTTTTAGGGTGAAGACTCATGTGGTTATACTCCGTCCAATGAATGAGATCATCTACACTGTTCTGCAACGATGAATAAACTTTGTCTAATTTTTTATCAGTAGTGTGTAGGGTCGTATCGTCAGCAAAGAGTTCGCAGTCATCATTAATACTAAGAGGAAGATCATTAATATACAGGGAAAAGAGTAGTGGTCCAAGGACAGAGCCCTGGGGAACCCCGTATAACACAGGTCTTTTGCTGGATACGGTTGAATTAACGCAGACAGACTGCTCTCGCCCAGCTAAGAAAGAGGAGAGCAGGCATAAGGTTTGGGGTGACATTCTATATTCAACTAATTTTCTTAATAGTAATTCATGATTAATAACGTCGAAAGCTTTAGCAAAATCGACGAATAAGACACCACAGAGTTGATTATTATTAATGCTACTAAGCCAACTTTCAAGAAGGTTTGTTAATGCTGTGTGGCACGAATGATTTTCTCTAAAACCTGACTGGTTGGAATGTATAAGATCGTATTTCTTCAAATGAGTGGTCAAGTGTGTAAATATGTGTTTTTCAAGTGGTTTTGATAAAACAGGAAGAATTGAGATTGGTCTGTAATTGGCGGGGTCAGAAGAACTACCTGATTTAAATAGCGGGATTACTTTCGCCTCCTTTAATTTGGTGGGAAAGTAGGATTTGTCAAGGCACAAATTATAAACATATGTAAGGGATTCTGCAATAAAAGGGGCAGACAACTTCAGAATTTTCCCATCAAGATTATCCAAACCACGAGTACCTGTTTGTTTTAAGCACAACAGATAATGGAAGACTTCGCTAACAGATAGCAGAGGAATGTCTAAATTATGGGTAATATTTTTTGAATCACAAAACTGTTTCAACTTGTCCAGATTATTCTGTTTCGATCTATCAGTTGTAATTATTTTGTCAACAATAGAAGTAAAATGAATGTTCAGATCATCAGCAGGTATATCAATAACGGAAGATTTTACTGTATCTTTACGAGATAATTGGTTGATCACCTTCCAGATGGCTTTTGAGTTTTGTTTTGAACTGGATGCAGCGAGCTCACGGTAATACTTTCTACGAGCTGCACGTTTCATGGACGTTACTTTGTTTCTCTGTTTTCTGTATTCTTCTTCTTTTCCCTTCCGTTTAAGAAAATCGCGGTAATCAATCGCATGTTGAATGTCGTCTGTAAGCCACTTAGGTTTGGGATGTTGCTGCACACGAGAGGTTCGAAATGGTGCATGTTTATCATATACTTTTATAAACAAGTTGTACCATAAATCAAATGCTTCGTCGGGGTCAGTATAATTATAGATCATTGCAAAATCTGTACAACTGAGTTCCGAAAGGTATGAATCTTGATCAAGTTTTGAAAATAACCTATATGTTATAAATTTATGTTTTCGTTTTGGGATTCTAACCCCTTTTTTCGACCACGTGAGGCACACTGGAAAATGATCACTACAGCTAAAACTTGGAACTGAGGTTTCAATAATGTTAGCTCGAGTTCACACACAGATATGGTCTATAAGCGTAGATGAGGTAGCTGTAACTCTTGTTGGAATCGTTACTAACTGTTGTAAATTATGCAGGGATAACCTTTCCATCCAGCATTTGTTGGGTTTCACTAAATCAAGATTAAAATCCCCCAAAAGTATAATTTCTCTGGATTCAAGACTGACAGCGTCCATCATATCATCAAAATTATCGAACCAGTTAATATGTTCAGCTGGATTCCTGTAGCAGAAACCTATCAATATTGGTGCTGATTTAGGCAATTTTAATTCTAGCCATATTGTTTCAACTGAATGCTGCTCTAAGTGATGAAGTCTATGAAATGATAAAGACTCGTGAATATAAACTAGCAAACCAGTTTCTCGTGTTGATGTAGGGTCTCGACGTACGACATTATATCCTTCAATCTTAACTTCCGCATCCGTGATGTTACTGTTTAATCTTGACTCAGAGAGACCAAAAATGTGAAAATATTTGCCTGAATTGAGTAGAACAGTTGCTACCTCATCCAGCTTATTTATGGCATGATTTATATTTAAATGCCCAATTCTGAGACCATCTTTCACGGGCCAGGAATTCATAGACACAGTCATAAAATGAACAAAACACAACAACAATAATCTCTACAAAAGAATATTAGTGAGTATTATCTCGTAGAATAATAAAAAGCAAAACAAATTAAACTACTAAAAACGCACGGTATACGAAAGAAGGGAAAAAAACAAGTAGAAAAGCCGATCGGCACGGAAAATGTGTCGTCAGTAACAGTCTTCTTATCACTTCTCTGCGACAAACACTGTTAGCAGTAGAATTATGAACGCCAGAAGGAAGTCTGTTTAGATGAACGCGATGTAAACAGAGACTAGATCGTTAGCACAACGAAGTGTCACAAGGATTCTTTAAAAAAAAAACCAAAAGCACCAGCAGAAGATTTCAAGGTTTGTCAATGACACTTTTCCGTTGAGTGAACACACGATAATTAAAGAATGCCAGCTTCGACCCCATACACACACACACACACACACACACACACACACACACACACACACACACACACACAATCTAAGAGGAGTCGCTATGTTGGTTGCGAGGTAGTTTCTGATAGTAGTTCCGAGACACTGTTCAATACTGGTAAGGCACAGAAAACTGCTGTTGCAAACGGCAAGCCTGCATGTAGCTAAGGAGACAATGACAAAAGGTGACGTTTTCATGTCAGTATGTCCCAAATGACATCACCAGTACATTTTTCATTCTATCTAATCTGTTTTCGTTCTATTTTTTCTTATAACATGCGTTAACAATTGATTGCCAACTGGAATGGAAGAGCACAAAAATTGTAACTTGATATGTAGTTTTTCTAGAGGGAAACAAATCTTACACTTTCATGTCAGTGTGTCCCATGCAACATACATTTGCCAAACAGCTATGTGTAAGTAGATTATTTGTTAGTGGTATAGAAAATACTTATCACCAATTAAAGTCAGTTTTCACATTCATTTTCTACCTATTTCTTATTTGTTTATTCTTTTGGCAATGGTGAAATGTCAGCAATCGTGTGTCATTCGGGACAGTAGACATGACACCTGACCTTTTGTCACTGTCTCTAAGGTAAGCCTGCATTACAGTTGGGTGGACAGGCGGCGGCAGGAGGCGCTGAACAGGGTCACTGCCGTAAGGAGCACCAGACATTGGAGCGAGAAAGTGGCGATCAGCTGCACCGTGATCACCCACAGGATAGCTGTCCTCTCGAGGACGTGCGTACCTCCTGGGGTCAAAGGCGGCCCGGTAGACTGGCTCCTCAAAAGAAACCCCGGGATTTGGAAGGCTAGGGAAGGCACCTGGGGGTGGCGCCACGTGGTTACTGGTGGGCGGTGGTGACTGCTGATTCGTGGAGTTGAAGCAAGGAGGCACAGGAGGCTGAGGAGACCTGTCCATGTGGCAAGGTTGGGGTGGGGGGTATGAGTAGTGTTGTGACTGCTGCTGGGATAACGGAGGAAAATCAGAGTCATAATGGGGGGATGAGAAGGTTTTCGGGTTGGTGGACGGATGCGCGGGTCGCTTTATGGAGAAGTGTTGGAGGGCGAAGGTGTCCTCGTCCTTAGAGTGGACAGGTCGCCTGGCTGGACGATTGGGGGCGGGGAACAAGGTCTCTGCCAGTCTGGCTGTTCCTTTGGGGCTGGGGTGGATCCTGTCCCTGTACAGGGCCATGCGGGGCGCCCCATTTGCAGTGATGAAAACAGGGGTGTTGTCTACGAAAACAACGCCCAGACGTTCACATACCACAGCCAAGTTTTGGTTTGACGGGTTGATGACGTCGTTCAATGGAGAGCGTCCTCGTGCGGGAATAATGGATGATGCACGGAGACTGGCGTAGGGGAATGCCAGTCTCAGTGATGTCACGACATCCTTCCACGCGTCAGTCGTTACCGCCACAGATGAATGAACACAGGTGTTGATGCCAACGTGAAACGTGACCTGTTCCACCTTCGGCACCGGCTCTGTGCTGTGTGCCCAGGCTGCTAGCTGTTCTGGTGTCATTCCTGGAATGCACACTTTCCTTGCAGCGTCCTTCGTGGGCACGGATTTGCTTAGGTCAATATTTCTGACGACCGAGTCTCCTAGCAGTACGGTTCTGGCATTTCTGTCAACGGCCATGGAACTAAGTCTGTCGGCAGGGGAGAGGCGGGTTGGTTTCTTGGACAGACTGCCTCGCTCTTCCTTGTGGACACCGGCGGCTTCATCATCCAACTCTGCAGCAGACACCTCATCACAGACTGATGAATCGTCTTTGTCAGATGAGGACAAAGGTATATCAGACGGGGGTTTGGCTGTGGGTGGTGTTGGGAATGCGTCTGCATCTACCGCTGAGTGTCCGCCTTCGCTGGATGGTGTGGCGAGTGACTGGTTCCTCTGATCAGTGGGAGTGGGGGGTGGACTGCGGGGAGGAGAAGAAGCATTGTTTGTAGCTTGGGGTGAGGCCATTTGCCTCTCAATGTGATCCACTGACGCACGAAGGCTATGGCTCTCATGTTCTAGTGTTGACACTTTAGACTTCAATGATACCACCTGCTGCTTGAGGGCATCCTGTGCCTTGTTTGACTCCAGGACTGAGAGCCTGTCGACAGCCGAGCAGCAAGCTTCTCACACAGCTCGTCGCATTTTGTGTCCATTCGAACTTTGAGCTCTTTTTTTATGCGCTCTGTCGTGTCGAGAATCTCTAAAAGGGCAATGTTCTTTGCATCTTCCAGCTGCGCGGGAATGTCCGTCACCTCTGCCTCGAGGCGAGACAGACGAGAGCGGATGACTTTGGGGGTGGTGATCACGGTTGGTGGCGCATGTAAGATGCAGGACTGACGCCGCTTGTGTTTACGTTTGCGGGAGGAAGGAGGAGGGGGCAGCTGGTGGGAAGGGAGGCCAGCAAAATCAAACCAAGTTCCAAGGAATGGCATTGGGGTTGACGAAACTGCTTGACGCAAGGAATCGTCCACATGAGGGTCAGTGCCTGGTTCCGTGACTGTGACAGTGATTGCTGCTATGAGTTTATGAAGACTTTGGAATTCATTTTTACTCCACCCAGGGACCTTTATGCCTTGGGCCATCAAGGTTCCAGTTTGTGTTTTATGTTTATAGTAGAGTGTTACTGTGATAAGTTTGATCCCGTCCTCAAACAGCCTGAGTACAGTCCTGGCGATAGATGGAGAGGGGGCAATGTGGCTGAGAATGTGAGTCTCAGCTGTGTCGTTTACCGTAGCACTGTTGTCGTCAAAGTGTTGCACTTGGAGAGTGACGGTATCCTGTTCTAGTAGGGCGTTGAAGCGACACAGCAGTACGTTCCTCCATGTCACTAACTCTTGTAGAGAGCAACGGTGTGTTTTTTGGAAAGCGTCTAGGGTGTCTGTCATTTTCACTGTAGGGTTGGGTGAGGAGGCTGTGTCCCTGTCAGAATTTTTATCCACGTGAGAAGGTAAAGGGTCTGTGAGCTTTGGAAAAGAGGGTAGTAATGTTGGCGTGTCTAGCAGTGGGGTGAAATTTGTACTGTCCAGAAAATCAGGGGTGGTTGGAGGAGGTGTCATACTGGGGGGAATGGGGTTTTGAGGGGATGGGGAGTCCGGTGATACGGACATCACACTAAGGCAAACATTCATCGTTCATACATTATTGCTGGCAAAGGCACTGTAACACTATCAGTGCATGGTCCAGAGGCAACGCACGGAACACGCTGACAAGGCTGTATCAGGTGTTATTAGTACACACGCCGTACATCCCTGTGACACACACGGTCACTGCGCGTGTAGCGTTGCAGCCTCCCCGCCGGGAGGAAACCGCGCGGCGCCGCACACAGCGAAACGTTACCACATGTATCGAGGCGATGGGAAGCGCCAAAACACGATGGCAAGTCGGAACAAAAGAAAATGAATCAAACACTCATACCTTCTTTGTTCACAGTTATGTTGACACATTGGAATAACATTGTTCAAGTCCATCACTTTACCGAATTGCTGACACATTTTCGGAGTAAAAGAATGTATTTGGAGGGAGTAATATAGCAAAATGCACAGATCAAATCTTATCATTCTGCTTCGCGCGACGCGCAACATGAGAGAGAGAGAGAGAGAGAGAGAGAGAGAGTGAGAGTGAGTGTGTGTGTGTATGTGTGTATGCTGTCATTGTCTTTCAGTTTGTCTAAAGGGCTTTTAAAGCTGATGACAATAAACTGCCAAAGCGTCTCTCTCTCTCTCTGTCCGTGTAAATATGTGATTAGATGAGTCCCCTCTCTGGGCGAGGGCTGGTTGAAAAAAAGCTCGTTGTATTGCTTATGCCACAACCCTCGAAAAATAAAATTTGATTTGATTTGATTTGATTTGATCTTTCTCTCTCAGTCTCCCTTTCGTTCTCTCTTTCCCCCGCTCTCTCTCTAACACACAGAGACACACACAGACACACACACACACGCACACAGACAGACAGACACACACACTCACTCACACACACACACACACACACACACACACACACACACAACACGCGCGCGCGCGCGCGCAAAGAACACAACCCAGAACATTTTTGATAAAATATACATTTTATTCAACCAGAAAGAATACAAATCACCATTTCACAAGTCACTGTAAAGCCTATACAGCACAACGGATTTAAACCTAAAAACTCTTTGAAGCAGAACAGTTACCACAGGCCACGGCGGTAACCCCCGAAGCGACCACCGGCGTAACCTCCGACACGACCGACACCGTAACCTCCGAAACGACCGGCACCGTAATCTCCGAAACCTCCACTGACGTAACGGTCAGCAACAACGCGGTCAACTGTGTCCACGGCAGCGCTAGCAGCAGACTGTTGGTTGACGTAGACGAAGCGACGCACGGTCTTGGAGTAGGGGTAGGTGGCCCCCTTGAAGACGATGCAGTCGTGGTACCCGCTGTAGCCGTCCAGGTAGCACCCCTCACGCATGGCGTACACCTGTAGAGTCGGAGAAGGGACGATGCTTTAGTTAAGTGATATTTCAGGACCCTATTTTTCAAACAAGTACTACAGTCGATCCTGTCCTTGCGACCACCTCGTCGTAATGATCACCTGTCCAAAACGACCGCACCAAAGGATCCTGACTTTTTTTTTCTTTTTGCATTTAATTTACCTTTTTATAACAACCTTCTGTCTTCATTGCGACCTCTCTAGGCCAGTCACCAGCGAATGTGTGTCATCACGCGCGGACAAGAAGCCTATGGGAAAGTTTGCCTCAATAAGAGCAGCATCGAGTATGCACTCTTTCACAACCCGAACAAACCCGACAGAGTTATCGTTCTGGAATTCGTTTGGTTAGGTACCGGTAGATAAATCTGTGATCTAGCAAATGCAAAGCTCCTTTCACACCTGTCACGGGCGAAAAAGTAGGGGACAGCGCGTGAAGACAAACAGAAGAGAGTTTGCAATCTGCAAAGAATACCCAAAACAACCCAAACATAGCGTTTAAAATTTGAATCAATTGAACGTTCAAACACATGTTTTAACATGGACGTTTGTATCGTATCCTTGATGAACGGCCGTCTCTTTAACGGGCGATTTAATAACGATTTTTCGACAAATCTTAGATCCTTCGTTGATAACATTCTGTTTAAATTCAATGTTTTGCTTCCTTACATCTGGAACAACTGAGTTAATTGCTGCTTCTACCAGTTGTCACAGTATAACACGTTTTTTATGCCTTAAAATAGAAAACAAACAAACAAACAAACAGCAAGAACAATACCACGTGTCGTCACCTATCAAAGTAGGGCAAAACTCCAAAACTCGTGCTTTAAAAAATCGTGGACAGCGCGCTAAAGTCTGCAACAATACCCAGTGTTGAAACTGCTGCTGTCATTGTGTCGGTGTCGCTGTGTGCTGCACGTGGAAGTTATGTTCCACTGACCCCGATCATACCGAGTGTTAACCAGCAGGTAAAGTCAATGATTTTTATTTTTTTTAAAGGAAACACTGGCCACCACGCTTTCACCCCCCCCCCCCCCCGTTTGTATGGGTGTGTGTTAGTGTGTAAGTGGGCGTCGTTGTGTTTCTGACTGTCATGTGCATGTGTGTATATGTGTGTTTGTATGTCTGTCTGCTTGTCTGTCTGTCTGTCTGTGTAAATGGGCGACGCCATGTGTGTGTGTGTGTGTGTGTGTGTGTTTGTGTGTGTGTGTGTGTGTGTGTGTGTCTGTCTGTCTGTCTGTCTTTCTGTCTGTCTGTCTGTCTGTCCGTGTGTTTGTGGGTGTGCGTGTGTGCGTGCGTACGCGCATGCCTTTATGTGTGTACCCAAACCTAGCCTTCAATTCAAATTAATTGGACGGAACATTACTTTATGGTCGTTTACAAAGTCTATGAAACAAAACATTCTTGCTAGGCAGTTTTACTAACCAAAACTAAACAACACCCCCACCCCACCACACACAGGATACACGTGTGCATTGGGTTACCAAGCAGACTTGATCTGTTCCTGGGAAAAGGTTACTGTTATGCTGAATTTTCAGTCTTTTTGAACATACGCTTCCTGGGAGTATTTTGGTCGAGATGACATTTCTAAATTTAGCTTGGGTCGTCCTTGCGTGCTTCATGGTTTGCTGTGATATCGCAGAGCCGTTGGAACGGGTCACCCGATTTATTTAATTTTAGTCAAGCAACCACACAATTAAAAAGTGTGGTTTATGCGCCAGGATATAGGAAAATGCTGTAAGAGGAGGTCTCATACTTTATTTGAATGGTTCATATTTAGATTTTAAAGTAATATGAGATACGTTGCCTTCACGTATAAAAACTGTTTTATACGTGATCACGCCCGTATCAGAAGCACGCACAGCGATCGACAGTGGGAGTACCCGCAGTGATAGGGGTGTAGTATGCAGGTAACTATAGACTATGGTGGTATCTAACGCTCAGAAGTTGTCAAAAAGAAGGTCACAGTGTTCACGTATTATCGAGACACCGACACATTTGCACTAACATCCATTCTAGGGGAGCTTTTCCATTATTTTTTTCTACCGTAGGGATTGAATTCATTCCACTGAAAGATTTAACTACAAAATACATTAATTTTGAACGAGCGGTATTTTGCTTTCTGTGTCTGCTTTTCGAAGTGAATCGAGGCGAGCACACTCAATAGGCCCACAGAAGGATACGCAACGTAAGTCTCAGCGCCTTGTCGTTCGTGGGGTCATCTGCTCTTGACACATCGGCGACTACGATGTATACAACCCAGAATTATGAAATATGGACTGAAGCGTGAAGGAAAGATTCCAGAAAATATTGAGCATCCTTACACCCTTCTCGGATGGTTGGACTTGATAAAATCTGACATACGTTGCGCTGACGTATGGAAGGGTTTGCTACGTGAACACGTACCTAATCACCACACGCAGCGCGACCCGCATGTGAGAAAGGTGTCCTGGTAGGTGACGTAGCTGTCCGAAGCGGTTGCACCCTTATTTTTCTGTCCGAAGGGAGACCCCACGCGACGTAAGTTTCTGCACAAAATCACCTGTAATTCCTCACAAATGACATATCATCACAAAACTACCGTTTGTACTTTGGCTTAAGGTGTCATAGCATCATATCATCGATTTGTTTTATTGCTTCAATGTGTTTGTGAACGTTGGCCTTCAAGTATTTACACATTTCAAGCGCATTATGTGCAAATTTTGACTTTCCGCAGTTACTAGGGAAATTCAAGCACATGAGAAAGGCTACACGCGATTGTAATGTGATCTTTGGTCATTTCTTGACATCTGGGTAAGATGATATGATTTAAAGTGGTGCAGGAGCGTCATATTTCATGAATCTGTGAAGACATTCAAAGATTTGTCGGTTGCGCATCTCCGAAGTCTCTCTGTTTTTCTGGTTGCACATCCCCGAAGCAATCGGTTGCACACCGCCGAAGATATTTCGGTGTTTCGATGCCTATGTATAGCATGCTTGATCTGGGGGTGCCCATATGGTTTGCCACTCCTGGTCGTTAACTGTAGGTAATATCTTATATGGCTAAGAGCAAAAAGTCGTTTATTAGGCTTGACCAAACACGATTCTGAAGGAAAGAGTGTTAGTGTGTTTAGAAATGACACTTTGTTCATAATCATTACTGTATAATTCTATTTTTAAAAATCGGGGAAAAATCGCGTCAGCGTTTTTTCCTTCAGGATTCTATTTCAAGAGGTGAAATAGACCAACTTTTGCTCTTAGGTGCATAGCAAATTATAGCGGTTGGCTGTCCAGACGGCAAAACGATCTGGGCAGGCTCAGGTAAATTGACGTTTTGCTAACAATAAGTTATGAAGCTAAATCTGTTAAAAGAAAACCCCACAAGCCCGTTATCCTTAAAAATCCTGTTTGGTCAAGCCGCAAAACACACTTTTTCCTCTAAGACGAATAACAAATTGTCCACGGTTAACCGTGGCAAGAGTTTTGTTGCATTTTGTGGTTGTATGACAATTGCTCATAGGACAAATGCTCACACGGACAAACTGCACACACACACACACACACACGCACGCGCACACACAACATTGCACTGAATTCATGTACATGCCTTGTCAGATGCGAAAATGTCACTTTGGAGCATGAAAATCACACACAAAAATATTAAAAAATCCTCCGGGCGGCCCCAAAAATTGGGACGGGCGCTGACGATCAACATCATTAATTTTATTTAGCATAATGTAGGCAAAACAGAAAGAAAATGCTTCGGCGGTGCGCAAACGAAACAAAGCTAAAACTTCGGAGATGGGCAACCAGCCACTTCGGAGATGCGCAACCAGCCACTTCGGAGATGCGCAACCGACAAATCTTTGAATGTCTTCACAGATTCATGAAATATGACGCTCCTGCACCACTTTAAATCATATCATCTGACCCAGATGTCAAGAAATGACCATAGATCACATTACAATCGCGTGTAGCCTTTCTCATGTGCTTGAATTTCCCTAGTAACTGCGGAAAGTCAAAATTTGCACATAATGCGCTTGAAATGTGTAAATACTTGAAGGCCAACGTTCACAAACACATTGAAGCAATAAAACAAATCGATGATATGATGCTATGACACCTTAGGCCAAAGTACAAACGGTAGTTTTGTGATGATATGTCATTTGTGAGGAATTACAGGTGATTTTGTGCAGAAACTTACGTCGCGTGTCTCCCTTCGGACAGAAAAATAAGGGTGCAACCGCTTCGGACAGATTTGCCTAGTGCAACCACGGTATACGGTGTGTGATAGGGACGCAGTTTCTAAACCTCCCTAATACAACTACATTTACCTGGTAGGGGAAGTCACGCATGACGCCGACGTATCCCACAGTGGAGTCTCTCTCCACGTTGCCGAAGAGCCCGGAAGAGGTCGAGGTTTGTCTGACGCCGCTGAGAAGAACGACCTCGTTGTTGTTGTCGTTGTCGAACATGTCGGAGCTGGAGACGGCCTTGATCTGCTGGAGGCTGAGTCTGTGGAAGTCCGTCAGGCAGTCGTCGAAGGAGCCACGTCTGCGAAAAGATAAGTACAGTGTTGAATAAATACAAAAGTGAAAGTCCATTCGTTTTCGTTTGCATGTATGTTGTAGCCGTTGAGCGTATGTAATCCGCGCTTAAAGCCAGCCTTCGCCTCCCGTATACCATCTGTTTTTGATCACTGAGCTCCCCGAATTTTTACATACAGTACAAACATACACTCTTCAAAAAAGTTAAGGATCACTTTTTTACAAGCACGCCACACAAAACAGACAAGACCGAATTCTTTCATTCAGTTAAAAAAATTATATAATTGAACAACCAAGGAGTAATGACAAACAAAGCAAAGATCGAACGCGGCAGCGACAATTTAGCTAGAGTGTGTCAAAGTGACAACCCTCGAAAATGGAATTCACAACAATGTGAATCAGTGTCAATATCGCGTGTGCCAGGCATTCAACACATCGTTGGCGCATGGAGTGGATCAGGTTGCATATGAATGCTCTGGGAACTCCATTCCACTCCTGCTGGAGCCATTGCAGCAGTTGACCCAGATTGGCAGGAGGAGGGTGATGTTGCTGTACCCGACGACAAAGCTCGTCCAACATGTGCTCTATGGGGTTCAGGTCCGGGCTGTTGGCTGGCCACAGCATCCTGTTGACCCTGGCCTGCTGGATGAAGGTGTTTACAGCTGCAGAGCGATGGGGATGTGCGTTGTCGGCATCCTGAAGAATCGCACGAGGGCCGATCGCTTGGAGGGCTGGACGACCAGGGGTTGCAGGATCTCATTCTGGTCAGTAGCGGACACCGGTCAAGTTGTCCACTACATGGTACAGAGGTGTCATTAGACGTGTGCTGATCCCTCCCCAGACCATCACAGAGCCTCCGCCAAAACGCTGTCGTTCCAGAACAGCGCCTTCTGCGAAGCGCTCTCCGCGACGCCTCCACACTCGGATGCGACCATCAGCAGGTTCCAAGCAAAAGCGGGACTCATGATCTGTAAACAACACCTGAGCCCACTGCTGACGTTGCCACCTCACATGTTGAGTGCACCAGGCTCGGCGAGCTGCTCGGTGATAAGCAGTCAGGGTTGACCCGGTTGTTCCTCGGACTGGACGCGTGTTACAGTATTACCTGGCAAACCAGTAGCCTACTATCTGGATAGCAGTGAACAAGTAAGGACTTCTCCCTGAACGAAACTTCTTTTGCCTTTGCGAGCAGTTTTAAAGCGTCCCGTACACAGGTCTAACATTGTAGCCGTCGCGAGATGCTCAAGCAATGATGCTATGAAAAAAATTAAAAAGTAAAAAAAAAAGTTATGAGCGAAGCTCTCACGGCGAAAACACACGCGCGCACCGCCCCTGTACTGTCTTTCACCCACACTGACACAGTTGTTAAGTTCAATATCGCTATCCGGCTTTTCTTTTCGGGTTGACTCACTCTCTCTCCACCCCCTCCATCTCTCTCTCTCTTTCTTTCTCTCTCTCTCTTCCTCTCTCTTTATCTCTCTCTCTCTCTATCTCTTTCTCTCTCTTTTTCTCTCTCTCTTTATATCTCTCTCTCTTCCTCCCTCTTTCTCTCTCTCTGTCTCTCGCTCGCTCTGTCTCGCTCGCTCTCTCTCTCTCTCTCTCTTTATCTCTCTCTCTCTCTTTATATCTCTCTCTCTTCCTCCCTCTTTCTCTCTCTATGTCTCGCTCGCTCTGTCTCTCGCTCTGTCTCTCTCTCGCTCTCTCTCTCTCTCTCTCTCTCTCTCTCTCTCTCTCTCTCTCTCTCTCTCTCTCTCTCTCTCTCTCTCTTATGTGAGCGTGCGTGTCAACTGCAGACATCATGTTTATTTGAAGAAAATGCCGCAATTTCCTGCTGCTTCAAAGCTCAGACACTCATGACAAAAGCACTAAAAGTCTCTCACTTTTAAACTGTCTGTTTAAAATCGGTTTTTTAACAGAAACAAAAAATCCACATTGATACAAGAATGGAAAATGGTGAAAAATCTAAGTCAAGCGGATAGGAAACCGGTGATAAATTATGTAAACTATGTAATACGACTGTAATGCAGTTTGATGTCAAGTACATCTAACACAAATTAAGTAAACATTTACTGCAAGGACATCTGATACCTGGCAAATGCTTGTCACTTGTGTATGTAATACGACAATGGCCAGTAGAAGAAAAATCAACCGGACAGAATTAACAGAACGAAACTAACGAAAAAACGACTATGTAACACGGTCTTTAGTATTGAGCAGGATGCTATAAGTCGGTCAAGGTTATGAGTCAGAGCCACCGTCCTTTCTCCGGGCTCGCCAGTTATTATTGCGCTTTCAAGTTTCTCTTTGTGGGATGCTTCTCTCTCTCTCTCTCTCTCTCTCTCTCTCTCTCTCTCTCTCTCTCTCTCTCTTTATCTGTACTCGTCCTCTTTGTCCACCGCAAGTCCTCTTTCGCCACAAAACGCTACAAGCAGGGCACAGATGAAAAATAGCGACACGTGCATTTTGCAGCCGAACTTCATGACGCGCGCGTAAAAGGGGAATCCCCGGGAGTTCCCATTGCTTGAGAAAATTATATAAAAATGAAAATGTAACGAAACGCGAAAATGTGGCAGTTTGTCAGTAGGCTTGATATTTATCACTCGTAGCATAGGAGTATTTGAAGTGTCTTCCACAAGCAGCGAAAGTGCAGAAATGGCTATTTTGACCCATTTGACTAGATACTACTGGCCAACCAGACAGGTAGGGGAAAGGCTCCTAATATGGACCGGCTCCTAATATGGACCACCTCCTGTTCTGACAAACTAACGGCGCTAGAGCACTCAAAACAAATTCATTTGCTTTATTCACCCTCTCTGGATAAGTTGTACATGTCAAAACAGTTGCAGAAACATAAACCTCAAAACCGTTAGGCTTTTTCTCTTTTTATATTTAGTCAAGTTTTGACTAAATATTTTAACATCGAGGGGGAATCGAAACGAGGGTCGTGGTGTATGTGCGTGTGTGTGTGTGTGCGTGTGTGCGTGTGTGCGTGTGTGTGTGTGTGTAGAGCGATTCAGACTAAACTACTGGACCGATCTTTATGAAATTTGACATGAGAGTTCCTGGGTATGAAATCCCCATACGTTTTTTTCATTTTTTTGATAAATGTCTTTGATGACGTCATATCCGGCTTTTCGTGAAAGTTGAGGCGGCACTGTCACGCCCTCATTTTTCAACCAAATTGGTTGAAATTTTGGTCAAGTAATCTTCGACGAAGCCCGGGGTTCGGTATTGCATTTCAGCTTGGTGGCTTAAAAATTAATTAATGACTTTGGTCATTAAAAATCGGAAAATTGTAAAAAAAATAAAAATTTATAAAACGATCCAAATTTACGTTTATCTTATTCTCCATCATTTGCTGATTCCAAAAACATATAAATATGTTATATTCGGATTAAAAACAAGCTCTGAAAATTAAATATATAAAAATTATTATCAAAATTAAATTGTCCAAATCAATTTAAAAACACTTTCATCTTATTCCTTGTCGGTTCCTGATTCCAAAAACATATAGATATGATATGTTTGGATTAAAAACACGCTCAGAAAGTTAAAACAAAGAGAGGTACAGAAAAGCGTGCTATCCTTCTTAGCGCAACTACTACCCCGCTCTTCTTGTCAATTTCACTGCCTTTGCCATGAGCGGTGGACTGACGATGCTACGAGTATACGGTCTTGCTGAAAAATGGCAGCTACTTGACTAAATATTGTATTTTCGCCTTACGCGACTTGTTTTCACTTTTGGCAGCGTTCACTCTAAATTTGCCGCCTAAAACGGACTCGTTTCTGTCCACAGCCAAAGCTTTCATAACACAAAAATGGCTATATATGACAGCTAAGACAGTATTTGTTACATTTTAACAGTGTGTACCCCGAGTTTCTACTGCAAACAGAAAATAATAGCAAAACCTCAAAGTATGTGTGAGTCCCCTAATATGGACCACCTTCAACAAATCGAAGAAAATAAAAACTAAAGGCAATTTCAATTAATTAATTAAGAAGCTTGCTGAAAATAACCTATAACTAGCCCTCGAGATTTAAAAAAAATATAACAAATAGTCATTTTTTTTGTGGAAGTTGATAATTTCACTTATTTTCACTCTGTTTTTGATAAGCTTCTTCAGTTTCCTGGTGTGCTTCAAATAATGCTCCCATCAACCCGAAACAGCTAAATCTAAAGCATATTTGAATTAGTCTGACTTGCACACTAAGTTGTATCATATTATTTTGAAGTATAGGGGGCTTTTTACAGTGATTCGTGAAGGCCGCTTCACTGGTCCATATTGGGCGCCCAGGCTCCTAATATGGACCATTTGTAATTTTTTCTGTATTTAATTTTTGCTGAAGGTCTATCAAAGCTATTTCACTCTAATTAGGCCTAACGGTTAAACTAAGAGAGAAGGACTACCAACCACAAAATGAAACTTCTTCGCAAGAAAACAAGCTAGTTATCAGCAATAAACAAAAAGTGGTCCATATTAGGGGCCCTTCCCCTACTGTAACACGCCTTGCACGCAAGCCAAAGTTGTGTAAGCGGTTTCGGATCGTCTGACCACTAACAACAGTGTTGGTGGTAGCTTGTAGGCGTTGCCTAATGTTGTTTTCCGTAGCCATTCTTTGTTGCATGGCCTGCCTCTGAATGAAACGATCCTCTCTTTGTGTGGTGACTCTGGGCCGACCAGAACGTTGTCGCTCCTGCACTCTTCCAGTTGCGTGGAATCTCTGTTTTAGTCTGATGATGACAGAGGGAACCACTGCAAAGGACTGGCGAGGACTGGGTGGCCGAGTGGTAACGCACTTGCGCTCGGAAGCGAGAGGTTGCGAGTTCGACCCTGGGTCAGGGCGTTAGCAATTTTCTCCCCCCTTTCCTAACCTAGGTGGTGGGTTCAAGTGCTAGTCTTTCGGACGAGACGAAAAACCGAGGTCCCTTCGTGTACACTACATTGGGGTGTGCACGTTAAAGATCCCACGATTGACAAAAGGGTCTTTCCTGGCAAAATTGTATAGGCATAGATAAAAATGTCCACCAAAATACCCGTGTGACTTGGAATAATAGGCCGTGAAAAGTAGGATATGCGCCGAAATGGCTGCGATCTGCTGGTCGATGTGAATGCGCGGTGTAAAAAATTCCATCTCACACGGCATCAATAGATCCCTGCGCCTTGAGTCCGAGTCTGGAGATACGCGCGCGATATAAGACTTCATATAACATAACCTCCGGACCACTTGCCTGGCAGCAACACCGTCTTGTAGCCATCCTATTGCCCTTCCTCTATCCAAATCGCTCAGTTTTCTTCGTGGGGGCATGTTGCTACTGTGCATAATTGTGTCAGCGTGTCAACCTTTAAACACAAGCTGGTGAGCGATGTTCATAGCCAGGACCCTGTTGTAGCACGTGCATCACAACCTTTTGCCCTGGCATGCGTTCCGCAAATTTCATGGGGCTATAAAAAAACACCCTTTTTCTTCCAAAATGCAGAAGCTTTTGAGAAGTCCCACAAAGGGAAATAACTCTGCCTGCCAAACAAAATTCTAGGTCAAGACTCATTGTTCATTTGTTATTTCAAACACATTAATCTTTTAATTATTATGTCGATGTTTAATTTTTTGGCAATGTTTTATAATTAGATCCGTTTTTTCAACCGATCCTTAACTTTATTTGAAGAGTGTACTTCCATTTGAACGCTTACCACTCGGGAACATCTTGGCTGCTTTCCGTTGAGAATGAGACATTTTCAAAGAATTTATTTCGTGCAGTTAGAAATTGATATACTATAAAGGGAATCGGAAGCTGGGTTTTTGGCGCTCGACCTAACTTTTAAAATCTAAATAATAAATTGACAGCATGTGATACAAACATTCTTAAATCACGAAAGAATTCTGTTTTCATCAAGACAAGATCAGTACAATTCGAAGTTTGAAAACAGGGAGCCTGGATGCAGGTCATGCCAGTTGAATAGTAAGTGTAAAGATGCAGCTCTTTTGACTTGATGGCGGGGAAGTAAGCTACCGAAAACCATGCAACTTTCTCTTTTTGGGGGAATGCCAGTCGACTGAGATTTTCAAACATTTGATATTGTTTGTTGCTGTGCCTGTGTAGAACGAGTATTGTGCTTAAAAACGTACTGCAGCGACAGTGCTAAAAAGATATCTCATGAGCTGCATCTTACCATTGCTCAAGCAGACGAATTTTCTGCATATCGTTTGTTTCTTGGAAGTCAACAGCCGCCGCTCAGTTCGTGTCACTCGCAGTCGTTTGTTGTATTTTAGATTCAGAGGTAGACAATAACGTACTATTGCAGATACAGAGTCGCATTGAAACAACAAACTGACGACTAAATTCATCACATCTGTAAAAAAGGAAAGTGGGTCACACTGGGCCACGATGGCTGGGGGGGGTATACCACTAGAACTGGTGTGCTGTCGAATGCTATTGCGAGTGTGTTCCATAAGTTTAGATTTGCTTATTTCGTGAAAGATTCCATCGTTCTGTACACCTCATGTGAGGCGGAGTGGGGCTTTAAAAGAAGAAGAAGAAAACGAAGAAGAAGACTCTACCTGACGTAATTCCTGACGTATACATTGCCGTTTGTCCTGACGGCTCTCTGAGGAGTGAAAGAGTTGTAAAACCTGACGAAGGAAAACCTGTCACCATCCTCAGGTGCGGCTCTGAAGTAAGCTCCCCTGCGCAGGCCTCCCACAGTCACTGCTAACGGCATACCGTTCAGTCAGTGTTTTCATGTTGAGAAATACAACAGTTGATTAAACAATTCAGCACGTTAGTAACTGACCTAATCATAAACAAGTCGCGTGAAGCGATATAGAAACATTTAGTCAACCTGTTAATATAAAAGATGAGCACCAAAAACCAGTCTTCCCAGAGACTACATTCAGATAGTCTCGGCGAACCATACCCTAAAGACCGGCACCCAAAGACCGGCCACGCTCGTCTCCGCGAAGCCTGCGAACATAGTAGGCCTATTTTCTTTAATTCTGATCACATTTGTAAACTAAACATAACATATCTACTGTATATATTTTTGAATTTAGGCTAAGATGAGGAATACAATGCAATCCTTTTTTAATCTGTCAGTGAGAATTTGATTTTAATGACAACTTTGATGAGCAAACTAATTGCTTAATGTTTAAGCTTCTAAGCTGAAATCCAATCTCATAGTCCGGCCTTTGTCGAAGATTGCTTGACCAAAATTTCAGTTAATTTGGTTACAAAATGAGGGCGTGACAGTGCCGCCTTAACATTCACTAAAAGCCGGATATGACGTCATCAAATACATTTATCGAAAAAAATGAAGAAAACAAACGTCTTGGGATATCATACCCAGAAACTCTCATAATATAACAGTTTAATTAAGATCCGTCCAGTAGTTTTCACGGAATCGATCTATACACACACACACGCACATACATACTACATACGCACACCACCACCCTCATCTCGATTCCCCGTCTATGTTAAAACATTTAGTCAAAACTTGACTGAATGTAAAAAGAAAGAAACAAAAGCAAACAAAGAGGGGACGAAAAAGGAATAGAGAAAGAAAGACTGCATAAAAGGAAGCAAATAAACAAAAAGATCAAGAAAAGAAAACGCATATATTTGACAATTATTAATGATGGCGTAACTGTGTACTTGTAAGTTCTGTCAATTCTTTTTGTCCTTAGATGAAAGGATAAGTGGACTAAGGTGGGTGCTACAATCCAGTTAATCTCGACGACCATTCAAGTCGCGCCAGAAGTGGCAAAGTTATCGGTATGATAACGGCTGTGCTGTGGATGATGTTGGTATTCTTTTTACATTTAGTCAAGTTTTGACTAAATGTTTTAACATAGACGCGGAATCGAGAAGAGGGTCGTGGTGTGTGTATGTGTGTGTGTGTGTGTGTGTGTGTGTGTGTGTGTGTGTGTGTGTGTGAGTGTGCGTGCGTGCGTGTGTGTGTGTGCGTAAAGTGATTCCGAGAAAATTACTGGACCAATCTTCATGAAACTTCACACGAGAGTTTTGGGGTATGATACCCCAAGACTTTTTTCATTTTTTGAATAGATGTCTTTGATGACGTCAAATCCGGAGGCGGCACTGTCACACCCTCATTTTTCAACCAAATTGATTGGAATTTTGGTAAACCAATCTTCAACGAAGTCCGGTATTGCATTTCAGCTCGAAATCGTACAATTTAGTGGCCAGCCATGTGGCCATGTTGGGTTTGATGCGTGCATGCCTGGTTTTCTCCTGTAGATGGGTGTCGGCCAACATGCTCCGTCTTCATGGCAGCTCAAATTTTTTATCGAGGTTCTCTCCTCTAGATCCGCCGTGTTTCGCCTAGGGGCTTGCGCTGCCTAGTTGATAGGGTCACCTCGTAGAGGATGTGGTCATAGACCACGCACGGTCGGTCTTGGGATAGGGAAACGTTATGCTAGTCCGGAGGGATTACGCCACAATGGCCACCTCGCGAAGACCCAGGGTCCTAGACTAGGGAGGTCCAAGGGGGAGCACCGGAAGGGCTACCCCTCTACCCACACCTCCAACACAATCCCTTCCCCTGGTAGCTTCATCCCCAAGGAGGAAACAGAGCTACCTGCAACACCCCATACAATTTAGTAAATTAGTTTGCTCATTAAAGATGTCATTAAAATCGACTTTTCAGAAACGGATAAAAGAATGACTGCATTGTATTCCTCATCTTCTCTCATACATTCAACAATATATAGATATGTCATGTTTACTCTAAAATTGTGCTCATAATGACAGAAATTAAATTCAGTAAGTATCATACGGTCGCATGCTTCGCGGAGACGAGCGTGACCATTCTCGGTCTTCTGGTATTGTTAGCCGAGACTATCTAAATATAGTCTTGGCGATGACTGGTTTGAGGTGTTGATCTTTACATTTAGTCAAGTTTTGACTAAATGTTTTAACATAGAGGGGGAATCGAGACGAGGGTCGTGGTGTATGTGTGTGTGTGTGTGTGTGTGTGTGTGTGTGTGTGTGTGTGTGTGTGTGTGTCTGTCTGTGCGTGTGTGTGTGTAGAGCGATTCAGACCAAACTACTGGACCGATCTTTATGAAATTTGACATGAGAGTTCCTGGGAATGATATCCCCGGACATTTTTTTCTTTTTTTCGATAAATACTTTTGATGACGTCATATCCGGCTTTTTGTAAAAGTTGAGGCGGCACTGTCACACCCTCATTTTTCAATCAAATTGATTGAAATTTTGGTAAAGCAATCTTCGACAAAGGCCGGACTTCGGTATTGCATTTCAGCTTGGTGGCTTAAAAATTGATTAATGACTTTGGTCATTAAAAATCTGAAAATTGTAATAATTTTTTTTTTATATAAAACGATCCAAATTTACGTTCATCTTATTTTACATCATTTCCTGATTCCAAAAACATAAATATGTTATATTTGGATTAAAAACAAGCTCTGAAAATTAAAAATATAAACATTATGATCAAAATTAAATTTCCGAAATCGATTTAAAAACAATTTAATCTTATTCCTTGTCGGTTCCTGATTCCAAAAACATATAGATATGATATGTTTGGAGTAAAAACACGTTCAGAAAGTTAAAACGAAGAGAGGTACAGAAAAGCGTGCTGTGCAGCACAGCGAAACCACTACCGCGCTGAACAGGCTCGTCAGTTTCACTCCGTTATGCACAAGCGGCGGACTACGGTCATTGTGAAAAAATGCAGTGCGTTCAGTTTCATTCTGTGAGTTCCACAGCTTGACTAAATGTAGTAATTTCGCCTTACGCGACTTGTTTTGTTTGATATCGACTGACTAAATGTTTTATATCGCTTCACGCGACTTGTTTTTCTTTTGATTAAATATCCTATTGACTTGAACACACACACACACACACACACACACACACACACACACACACACACACACACACACATTATGAACAACTGTCACCTGGTGTGTCGTCGTAGCCGTAGTAACCGAGTGTGACTGGAGCCGCGTCACGGTAACGGTAACCGTGACCACGAACCCTGTAGGAAGCAGGGTTGAGGAGGCTGAGAGCAGAGCGGCGTTTGCGATCGGAGGAATCCTCTTGCTTGTCGTCGTCGGCGCCATATTGCTTCATGACCTGATCTGTGAAAGTTTAAAGAAGAAGAAAAAAAACCACTGGAGACTGGAGACCAAAGAAAAATCGTGCAAAAAATTATAGCTGCAGTGATTTTCTGTCTTACTTAATCACACGCATAGAATAGTCAATCCAAACCGGACATGAAAACTCTGGTGCCCTTGAAGCGTCATTGGAGTTATAGCGTCGCGTGTGGGGGCACCAACACGAGTTTGTTTCAAAAGTGAGTGCATGGTGCGCTTTATAGTTCAGTGGTAGTACTTTGTGGTAACTTTTATAACTATGCCATTGTGACAGGGGAGGCTACCGCTCCTTTCACAGCAGACTCAGCACCCGAGTTGTTGGCCTTTAAAAGTCAACACCGGTGTATTGTAGAATTCTGTTTGTGATAGGGTCTGGTGGTTTCCGATTGTCTGTATGTTCATGGAAACCTTCGGGTTTGCATAACAGTTTTTATAGGGCTAAGAAATTAGCCCTAACAATTTCAATCCTGTTTGATTGCACTTCGCTTCCCGAGGTGATCGTAGTGTTTCGGCACACGGTTACACCATAAATGTATCAATATCATTTAGACTGTGGCGGTCAGCCGTGGGTGACAGGAAGAACTGTTTCCAGGATTCCTGGTACTTTATAAGACAAAATAACACCGGCTTGTGTTATGCGGTGCTGTCGCTTTGTGTCGGAATAATTATGGCGAAAGGCCGAAATTGTTTCAAATGTCCGAAAATCAGCTTTGCTGTCATTTCAGCAGAATTGCCGAACTTTTTTATTTGGAAGGAAAATGACGAAACTGACTTTGAAAACTACCGTGTCGCAACTGTTTTGGTTATTTTGGCAACTGTCGGATATCGCAGATGAAAATAAACCCTAGCAACATATCTGAATTATGAAACAGTGCTTTCAGATGATGTGTCAGAATACAGAAAACAATAATAATCTCCTCGCTTATCAAAGTAAAGTAAAATGAACAAAACTAAAAACAACATTCATGTTATAAAAAGAAATCATCATTGGCCTACATACCAACGTCCAGAACAAAGCGCTCATCCACCTCCACGCTGACTGGCTCTGCGACCTCCTCTGCAACAGCAGCAGCCTCTTCCGTCTTCTGCTCCTCCGCCCACACCATCGCCAAGAACCCAACAGCAACCAGGCATGCCAACAGCTTCATCTTGAAACAGCTTGGCTTGAAGATCCTCCACAAAATCTGCTATGACTGCCGTTGAGTAGTCTCGGCTTGCTGTGACGAAGTTGTGCTGATGGGAAAATGTCTCCGGGTTTTTATACAGTTCGGGCAAGGTTGACTTTTCGGTGTTTCAGACCGTTTAGACACACACAAAAACTGCTCTTGTTTGCGTTTTGGCCTCATTGGTGCGAGGAGCTTAGCGGGTAAGAATGACATAAGGACAGGTGAAGACCTCGGCATTGTTCAAAAAGCCCCGCGAGAAATTGTCAGGTGGCCTACGGTTCGTCGACCCTCCTTCTCCTTCGCGTACCCTCTCCCTCCTTTCGGATGCTGCATGCACACGAATCCAACGGTGTCGAAAAGATATGGTATGGCCCTAGTTAGGTTCTTTCATCATTTTGGTGTAACAGCAATGTTTCATCCATTTCATATATAAGGTTCGTCATCAGTACGTTATACCATAATTATAGAACCGATCGATTAAACAAAAAGCTGGATACTGATGCTTTTGGCACATTATGTTTGGCCCAAAGAGTGTTCAGCACTAGGTTATACTGCTAATATATGGTACCCTGCATACAACTTCTACTACTAAAATACTACTACTACTACTACTACTACTACTCAGTACTACTACTACTCAGTACTACTACTGGTACTACTATGACCGAAAAGCAGAACAAAATACTTTCTTTTCATTTTTTCACCTTACGACCACGCTGCTCGCAGCACCTGAATACAGTGGAACCCAGGTCCCTCTTCAAAAATCTCAAAAATAAAATCTTAGAAAATCTTAAACAGGGAGGTTGGGGAAGGGGGGGGGGGGTCTTACAGTAGAGGAACATTTGCAGAGGTTATGAACAGAGAATCTGAAAAAGTAGGGTCTTAAGGCTGGAGTTAATCCATAAGAACAGGAAGTAGAATTCAAATAGGTCTTTCGTCCAATTGACGCGCCCGAAATCAAAAAGATATACAGCATTGAAAAATAACTGGTTGAAACCTCGATTTGCTTTTTAAGTTTACAAATGTATGCGGTGGGGATTATTGTGAAAGTCTGAAAACCCATATTCAAGTTCACGTTACCTTTTAGATAAGGGCTTCACGCTTCCTTTTCTTTGTATTTCTCTCCTTAGAAATCCTCATCCTTAGACTTACATGGAAATGTTCTTTAAATAGCATGTTTATTAAAACTTTTTTTGAGGCGTAGACTAGCAACATTTTTTTCTGTCAAAATGGGTAGGGGTAGTAGAAGCACCACAGTTAAGAATTTAGCACGCAAAGGGGTATTGATGTTTTTATTGTGGTTAAAGGGATACCTAACCTTGGATCAATGGATGTGACCAAGTTTTAGAAATTTACTATCACTTTTACCCGTTCAGTTTCATGTTTGTTTGTTTGTGTTTCATGCTTGACATTTAGATTAAAAAAAATTAGAACAAGGTTGTCGTAACCCCCCCCCTCCTCCTCCCACACACACACACTTTAACAGCAAAATAACTATTTTGTGTTCCATTTTGTTCCAGTCTTATCACTCTTCTCAGTTCAGGTAGTAATCATTTGATTGTCGATTTGTTAACATATCCACAATAAAATCTTAGGAATTTCATTAGTTCGCGTTTTTTGTGGAAAAGCCGGATACCCCATACTCAAGGTTCTGCTGTATTCAACTGTGTGCTAATATCACAACAGCGCGGCGGACTGTCATCATGGAAGCGGGCCCCGGACGTTATTCACAGTTCAAAAACAAAAGTCAAGTTCACAGCAAAAGGTGTTAAATGGGACTCCGCACCTTTGTCTTTTGACTCGGGGTTTTGCCCTGTCTTGTCAACCGACTTCAGCCAGGTCTTCATCAGCTGACATTTCTTTTCAGCATGCGTGTGTTCGAACCGACCTACCCCCTGCGAACGCGAGGGTATTGGTGGAACGCGCTAAACTGAACAGAGACCCAAAAAAGCCTGGATCGCGCTAAACTGAACAGAGAAAAAACAAGTCGCGTAAGGCGAAAATACAATATTTAGTCAAGTAGCTGCCATTTTTCAGCAAGACCGTATACTCGTAGCATCGTCAGTCCACCGCTCATGGCAAAGGCAGTGAAATTGACAAGAAGAGCGGGGTAGTAGTTGCGCTAAGAAGGATAGCACGCTTTTCTGTACCTCTCTTTGTTTTAACTTTCTGAGCGTGTTTTTAATCCAAACATATCATATCTATATGTTTTTGGAATCAGGAACCGACAAGGAATAAGATGAAAGTGTTTTTAAATTGATTTGGACAATTTAATTTTGATAATAATTTTTATATATTTAATTTTCAGAGCTTGTTTTTAATCCGAATATAACATATTTATATGTTTTTGGAATCAGCAAATGATGGAGAATAAGATAAACGTAAATTTGGATCGTTTTATAAATTTTTATTTTTTTTTACAATTTTCCGATTTTTAATGACCAAAGTCATTAATTAATTTTTAAGCCACCAAGCTGAAATGCAATACCGAACCCCGGGCTTCGTCGAAGATTACTTGATCAAAATTTGAACCAATTTGGTTGAAAAATGAGGGCGTGACAGTGCCGCCTCAACTTTCACGAAAAGCCGGATATGACGTCATCAAAGACATTTATCAAAAAAATGAAAAAAACGTTCGGGGATTTCATACCCAGGAACTCTCATGTCAAATTTCATAAAGATCGGTCCAGTAGTTTAGTCTGAATCGCTCTACACACACACACACACACACGCACGCACACACATACGCACATACACCACGACCCTCGTTTCGATTCCCCCTCGATGTTAAAATATTTAGTCAAAACTTGACTAAATATAAACAAGTCGCGTAAGGCGAAAATACAATATTTAGTCAAGTAGCTGTCGAACTCACAGAATGAAACTGAACGCAATGCAACGCAGCAAGACCGTATACTCGTGGTCCACCGCTCACGGCATAGGCAGTGAAATTGACAAGAAGAGCGGGGTAGTGGTTACGCTATGCTGCATAGCACGCTTTTCTGTACCTCTCTTCGTTTTAACTTTCTGAGCGTGTTTTTAATCCAAACATATCATATCTATATATTTTTGGAATCAGGAACCGACAAGGAATAAGATGAAAGTGTTTTTAAATTGATTTCGAAAAAAAAAATTTGATAATAATTTTTATATATTTAATTTTCAGAGCTTGTTTTTAATCCGAATATAACATATTTATATGTTTTTGGAATCAGCAAATGATGGAGAATAAGATAAACGTAAATTTGGATCGTTTTATAATTTTTTATTTTTTTTTACAATTTTCAGATTTTTAATGACCAAAGTCATTAATTAATTTTTAAGCCACCAAGCTGAAATGCAATACCGAACCCCGGGCTTCGTCGAAGAGTACTTGACCAAAATTTCAACCAATTTGGTTGAAAAATGAGGGCGTGACAGTGCCGCCTCAACTTTCACGAAAAGCCGGATATGACGTCATCAAAGACATTTATCAAAAAAATGAAAAAAACGTTCCGAGATTTCATACCCAGGAACTCTCATGTCAAATTTCATAAAGATCGGTCCTGTAGTTTAGTCTGAATCGCTCTACACACACACACACACACACACACGCACGCACACACACACATACGCACATACACCACGACCCTCGTTTCGATTCCCCCTCGATGTTAAAATATTTAGTCAAAACTTGACTAAATATAAAAACAGCCAGTCGGTAGGTCAAGCAATTTGTAGGTCCGTGGCAAAGTTTTTGTTGGAACGAGCTAGTATGCAGCAAACTTAGCTGCGGATTTATTTTTGTGTGCGTTATTTTGTCCCAAAGCTTATCAGTTTGATTTCGAATTAAAGCAAAAAGGTCAGGAAGTCGAGGCGTGAAGACCATCTCTGGTCTTTTTCTGTGGTGAGACGGGTGCAGTTCGGTAAAATGACGACTGAATGCGCTGACTAGCTCTTTTTTGCACTACCTGCTTAGCCCCCCCCCCCCCCCCCCTCTTACGCCCCTCCCTCATGTCTGTCTATATATCCATCAGGACTCCAAAACACACTTGCACAATGACAAAGAGTTAGAAAAAAAGACAGAGACTTTTCAGTGACTTAAACGTACGGGACTTTGCAGTCAATTTAAAGACACAGTCCTTCCCGTGAAAACAACTAAGAGAATTACTATTTCAATCTGCGCAAACTTTTACATCCTTCCACATGAACATACATACACAAAATCCATACATGACTGCTTCCTATGTACAGCGCGAATTTTTGGTTCAATATAATTTGCAGATTGATGTAGGTGTCAGATACGAAATTGTATATATGCAAGAACTTGAACCATTCCATTCTGCATCCATGCGGTTTGTAGAATATTTGAACGTGCCTAAGTAGAGGCTATGGTTTCTTTTATCCCAGGTAAAAGTCTGCATGGATCTATGTGTGGTGACTGCAGGATGGTCTACACGCGAAGAAAGTGTCAGTGAGGATGGTGAAGAGTAGACTGTTAAAGGCACACTGCTTCTCGTGAGAACAGTTCGACTCACCATCTCAGATCTGTCCAGGCTTTAACATGGGATAACTTAAGACCATCCCTCCACTTGGTCATGTACACAAAATCAACACCCTGACTACTTGCTGTGGCGAGTCCAGTTAGAATTTAATTGTTTTCAGTTTTCGTAAAACGCAGCCACTGTGCACAGATAGCACCCGGGCTCAGTGTTTGTTAATTTGTTTGTATTTGTGACCAAGTGGGGCCGAACTGTTTCCACGAGATGGAGTGTACCTTTAACGACTGATCGAGTCCGCTACGTAAAGTAGTGCTTTCAGTTTAGACAACTTCTTTTTAACCGCACTGTCCCGGCCTACTCTTTTAGAACCGGACAACTCGCACGTACGTGTGCTCCTAAAGACCACACACTCAGACAAACAAACGCACAGACACTCGCCCGCACGCGCGCACACGAAGTCTTTTGTGTGGGTTGCTCAGTGTTTTTGTCTTGAAGCTTATTAGTTTGATGTCGAATTAAGCAAAAGGTCAGCAATCGGGACGTGCAAGGTGGTTGCAGAGTAGATTAACGACTGAATGCGCTGACTATAACACATTTTTCACTTCCTCAGTTCTTAACCTATTTCCTCACCCCACTCCTTCACAAAATAGAAAACACGCACGTGCTCAGCGACAAAGACGTACAAGGCAGAGTGACAGAGATCTGCGGATGAAAATACTCTTTTACGTTTGATACTAGTTCTGGTAGTTAACTGTAATGAGTTTTTGACCTAGACTGCTTGGTAGGTCTAGCGATTGTATTAAAGTCAGGACACCTCAGTTTGAAGGACACCGAGGACTAACTTACCGGGATTTAGGCTAAGAGTTTGGCAGTTTCTTAGCGGGACTATTTTCAGAGAAGTTCTGGCCCGAAAGGGTTCGCCGAGAACTACACTGAGATCGAGTAACTCAATTTGAAAAACTTCACGACAGGCGCAGTGGCCTCGTGGATAAGACGCCGGCCTCCCAAGCGGAAGGTCTTGGCCTAGAATCCCGGCCATATGGGCCGCGCCTGGTGGGTTAAGGGTAGAGATTTTTCCGATCTTCCAGGTCAACTTATGTGCAGACCTGCTAGTGCCTTATCCCCCTTTGTGTGTCCACGCAAGCACAAGACCAAGTGCGCACGGAAAAGATTCTGTAATCCATGTCAGAGTTCGGTAGGTTATCGAAACACGAAAATACCAAGAATTAATGCATCCCCCAAAAGCGGCTATGACTGCCAAAATGGTGGGGTAAAAACCGTCTTCACGTACAAACCGTGGGAGTTTCAGCCCAAGAACGAAGAAGAAGAAAAACTTGTGATTATTCCTAGATTTGAAGGGGAAAATCGAGATAGATTTGTAATGTGATTTGGTGTTTTTCTAGATCTAAGCATCGACCGAATTCAATAGAAATGTTCCTTGCATGGCATAATTATTTACCTAAATCTGTTATTAAGTTTGTTAAAAATCAAAGTATTCGTTTTTTGTTTGTTCGCGTGTCTGGTTTTTGCTTAGTCGATTAGCTTACACGATGTGTGGCTTTTTATTTTTGTAAGGGTGGTTTAGCATGTATAAAATGAGACCTAGACCACATACGCCATGAAAGTAGAGTTCCCCGTTCAATACCAAGATTGCCAGTATTGATATTCAGACAACTTTTGGATAAATGTGTGGGGCTGTGGTGTTGCAGTGGTAGATTGTTTGCACGGGTATGTAGGTAGGTACGTGTACATCCGTGTGCTTTTGTGCAGGCATTTGTGAAGCAGGAACATGCAACATTTTTGACAAACATCAGGGTTGTGTGTGTGTGTGTGTGTGTGTGATAAAACCAACTAAGCTTACATCCAGCACAAAAAGCTTCAGCTCTACTTCACCAGTCAAAGACAAACGCATTGTTTTATTCAGCTTTTGACACATATATTCACTCGATCAGAATCGAACCCTCTTCGTGAATATTTTATTTCAGAAAAAAATAACATATTATTATTGATTCTACACAACAAATGGTATTGCTATATGCTATGAGTATGAACGATGAAGACTAGCAACCGAGACAGATGAGGCATCAAGTTTCTTAGCCTTTTAGCCTCTTATGTTGCATACATGTCATTTGTTTTTAATTTTTATCTCCTGATAACTGACCAGAAAGGTACGTACAAACATCGATTCTGCAACTACCTCGTAAACTTTTCGATCGCTAATACACCAGAACTTGATACAGTATGCAACACTCACAGGCTTGATTACCTGTTGCATTGAAACGACAGAAGGAATTAAAAGACTATGTAACTGAGAGGAACCGATGTATTCAAGTTCAGAACGAAGCAGTTTCTGCCTCGGAGCCTGTATCTCATGCTATGAAGCCACTAGAAGAGAAATGTCTGGCGTAGTTTGACCCAACAGACAGAGAAGTCAAGGGGGGTAATCTATCGACAGCAGTTGTATTGCTGGTTTGTATTTGATCTTACAAACCATTCTTATTAACTTGTATAAATAGTTTATCGCTTCAGTAAACACTCATCTATTTTGAAGATTACGTAATTTTCAACAACAAAAATTAAAAAAAATTCGCAATTCAATATTTCACGCAAATTTTACTAATCCGCAATTTTGCATGAACAAGTGTTATGTTAGGGAGAGAGTACGAGTGCGTAGTTAGACATATTTTGAGTGGAGTAGCAAAAATGCTTTAGCCATGTACTAATTATGTTATTGAACTGCTTAGCGGAGATTTCCAGATCAATCATACGGCGGTGAAAGACTGGTCTCTAGTACGGTCTATACTTACAAAATATAAAAATAAACAAACAAACCAACACAAAAAAGGTTTGTGTTGCACGTAGGATTTAAGTATTTAATTGAATAGAAAAGGCAACATCGGAATAAAAACAAATCTCGTGGTTCTCTTGTCAAGGAGTATGCACATAATATGAAAGAAGATTGTGGAGTAGGCTGCTTTCTATTCTACTGCTCTAAATTAGCAAGAGGCAAGCTTTACAATGCTATTCACACTAGGATGCAAAGCATTCAGTGCTAAAGCTCTCAAATCACAAAAGTTACAAGACAAAACACACTTCTTGGGGCTACAAGAAATGTTAATATTTGTAAGCACACAATTGGACACATTTTTGTAAATATTTGTTATTGCCTCCCTTGAATAAAACTTATTAAAAAAAATATTCTGAGAAAAAAGTTATACTTAAAAGCAAAGCTATCAAGAAATAGGTAGACAACCCGTGTAGATACCTTTATTCTTAAGACATTTTATTTTTGGAGGATGTCACTATGCAATTTTACAGATTTAAAAAAAAAAGCTTTAGATGATCTCCCTTGAACAAACATTTCTTGTTTTTACTATGTGTTAGTTTTAAGGGTATATAGAAGAACAATAAAGAAAAAATGCTGCAAATTGACTTGGACGTATTTACAATTTAATTAAACAAAATGTTTCAAATTATCTGATAATGAAATTCTACATTAAAATTAAAGCAGATCTAGGGACTTGTGCACAACATAAAACATAAGGAACTATGATCTGCATTGCTTGTTATGATGATAATGGCTGGCACCTGTCGACCGACTTGCACGCCATAATTCTATATGTTTTACTATGCGCCCTGCATGTCAATGGTCTTTCTCTGGGTTGCTCGATTCTGAGGAGATAAAGAAAATGCATTTAGTGCAAGCAGTACATAATGACAACACACATACAATTACTTAAAGCAGCTGCTGGTTTCAGAGTATTTAGTTAAAGGCCCACCCCAACTTGTTTGCCTCAATGTCGCAGATTTGGTCAGACTTTCACAATGAGTAAGATAACAAATTTAACAATGTTTTGATTTAAAAAAAAAAATAGTATTCATTTTTGTAGTTTTCGGCCCCATTCACTGGGAATCTTACTCAAGGACAAGGATTTTTCTTATGAATATTTGTATGTGAAGCTTCCAAGCCCTAGCTTCAGAAACGACCAAGAAACCCTCAATAATGGATTTTGTTGTGCATAGTGATGGCTATCCAACCGAGTGGCGGAGCACTGGTGAATCCTTTCATTCTCCTGATTGCTTGATTCTGAAATGACATTGTGGAGTTGGTAGTTATGTGAGTGTGTAGTGCCTGCTCTTCGTTGTTTAGTCGGGGGGAGGGGGGGGGGGTATTGAATCATATGATCATAAAGTAAGACTTCACTGTGATGTGCAGAGATTTAGTCAGGTACACAACATTGCTATGCTATCACGAAATTAGATGTTCTATCCTCTAGATGGGCTACACAACTACATCAGATGTCATGGTTGGGTTTTCGCAAGTCAGCAACATGTTTTGAAGTTCTCATTGGGTAATCACGGCTGACATCAAACACAGAAAAGGTGGAAAAAACATAAATCAATGAACTCACCTTCCCTGCATTGTGATACTAGCCATATGGGTCTGCCGAAGTAGCTCCTGCACATATTGAATTAAGTATTCTGCCTCACACTTTTTTCTGGTACATGTATATCAAACTGGAAAGTTTCTCAAGGCTTGAAGAATTCAAGAGCTTGCCTATCCCCAATAAAAAAAAATTTTTAGTATGCAAGTATTTTCAGGGTCTCAAGGTTTTAATATGAAGTCTGTTCCTCTGGGGTCATGGAGAAACAAATTACAAATGAGAACATACTGTTACACAACAAATTCCGACCAATTTAGGACACACCATAACATAACTCACAAACAAACAACAGCAATACAATAATTAGTCTGCAAATACCTAAACGTCGTTCACACTAGGTATACAAAAATAAAAAAGCACATTCAGGCAGGTTTGACAAGTAGACCATTCCAGCTGCTGTTCCAGACCAAAGGCCATGTTTCCCCTTACTCTGTGATTGTAATCATAATTATTGTTTATGAATGACTTCAGTTTTTCTAAGTAAATCTCTCGTTGTAATTACTGGTAAATGCATTATCCCAATTAAGATATCCTCACATCTAACCTGCGTAAACTTCATTTCAAGGGTTTTAATTTTTTTTTTTAACTGGCCAAGAAATTATAAGCATTCCTCAATTATGTTCCTGTCAGACTCAATGAGCTAATCTTATGAAAAAAATTTAAAAAAAAGTAGCATCTTATAATATTCTCACGTGAATTATAGCTAATCAGAAAACTAGTATTTACTTTTTTTTAAACTCAAACTGAAAATACAGGCATGCAACATTATCCTTGCTGTTTTGTGATAACCCTTACCATCAACTATTCTATTTCATTTCCATCTTAACAGGCGTAGCACCTCTCTGGAAGCCAAAAGGACACTTTAAATCCACCCC